>NC_085122.1:14092500-14454745 GCF_030269925.1 Bombyx mori
ACAAGGAAAGGAAACCTCCGCCTCCTCCACAGCCACATCACCAGCCTCCAGTGATGCGGACCCTGCACCAACACATGACACCCAGCGTATACGAAATGGCCGCTCTCACGCAAGATCTCGACACGCAGACCATCACGACCAAAATAAAAGAAGCTTTGCTTGCGAATAATATCGGACAAAAGATATTTGGTGAAGCAGTTCTCGGCCTCTCGCAGGGATCGGTCAGCGAATTATTATCAAAACCTAAACCTTGGCACATGTTAAGCATAAAAGGTAGGGAGCCCTTCATTCGGATGCAGCTTTGGCTGAGCGACGCTCACAACATCGACCGCCTTCAGGCGCTCAAGAACGAACGACGCGAAGCGAACAAACGGCGGCGGTCGAGCGGTCCCGGACAGGACAACTCGTCCGACACCTCCTCCAACGACACCTCTGAGTTCTACCACTCCAGTTCGCCCGGACCCAACTCTGGAGCTCCCTGTGCTAAGAAACAAAGAGTCTTGTTCTCGGAAGAGCAGAAAGAAGCGCTGAGATTAGCTTTTGCCCTTGATCCGTATCCCAATATGCCCACAATAGAATTCCTGGCTGCCGAGTTAGGGCTATCCACCCGTACCATTACGAACTGGTTCCACAATCATCGTATGAGGCTCAAACAGCAGGCGCCCCACGGGCTACCGTCAGAGCCGCCGGCACGAGAACAGTCCTCGGCGCCTTTCGACCCCGTTCAGTTTAGGCTACTTCTAAATCAGAGACTGCTGGAACTACAGAAGGAGAGGATGGGCCTGGCCGGGGTTCCGCTCCCCTATCCTCCGTACTTTGCAGCGAACTCGAACCTCGCCGCGCTGATTGGACGCGGGCTCGTTGTTCCCGAAGAAGGCAAAGACACAGCCGGTGGACTCGACCTCACGATGCCGTTGAAACGCGAACCTGATGGAGACGACTTCGAAGACGACGACGTCGAGAGCAACCTCGGCTCCGAGGACTCGCTAGACGACGAATCTAAGACTGAACCGAAAGCTTCCTCGACGCCCCAGGGTCGATCCAGCAGACGGAAGCCTGCGGCGCCGCAGTGGGTCAACCCGGACTGGCAGGACGAGAAACCGCGCAACCCCGATGAAGTCATCATCAACGGCGTCTGCGTCATGCGCGGCGACGATTTCCGGCGCGACTCCGAGGAGACGGTGCGCGTGGAGCCCTCCCCCGCGCCCCCTTCGCTCGCGCCCCCTCCCTCGCTCGTGGCGGCCCCCCCGCACCCCGCGCCCTCGCCGCCGCGCCTGCTGCACGACGACAAGATCAAGTCGGAGGCCGAGGACGACCGGTGGGAGTACTGAGCGCCGCTCGGGGTAGGTTAGTTCGAGTGTGAGGCCAAAGACTGTAGATAGCCGCGTAACGTTCTGTGGGAACTCGAGATACAAACGATGCATTTGCTTTAATATTTGTTAACGTAGTTAGTTGTCCTCGGGCGGCCCGCGTCGAGCCGCTGCTCGTTGTAAATACACTGAATACCAAAACTGCGGCGCGGCCGGTGTGCGGGCGGCCTGTGGGCGGGCGGACAGTGTGCGGGCGGGGCGAGGACCAGCTCCCTGAGACCGTTTAGTTATAGTTTCCTTTATTGTTAGTTGAAACTTGAAGTGCAATCAGATGTAAATTTAAGATATCGTCTACTGAACCCCAGTTGAAAAGTATTATTATGTTAATAGAGAACCCGGAGAGGTTATAAAATATTATGAATTAATTGGGTTTTAAGATTTTTACTTTTAAATTATAAAGTTTTATAGTCTATATTATTGTATCTATTACATACATGTTTTCTATTGACGTGCGAGATCGCTCAAACTTGTGATTTTCTACTTTTTTACTTTTTGTTTTTGAAGACTATCTACCTATTTAATTTTTATAAATTTCAAAATGGCTTCCTTTTAAATGATAGATAAGAAAACGTACAAAAAACGCTGAGCCGAGCGAGGCGCCGCGCCCGCCACGCGACCGACGCGGCGACGCGCACCTCGCTCCGGCTGTGCTTGTATTTTATTTTAGCAATAAAACTTGCTTTTAATATTATTTCAGTTTTTTCTTTCCTCTATTGTCCTTTTGTTAAATGGTAGGAATAAGGTGAAATGTACATTTTGAGGGAACCACAATCCTTGCAACGATGTAAATAATTGCAGTTTATAGTGTAAATAATTAAATAAATGTACAACTTATAGATAATCGAATACATACATAATATAGTTAATTAGTTACCTAGAACCGTTAACCGTTAATTTCCTGAAAATGACTTCAGACCTACTTAAATGTGTATCCAAAAACAATGAAATTTGTTAGGCATCTTATAAAAACGAAAAAAGTGACGAAATGTTTTTTCGAATGTATTCGTGACAAACGTCTCATTTTTTAACAAAGACAGTTTTAGGAGAAAATAAAACAATACATATCGATGTTATTTATACAATATTGTAAGCATTATGAATAGCATGTAATAGTAAATTAATAGGGCTGTTTGACAGTAAGAGAAATAGCCGTTTTCAATAACGTTATACCAGCTATTTTAAAATTAAGATACTACGTGATATGGAAATAACATGTTATTTTATCTCGGCTTATCGCTTCAACCATTCTATTGAATTTATTATTGTTATCTTTTGTAGTGTGTCTCAAACCACTTCAAATATATAGTACTGTAATTTTTAACCATTTCAAGACAACATGTAAATGAAAATTAACCTGTAAGTCTTCCAATGAATTTTAATCGTAAACTCTTTTCGTATTCAATTCTGATACAGTTTTGTATAAGATGTAAAGAAAAATGAAACTATTATTTAACTTATAATTTTACTTAGTAAATTAAACAAGAAAGACTTTGGATTGTTAAAATTGATCTTCAAGTATTTTGTTACATCATCAATATTCTAAGGAACGAACTTTGAGACACAAAACACATACAAATTATTTCACATTATTCTAATTGTTATTGTGTTGTAACGTTTCAAGTGATAGCATTATTGTAAATACAGGTAGAAGATAGTTATAACGCGTTATCAACATTATTAACTAATAGAGGTATTATTATAAAATAGCGGTAATTATTATTGTTCATATCATAATATTAAAAGTAATGATGCTGAAACCATTGTCTTCTCTCCGAACGATTTCTAAACTTATTAAAATTTAAAATAAAGAAATTGCTAATCAAAAATGTTTTATTCCTATTATTAATAACACGTCTACACTATTGAAGCTAAATTATATTTACAACAGAATATAATGCAAAAGACTTATTTCACTCAGGTACAATAAATAAACGACAATGTAAAAAAGAAATCTTCGACCAATTAGGGTGGCGCCACGGTAGGAATTGGTGTAATTTCAAAGATAGCACCAAAATGTAGACCTTCAACAGTGCAGTAACCGGATTCCGAAGGGACCAATTGTCAATTTAATTGTTTTAATTATTCAACTTCATTTAAATTTTATATTATATACAATGTAAACTCCATGTAACGTCATCCGATTTAACGACAAACTACCTAAAGCGTCGAAATCACTTGGCTTTAGTTGGCTTATCTTCCATGCAGTGATATATTATAAAGTAATCCACCTTATAACACGGTACTCTTACCTATAACGGATTATCATATTACGCGATTTCAGTCCCTCGTATAACACGGGTATACCCCATATAACGCGGGCATTTTGCACGTTATACTATTATATTACCTACCGTACTGTGAAATTTATAAAGATTTGTACAGTCAATTAATTTCACGTATACCTCTTGTTTTAATCGTGTTGTTATAAAATTTAATTAAATTGATTTATTAAATTTGTGTTCTTAGTTAAATAATAATAATAATTATTTATTTATTTCTCTCTTAAAGGTATAGTACAAATTCAAATGGAAATAAATTAACCTTATAATTTATTTTGTAAGCCTTTGAAAGAGCTGAAGTCTGTACTAGGTTCAAAGACCTGTATTACTGATCTCCAGGCTCCCTCCTTCTTAAGATAGATTAGGTTAGGTTAAGTCGTGAGCAGATGCTGCGGACTAGTGTTGAGAGATCATTAGGTGTTATATTTTAAGAAGGTCAGATTAAATAGAAATAAACTTTTTATTTTTATATTATAATTCTGATTTTTCTTCTCTACATTTAACGACAACTCTGGTCAACTCTCTATAACGCCATAAGCTGCACAGTCCTTTCAGTGTCGTTTTAAAGAGCTTACAATATAAAGGTATTGTAGGAACAGAATGTACGGATGAATGACAGATATGGAGCATGACTGAGTGAGATAAGAGATGTTGTGTTAAAAGCATGGAGGATAGAACTAAGGAGCGCCATCTTGTATAGGGGACAAGTTGAAAAAGTGTTCACAGCCTGTAAACAGCAATTTATAGTTAGAAGACTTACCGACATAGCGCTAGTGTAGGAAGTAGGAATGCTATGAATATTCTTCTTCTTCGTCGCTTCCTATTTACTGAGGGTCGCGACCACCTTGGTCTAGTTTTTGCAATAGCTTCCTCCAATGTTGCCTGCATTCGGCCTGCTTAATGGGGCCCAGGACGCTGGTGTTTGTGGCCTCCTTGACAATGTCCGTCCACCTGGTTGGCAATCTTCCTCAACTTCTCTTTCCTTGCGAATATAGCCATTTTTAAACAGACTGAAGTGTGCTGTCAGCATTTTTCTACAGTGAACATTGGTGTTTTCGAAGTAAGGTGCTCTCGATGCTTTAATCGCGTGATCATTTTTACCGCACTTAACCTCATTCCATGCTCTGGTCGGACCAAATACGCTCCACTCTCAATACCTCAGTCTACGTTGCTATCCACACAGCCGGGGATAAGCAGGAATGGCGCAAGATGATGCAGGAGAAAGTTATTAGAGGAGGCCACGACCCTCAGCACTGAGGATTATCGACGCAAGGAGGCGAACCTCATTCCAATAATATTTTTTATTAAATTAATATTTCGCATTAAATTGCTTGAAAAACAATATATTTTCTTTTACTAAAAAGTATACTTACATATGTACTCACTTTTATTATGCGATTAATTCAACCGACAATAGCTTGAATATTCTATTTTGAAATATAACTAAATTTAAACGTTTTTTTTACTGAAAACCGTCCAAAAAATTGTCGATAACAGTATACTGTGCTGCCTTCCGTTTTAAACAATGACCAATACAGCTAAAAATAAAGGAACGGCTTCGCAATATACTAAATTGACGTCACACCTTCAGTGCAAATCGGAACATAGTTGTGTGCTTAGTGCGAGCTTCTTAACGTTCTCAATAGCGTAAAAGTTAACTCAAATTTGTACGGAATTGGAACGTTTGCATGCGTTTGTCGCTAAGGGCGCTGTTCCAACTGGATACACTACTTATGATATCATATTAATTATGCTAATTGCTACGCTAGCGCTATTTTGGTGGATTTTTTTGAACTCAGAAACTTTCAACTTAATAGCATAAAAGACTATTCCTTACCTCTACCCTCCCTATTACTAACTCATCGATAACCAACCTAATCATCGCAAATAATTTCAATCCTTTCTCATAGGTACCGTAAAATGGGGCGATTAGGAATCGCGAGGTGATTGGGGAAAAAACCAGGAAAATCTTTCGACGCGCAATACTTTTTTTTTATTGCTCTTGTAGGCAGACGAGCATACGGCCCACCTGATGGTGAGTGGTTACCGTCGCTCATGGACTTCAGCAATGCCAGGGGCAGAGCCAAGCCGCTGCCTACCGCTTAATACTCTCCATAAGCCTCGTTTGAAGAAGGACATGTCATTTCACTAGTTTTTTAATCGTTGCAAAATCTTCCACTTTTTGTAGTGTAATAGTAGAATGTTGAAAGTTCACAAAACAACTCTGAATATGCATGATAATAGCTGCTAACTTATAAAAAATCGCGTTTCAGATTAACTTCTTGTGGTGGTAATTATTTTAGTGCTAGAAACTTTGCTCTCTTTTATTTATTTTATAATAATAGAAGACGACTGTAATTTATAAACGCAATTTACTGTTTGAACCATCCATATATTAAAACCATATATTAAAGGTAAGTCTCAGTTGTTATTGGTTTTAATGTATTTGATAAAATAAAAATACATGTAAAAATCTGTTGTTTTTGGGGATATCGGGGACGTCTCAGGTACAAATAACAACGAAAAAGGGGTCAATTGGGATGAGAATAAATGAAATGGAAACGACCTAAGTATAAATAGGCACAGGTTTGTAGGGCTATCTATGTAGTTATAACAATATTTTTTAAATTTGTTGGTAAGAATCTGGTTTATTCATGATGTTTTTGTCTACAACTTTTATTCAAAATTATCAATACAGTGTTATTTTATTGTTTGGCAAATATTTATATATCAGTTACGCGTTGTTTTCTATTTTTAGATATGCCTCGCGTGTACGTATCAAAGAGTGCAAATCCTTATAAAAGATATGATCCCTTAATATAAAAAATTATACAGAATAGAAGGCTATGAAATTAGGAATAAGTCTTTAGTTAAAATAGCTAAGCAATTTAACATAAGTCGGTTTTGCACAGACTTGTGACAAGAACAATGAAATCTCATGGTGGACAAAAATGTCTAAGTAATACATAATAAAATATTTTAATATTTGTCCAAAGTGGGGGTATCCACTTGATAAATCCATGGAATAACGGAAACAACTAAGCTCTTCAGATAAAAATATCTGCCCTTAAGTACTTACTAAGAACTAAGAAATATAAACCGCTTATAAGAAAGCCCGCTCGTTCGCATTTAGGTGCTTACCCTCTCTTAAACAGAATCGTTTGGGACTACAATAATGTCCACGGTAGCGCGGTCTCCTTTAATGTTCATTCGGAGTTGTCCGATTGCGCTGAACTAGCTTTAAGTGATGAAATAGATGTTTTTTCTAATTGTCTCACAACTTACAGGAAAAATCTGTCGCGGATATTTTTCCAAGTAAATATAAGTAATTATTAATTAATCATAAGTAATTAAATCTAATCAAGTTTTAGTTATATATTTTATATTTTTGTTATCAATGCACTGTCGATTGCACCTATGATTGAGGTGACATCTGCCATGTACTTTTGTCAGTTTTTCAATGTTTTTTATTGATGATCACTTTGTTGGTGCAACTAAATAAATAAATTAAAACCAAGGAGTGCCAGCCCTAGCAAATTTCTCTATTAACACTAATTTCGTCCCCAATAATCGCAATTTCTGGGTAAATAGGGATAACACCTATTTTTGCTTAAACTGGAATGCTCATTACATAGCTTTAAATTGGATAACAAAGATACCCTTAAGACTCAATCATTTTGGTGCCGATATAGCATTTTAAACATCAACAACTACCATAACATTGTTCATCAAGTTGGAATTTGTCCCTAATCACCCCATTTTACCGGTATACCTACGTTTTAAATGTCAATTGTCACTATTGTCAGTGTCAAAATCTCACCATTGCGAGCTGTTGTATAAAAAAACGATTTGAAAAGTTATTAGCTGGAAAATAAGGGCTGTACATGCACTAGGATTTTATATATTTGACTATAACAGTAATACAATTTACAGAACACGTCTTGAAGTTCAAAATTCAAAAAAGATAAAGAGGCGATAAGAAAACAGGCAGCTATGCAAAGATAACCTATTCGTTCTAACAAAAAATATAAACCGTGTTAACAACTCATGTTTTAGATCTAAACAAAAAAACAATGCGTTACGCTCAGTTAATAGTGGGACCAGCCGGAAGTGGAAAGGTATAATATTTTAGTACCTTTTTTTTTTTTTTTTTTTTTTATTGCTTAGCTGTGTGGACGAGCTCACAGCCCACCTGATGTTAAGTGGTTACTGGAGCCCATAGACATCTACAACGTAAATGCGCCACACACCTTGAGATATAGTTCTAAGGTCTCAGTATAGTCACAACGGCTGCCCCACCCTTCAAACCGAAACGCATTACTGCTTCACGGCAGAAATAGGCGGGGCGGTGGTACCTACCCGTGCGGACTCACAAGAGGTCCTACCACCAGTAATTACGCAAATTATAATTTTGCGGGTTTCTTTACGTATGCATTTTTTCTATGAAAAACTTTTTTTTTTATTTACTAAAAAACGAAGAAACTTAAGTACGTTAAACATCTTTAATCATCTTTTGATAGAAAATACAAAAATGTAATGCATGTTCCTTAATCAAATCATTAATACTTATATGGTAAAATTCTAATATATAAAATTACCCTATTTGTCAGTCAACATACTGCTCTACAATAGTGAAACATGCAATGGACTCCAAACGCATTGTAGATGTAGTAAACTTGGACCCAGCAGCTGAACACTTTGACTATGAGCCACTCGTAGACATCAGAGAACTAATACACCTTGATGATGCTATGGAAGATGAGGAATTGCAATTTGGACCAAATGGTGGTCTAGTGTTTTGTATAGAGTGAGTGTTTTGTATTGTTATTGTAATTCACTGAAACCCACAATCACCACAAAGTAAATACTGTTAAGCCTTTGGCATTATGAGCACAGGTGACTTACCCTTCAGTATGTATGATGATTTTAAGTAAAGTTTTACTATTAATTTTCTTATTTTAATAGGTAATTACATAGGCCTTAATTTATGTTAGGAGGGCAATGAGATGGTAATTGATAGTTGCAACAGTAAATGTATTATTGAATATTTTTTTATTGCTTAGATGGGTGGATGATCTCACAGCCCACCTGGTGTTAAATGGTTACTGGAGCCATAGACATCTACAACGTAAATGCAAAACCCACCTTGAGATATAAGTTCTAAGGTCTCAAGTATAGTTACAACGGCTGCCCCACCCTTCAAACCGAAACGCATTACTGTTTCGCGGCAGAAATAGGCAGGGTGGTGGTACCTACCCGCGCGGACTCACTAGAGGTCCTACCACCAGTTATAATAATGCTGTTGGTGTAAGTAATAATGGTGCTTACTGTTACTTTGCCACAGAAAAAAATGTACAAAAATTGTAGGCTGATAGAAATTGGCCAGTAATAACCTGAAACAATATTTACAATTTCAGGACCCTCTTAGAGAATTCTGACTGGTTAGAGGAGCAACTTGGAGATGTTGATGATGATTACATTTTATTTGACTGTCCAGGACAGATTGAGTTGTACACCCATCTGCCGGTTATGAGAAGATTGGTTGATTTGCTTCAGAATTGGAACTTTAGGATATGTGTAGTGTTCTTAGTGGACTCGCAGTTCATGATTGATGGTGCAAAATTTTTATCAGGTTAGATAAATTTTATTGCTAATTTGTGTGGAATGAGCAGGGATCATGAAAGTTTTGAGATTGTCTTAATTTAATGAACTAAAAAATATGGAAGTTAATGCTTTGACAGTGGAAATGTGTGTCTCATCAGAGGCCAAGATCATTTTTGAGGAGTGAGACATCTTACTATTGTTCATAGACAATTTCACATAAGCATTACCAGCAGCAAGTAAACCTGTCAAACATAAATAGAACATAAGTACATATTTATGCACACTTAATAATGCTCCTTGATAAGACAACCTCCCAAATCATTACTAACGCAGGGTGATGACGACGTTGTACCCTGTGAGCATACACTTTATCATTTTGCTTACTGTAGTGTTCTTCAATCGTGAATTTTTTTCATTGGAAAAGTGAATATTTGTGTGCCTTTCAGCTGCGTATCGCAACAGAAGGCGTTTTGATCGATCACTCTCTTTGATTGTAAAGATTGATTAAGGGCATGTCTTGTATATCGACGATATGCACCGAGCTTCAGGTCTTGTTTTATAATACGCGACAGAGTCCTAGCGGGAATATTCATTTCTCGCGATAAGATTTTTTCGTCCTAGTGGGGTTTCGACGAATGCTGGCTTTAACAGCATTAACAGCCTTTGTAGTTCCAACAGTACACGGCCGCCCCGATCTTTTCTGGTCTTCGACAGACGAAGTTTGTTGTATCTGTTCATAGTACGGTATACGACCATACGGCTGATAGCAGGCTTTTAAAGTGTCTGGAATATGACCAACAGCTCCATACCCACTTTATGCAAGGCGATCACTGATTCTATTTTCTGTAACACCCCATTCCATAAGGTAATTTTATAATGAGCGAAAAAATATGTGAAATGGCGCAAAATCGAAAGGAGTTTAAAAAATAATAAACGTGTTCCAAATTCAAAATACATAAAAAAAACTTGAAAAAAAGAAATGTTTTAGTGTTGAAAAAAACAATGTAACAGTATTTATGGCCAGACTAGTTATATAAAACTTTTTATTATAAGGTACAATGGCTGCATTAAGTGTAATGGTGAATCTGGAACTACCACACGTCAATGTTCTCACTAAAATGGATCTACTCAGTAAAACTGCTAGAAAACAAATAGACAAGTAAGCTTTCTCTCAATTTCTACAAGCAACTTACAAGACTTCTGAATCCTAAACATCAATCTTCTAACACATCAAGATAATTCAGCTCTGAGACATGGCAATAATTATGCTGCAACACATCTGACACATGAAAGTTGAGTACAGCTATAAAGAACGACATCTGTCCCACTCTTCAAACTGGAAGGCATTGGCCATGATACTGACACCTACCTGTGTGAGCTTATCCCACTAACAATATACATACCAAATTATAAATGTATAAGGTTAATCTATATCTATACTAATATATAAATCTACAGTGGTTTTTACGATGTTCCGTTATAACTACTGAACCGCATGCATCCGATTGACCTGAAACTTGGTATCCCTGTAGAAAATACATGTATTTAATGGATAGGCTAATATTTATGAGTGTTGGACTCCCTAATAATAATGTCAATATGAAATACCCAGCGAAGCGGGCGAGTACAGCTAGTTTGATTATAATTATGATCCTTCACGGTGGAAGTCGTGAACATGTGTCAAGTACATATATCTATAGAACATTAGTACCTCTCTGTGGTAATTTAATATGAATATATTCACATTGGTCATTATAATTGCACCAGACATGTTTACATTTAAGACATTAAGAAGGCATAAGAATGGTTGAGCAAGGTATCATGTTGAGTATTTTGGAGATATTGTACGGCATAAATTTAGAAGGAAAAGTATCTTAAAAGGATAAATTTCAGTTGAACACTATTTGTTTCTATTTACTTACCCCACAAACGTTCGAAGTTACAGAACTACCTTTTGTACTCAATTATTATTTATTATTTCAGTTACTTAGATCCCGATCCACACGTATTGTTATCAGATATGAGAAATGCACATTCGAAATGGCATGAAAAGTATGCCAAACTGACTGAAGCAATTGGAGAAGTGGTGGAAAATTTCAGTTTAGTTAGATTCTATCCATTGAACATACGAGATGAAGAGAGCATAGAAAATATTATGCTGACTGTAGACAATATTATACAATATGGCGAAGATGCAGATGTTAAAATAAAAGATTTTGACGAATTGGAACCGGAACATAATGAAATTGGCGATGATTAAATTATTTGAAACTAATTAAGACTGTTATTTTATGTTTGAAGTGATTTTGAAATAACAGCGAAGGGATGCATAAACCAGCTTCCAAACAATTCCTCCTTAAAGACTGTATTTGTAACAGTTTGTTTCCCTACCAATTCTAGTGACCTCGAGGGTTATACCAGTTTCGCTTAACGAGTAGGTGAGCTTACGGGGCTCTAACCTGGTGACGTAGCTAACACTAGCCCTAATAAGGGCAGTGCTTCGTAGAATCTACCACCGGATCAAAAACGCGACCCACTGAGAAGATCCGGCGAGAAACTCGATGGCCTGTGTCTGTGGGTTAATTTACTCGTCGAGCCCTTCGTCGCAAGCTCGGGTTCGACGAGGACAGTGACCGGTGCTTGAAGTACCTACCTAAAAGCCAGCGTATACCGCGCGGCTCTCGTGACGGATGTGGTGTTCACGAGTGCTCATACACCAGTTGTAGGCAGCCTACACTGACACTACATACAATAGAGACAGTCGATTGTACTGTGATTTAAATTTTAACAAAATACATTCCTACAAACTTCGAGCTCCTATCCAGCATGTGTAATCAACAGACTTAATACAGCCTTAGATAAGTAATAGTAATTTATGAAATCTATACTAATATATAAATCTGCAGTGGTTTTTACGGATGTTCCATTATAACTACTGAACCATGCATCGGATTGACTTGAAACTTGGTATCCATGTAGAAAATAAATGTACTTAATGGATAGGCTAATATTTATATGAGTGTTGGACTCCCTAATAATAATGACAATAAGTAATAATGTTAATTTTAAATGCCCAGCGAAGCTGACGAGTACGGCTAGTAAAAGTATAAAATTCCGCGACTTGACAATTTGGGTGTGGATCCATAAGGAAAACAATCAAAAAACCACTTAAGAAAAATGATTTATTAAAACAAATCAAATTTGGATATTAAACCTTACTGAATAAATTGAAAAAATACATTCAGAACTTATCGTCAACACAAAGAAATAGTACCACGGCCCGACCCACTCCGACCGACACGTCAACGACCGCATTGACTAATTAACTAAACGTGAGAGTTAACAGTAGGAAGGTTTTTTTTTATCGCTTAGATGTGTGGACGAGCTCACAGCCCACCTGATGTTAAGTGGTTACTGGAGCCCATAGACATCTACAACTTAAATGCCGCCACCCACTTTGAGACAAGATTTCTAAGGTCTCACTTGTAACAGTACAACGACTGCCAGATCTTTAAACCGATACGCATTACTGCTTCACGGCAGAAATAGGGGGGCAGTGTTACCTACCCGTGCGGACTCCAGAGGTCCTACCAGCAGGTACACGCGTGCGGGGGCGCCCCCGGGCTGGCGGCAGATTCCGCGGGGCTCTGCACTTGCTAGAGCAGATAGCACCGAAGTCCAATGATGGGCGTAACTACTTACTTTTGTATTCTAATTACCATTTAAATTACTTTGTGCAAGGAATTGAATACAACGTATTTTATTACAACATAACTAAATTACAACCTAACCTAATTAAATAGTATTCAATTACATCGTACATCGTAATGATGCACAAGGAACTGATAAAAGAGTAGCTATTTGCAAAAAATATCAGCCTAATAAAATACAAATAAAAGGCACGAGATTATTTACATCAAATGTGAGAACACATTTAAAACGAAAAACATATCGCAAAAGCAAAGGATCGAAAAATGTTCGTTCTTCAAGATCGTCGCTAGAACGGTCGCCGCGACTATCCAACGTACAAACTGAATTACGTAAATAGATGTTTGTACGACAGTTGATGTTTGGTCTGGACGTCAGAGAAGCTGCCCAGGTGAAACAGCCACTGAATGGATTCGCACAGTTTAAAGCACGTCTCAATGTCATTAGCATGTCAACGCTATATCGGCACTCATAGTTATAACAAAATTTACGAGATGTCACAAGAAATAATTTCTAGATATGGCCTAACCAGCATAAATATTGTGGCGCGTGTTACCGAAAGTGGCACCAATTATGTTTGGGCCTTTAAAAGTTTCTGAGTAAATCGCATGAATGTATCGCGAGCAAGGTCATGTATGACTCCGGTACCGATAGTACACATGACGAATTCACAAATTTAGATAACCTTTCTTCAACAATTGCCATTAAACTCAGGTGCGCTGCACACACGTTGAGTCCGTGTGTCACTGACGCAAATAAAATCCTAGAAAACCAGGAAACTGAATTATCGAAAATGCATGATCAAACAATAAAAAAATGTAACAACATTATAGAAAGCTGCAAATAGACCAAATTCGTCTGAAATTTTACAAAATTTTCTCGATCACACTTTTAATGGGCCAGTAGACGAGACGAAATAGCCTTTATGATGCCTTGAATAAAATCGTTACAATAAAAGATAAATCTGCAGCACTACATACACAGTGCTTTAAATAAAAAAACTCCACTTCGTGAGTTTCAATGTACGTACGTGAGTACCCGTCCTGTAGGGAGCCTGTCGCGGCAGACTGCGGCAATGCCCTCCTTGAAGATAAAGTAGACAAATGCAACTGCTGAAACAAGAGCCTATGAGTTTTGCAGCAGTTTGACTGAAACTTACCTAAAAAGTGAGCAAACCAGATCTTTTGAAATTTTCGGGATCACAAGCCGAAAATGCTGCTTTAGCTGCAATTTCACATCCTAAATATAAAAAGTTAAAATGCACCTCATTAATTGGTCAGTCAGAATGCTGTATAATGAAGAATTTACTAGTAAAAGAAATTATAAAGATTATGTCAAATTCTGTACCTGAGATACAGAAAGACCTTCAACGAGGTCTAGGGAAGACGATTATTTTGAAATAGATACAAGTTTGGATTCATACAACCAGAGCAATGAGCCAAGAACCAAAGCTCAACTTATAGTGACATTTTTTGACAGAAGACAGTAGAGAATTTCAAATATTAAAACCATAAAGAAGTTTTAGAAGAAGAAAGAAAAAAGTATTTTTAAAATTGAATGCCCTCTACCATCTTTTGAGTCTGTGAAATATGTGTTTACGTGCGCTACTGTGATTAATTGTCCGAAAGCCAACTGCCTGTCAGACGAAAAGTTTGGGAAAAAGAGTCGTATTAAAAGTTACGTTAAATTATAAATCAGCAAAATAATGTTTAACCTACCAGTGATTAAAAAAATGTAAAACGATACAGATGATTAAAAAAAATGTATATAAAATGTGGTTTATTTTTGTTTGTCAAAAAAATTATTAGTAGGACATTTTTTGTAAAGTTAACAACTAGCATAATAGATTAGTTATGTAGTTTAATTAGATCAACTTACAATCGAATTACTTTATAACTAATTACATTAAATACTCGCTGTAATTAGTTACTTATGTAACCTATTACAAAATATCTTAATTACATATTACAATTTTTTTTTATTGCTTAGATGGGTGGACGAGCTCACGGCCCACCTGGTGATGAGTGGTTAACGGCTCAGCCCATAGACATCTACAACGTAAATGCGCCACCCACCTTGCGATATAAGTTCTAAGGTCTCAGTATAGTTACAACAACTGCCCCACCCTTCAAACCGAAACGCATTACTGCTTCACGGCAGAAATAGGCGGGGTGGTGGTGGTACCTACCCGCACGGGCTCACAAGAGTTCCTACCACTAGTAATTACGCAAATTATAATTTTTCGGGTTTCATTTTTATTTACACGATGTTATTCCTTCACCGTGGAAGTCAACCGTGAACATTTGTTAAGTACGTATTCCATTGGAAAAATTGGTACCCGCCTGCGGGATTCGAACACCGGACGTGTTATCCCTTAGGCCACGACAACTTCTTCAATGTAACTTCTATTTTTTTATTTTACATTTTGCCCATCACTGCCGAAATCCCTAAATAAGCCCCATGAGCTCGTGAAGTCTAGCATCAACAATAGGTAGGCTAAATATATATATCCTTGAAGTTGGTGACCGGGCGGTGCTGGAGCACAGTCGAGCCGGTTCTGACAGCGTCCAATATTGTCAAGGGATAGACAAGCAGGCGCGGGGGCGGCTACAGCGCCGGGTCGGTGATGATCTGTTCGTAGGGGAAGGGCTTGGCGTCGGTGATGCTGAACACGTAGAGGCGACACCCGAACTGCAGCAGCGCGCCGTGCGGCACCAGCGCCGAGCCCTCCCACGCGCCCGCCGCCGCGCCCGCGCCCGCACCCGCCCCCGCCCCCGCGCCCGCGCCGCACGAGCACGCCGAGCACCACGACGTGGGCTCCGTGATGTCACCTTTTATCCTGTAACAATGCGTGAGATATATAACATGTTATGGATGACAGAACAGAGCGGTTGTCTTTTGTTACTAGCCTTTTTTTAAGCAATAAAAAAACAAACGTAACGGCAGTAGAAATGCAACCATTAAAGTGCTAGTTGTCCCTGGGCCCAGTGCCCCTTTTTTAGACCCCTTCTTACAAGGTCCCCTTCCCTAGGGGGCGTACGGGGTATGTTAGGCTGAATGATCCACAGATATTGGGAGCAGACCACGGATTTAAGAAATGGAATTTAGGGCCAATAACCACTAAACGATTCAGGTACACTCTTGACCAAGAGTCCGATCTCCCCCGAGGTCAGAACCTGGGCAGTCAACATTGCAGCCAGACGCGCGGCCTACCCCAAGGACGAAGCCATCGGCAGTCTAGGTACGGCAGCCGGTCAGTCGTAAATAACATGAATTTCAGTTATTATTAGACACAGAAAAAAATTTGGCACCTGTCGAGCGGGGAGTCCTTCTCTTTGACGACATCTCGAAGCGCGCGCGGCAGAGCGTCGTCCGCCGCGGGGGTGGGGGCGGGGGCGGCGGCGAGGGGGTCGCACGTGTACAGCACGCCGTTAACGCGACTGCCGAACTCGGAGTAGTTGATCAGCTCGAAGTGTCCGCTCACCTGTAAAACAACATGTGATGTTAATAAAAGCACAAGGCTTTATGAGTACCCATATTGAATTTCCAGTATATAGTCTTCCTTTTTTTTGAAGTGAAACTTCCTTATCGGCGTTGGAAAAAAATTTACCGTCACATTTTTCGGTTACGCGTCACATTTTTCCGTTACGCGCCATCTGTTTTGTATTCATGTCTATGATAATAAAATCCTTTTGTTTAAACTTTATCTAATTTAACTTTTTTGTATTCATGTCTATGATAATAAAATCCTTTTGTTTAAACTTTATCTAATTTAACTTTATTTAACCAATTTCTAGAAAGTTGCATGTAGATCATTTTTCGAAAAATAAGGCCATAAATAAGTTTCACTTCTTACGTGTGTACACTAGTACACGCACACATTTTTTTTTTTTAGATGGGCGGACTAGCTCACATCCAACCTGGTTTTGATTGGTTATCGGAGCGCATAGACATCTACAACGTAGCTGCCAGCCACCTTAAGACATGAGTTCTAAGGCCTCACTTGAAACAGTACAACGGCTGCCCCACCCTTCAAACCGAAATGCATTACTGCTTCACGGTAGAAATAGGCAGGGTGGTGGTAACTACCCGTGCGGACTCACAAGAGGTCCTATCACCAGTAATTACGCAAATTATAATTATGCGGGTTTGATTTTATATTACACGATGTTATTCCTTCACCGTGGAAGTCAATCGTGAACATTAGTTAAGTACGTATTTCATTACAAAAATTAGTACCCGCCGCGAGATTCGAACACCGGTGCATCGCTAGATACGTTTGATATAGTAACCGGCAAACTTCTTGAGCAAATGACCTTGACTGCGCAGAACCGAATTTTAGATCACTTTGGTGGTGAGGGTGAGGCGCGACGGCAGGGGAAATCGTATCGAGCGCGTTATTGGTAGATCAGTCGAACCTTGCGTCCCGCACCGCGCCCTCGTTCCGCTTGCTCCCAAAAGTACGCTTGCGTACAGTGAAAAGTCTATCGTTATTAATCGTTAATAAATTTTGTTATAATTGCTTGTTGACTTTGTTGCCATTGCTATTTGTTGAGTATTTGTTGATTTTTTATAAAAAATACACTATGCCGCGACAAACTTGTGTAGTACTTAAAAGAAAGGGTAGAAAATTTGTGTACGACGTATATTGCTTCATTATAAAACAGGGGAAGAATGATATGGAAAAATTAAAACAGACTTCGGAAGCAACAAAAACATC
Source organism: Bombyx mori (assembly GCF_030269925.1). Lineage (NCBI taxonomy): Eukaryota > Metazoa > Arthropoda > Insecta > Lepidoptera > Bombycidae > Bombyx > Bombyx mori. Next base: position 14,110,182 of record NC_085122.1, read on the forward strand.
AGTGAGTACTGTTAGGTGTATTATTAACGAAGCTAAAGGCTCTGGCTTGCTCGCAGTGTTTCGGACTCCGGGTAAGAAAAGATCAGGGAAGAAGAAAGTTACCGGAATGGATAGTTTCGTTCAATCTGTAATAAAAAGATGTAATCATAATAACTACATAACAAGCAGCGAAACTCCGTACCGTAGAAAGGCTTCGAAGAATTTAAAGAAGATATAAATTTTAATGGCTCGGAATGAAGCTTACGACGAATTATGAAAGAGCTAGGCTTCAGATGGAAAAAAAGAACAGAAAATAATCGGAAGCTGGTAAATGAAAAAAGTAACATTCGATTACTACGAATCGAATATCTTCAAAAAATAATTAATTATAGACAAAAAAGAAGACCGAATCGACAGAGTTGTAAACTACGCCGATGAGCCCTATGTCGACTCATCACGATGATAGCGACTCGGGTGATGAAAACAGTGATGATGATGATGGTCAAGATTATGATAACGAAAAAAAAATTACAAATACCAGCTTCGCTTTAACTGAACCAAGACCTGGCAACAGCTCTAGTTTTGACTTAATAGAAGGAATATCTATTTTACCCCAAGATTAAATTATTACAATTATTAACCTATATGTTTTGTTGATGTTCTAATAAATATATAAATAAATACATATGTTGATTTTAATAATTTAATAGCATTATGACGCAGAGTAAGTAATGTTTTTGCACGTGAGTGTACCATGCGCAAACTTACCCCCACTACGTCAACAAATGCTCAAGAAATTTGCCGGTTATTATAAAGACGAAAATACGAAGATTTCTGACATCCAGGGCCGAGCGGGACGTGGAAGGGGGGCGCCGGTTGTGTTCGGCCAGGGAGATTTCTTCGTGCTGCGTAGAGTGGCGTCATTAATATTTGAACAAAAGCAAAGTATTTAACTGACCTCGTCCATGAATATAACGGCGTGGTTCCGGGAGACGCACCGGCAAAGGGCGGGGTCGAGTGTGACGTCACAGCCGCTGTCCGAGCCCACGGTCAGCGACGACAGCCGCATGGGCACCGGCCGGCCCAGGGAGTCGCCCGGCCCCGCGCTGTACACCACGAGCTTGTGTTACCACCACGGCGTCCCCACACACACTTCGGCGGTGTCAGAGCCGCGTTGAAATAACGAGCTTTGCATCAACATTAATGTTCGCACTGAAGCCCGGCTCTAGCTTCTGAACATTCAAAGATAGCTCCTTCAGAAAAGGGGCGACAGATGTCTACTCATGGTGGCTAGTGACTCCAATGAGTATGATATTTTAATTATTTTTTGCTTAATGTAGATGTATGTTGTATGTTATAATTCCTTGTATGGATGGACAAGCTTACGACCCGCCTCGTGTTAAAGGGTTACCGGAGCTCATCAACAACATAATGCCACCTTCCTCGAGATATAAGATCTAAGGCCTCAATTTTTACAGTACAACAGTTGCCCCACCCTTCAAACCAAAACGTATTACTACTTCGTGGCAGACACGGGTAGGGTGGTGGGATCTGCCCGTGCAGGCTATTGCATATTGGTTTTGTGCTGAAGTTCACTACTTGCGCGTGGACTTAACCGGTATCCGTGTCTCCTCACGTTACCTGTCCATAGAGTTGATAGCACAGAGTGTGGCCCGCACGCACGCGTCGGACAGGGCGCGCGCACGCGGCGGCGGCGGGGAGGGGGTGGCGCGGGGGGCGGCGCGGGGCGGCGGGCGGGGGGCGGGCGCGGCGCCCCACACGCTGCGGGCGATGCGCTCGCGGTCCGCCCGGGACAGCAGCTCCGACGGCAGCGACACGTGACGGAACCTGCCGGGGACGTGCTCGCTGTCATCACGCACGGGCGGCGGCGCACCGGTACAAAACAAACTTGTTAAATAGTGAGTGGGTCTCACCCGTGCGCGGCGAGCGCGCCCCGCGTGAGGTGCCTGGCCAGCGCGCGCGCCACGGCCCGGGAGAGCGGCACGTCGCGCCACCAGCCCGCGCACGCCTCGCCCGCCAGCACCTGCTGCAGCCGCTGCCAGGCGAGCAGCTTCACGAGTCTCTCGTCGAGCTTCTTGAGCTGCTCGTCGACGAGCGCCAGCAGCTGCTCCACGTGCTCGTCGGCGCGCAGCTGCACGCGGTCGGCGCGGGCTCGCCGGCCGAACCCCTTGTCCTCGGCGCCGGTGGCCTTCCGTCTCTTCACTGACGCCGTGTAGTACTCCAGGTCCGAGTCCGAGTAGTCCGACGAGCCCGGGCTCGCACTCGCCTGGGGCGGGACAGTGAATGTAATTAGACAATTAGATTATTTATTTTGCACTCTTTCGTTGGAACGAACAAAGTACTTTCGTTAATGTCGTCGTTCCGCCGGCCGGCTGCGACACCAGCGCCGGTGTGAATTAGCTCTACCAATTTAGTATAGTCATAGTGGAAATGATAGAAGTCTCCGAGTGCGGCGAGGTTGCGTGAGTACCTGCGCGGGGCGGGGCGCGGGGGAGTGCGGCGCGGCGGCGGGGCAGGGGGCGGCGCCGCTGTAGGACGGGCACTCCATGTTCATACAGATGGTGTGCTTCCGACACTCTTCGCCCTCACTCTCCAGTACACTCGATAATCCCAGATTCTTTAACACTGAAAAAATATTTTTCCATTGTCAGTTTATCTCCACCGGGACCAGCGAGCCATTTTGCATTCCTTTTTTAAGTTATAGTTCGTTATATATATAGTCATATATCGTTTATTTTATGGTCCACTCACCGTTCCGACAGCGCACGTGCTCCCTCCGCGCCGGCAGCAGGGGGGCGGGGCGCCGGTAGTGGCTGCGGACCATGGGCGGCACGCGCACGCGCCCGCGGACGTGGGCCGGGATCTTTATTCTAATCAACAACAACTGCTTATTGGTATCGTGCCTCTACTAGCTGGACGTGTGCCGCGCTACGACTCGGCTCTACTGTCCCGGCCGGAACCAACAGAATGTAAAAAATAATAATTCAATTGTTAGTTTGAAGTCGTCGTGGCCTAAAAGATAAGGCGTCCGGCGCATTTGTATCTAGCGATGCACCGGTGTTCGAATCCCGCGGGGTCTACCAATTTTTTCCATGGTGAAGTGTAGGTACATTGTGTAATAAAAATCAAACACGCAAAATTATAATTTACGTAATTGCTGATTGTAGAACCTCTTGTGAGTCCGCGCGGGTAGGTACCACCACCCCGCCTATTTCTGCCGTGAAGCAGTAATGCGGTTCGGATTGAAGGGTGGGACAGCCGTTGTACTATACTGTAAAACTGAGACTTTAGGACTCATGTCTCAAGGTGGGTGGCGGCATTTACGCTGTGGATGTCTATGGACTCCGAAATCCACTTAACACCTAGTGGCTCGTCCACACATTTAAGTAATAAAAATAAAATAAAAATAGTTCGAGTTGCTAATTATATGCGTTTTCAAAATTTTTAAACTATATATTATATTTTTATTACCATAAAGTTTCTTATCCGATAATATAGAATTCGACAGCGAAATTGCTGATCTTATGAGCCCTTCGCACTGGGGGCTTCTCGGGGCCGGATCAGAGAAGTGGGAGCCGGGGTCCGGAGCGGGCCCTCACCTGAACCTGGGGTTGGGGTTCCTCGCGCGGCGCAGGAAGTCTATCTTGATGGCGTGCTGGTCCACGGGCCCCGCGAACCGGTCCCACAGCGCCACCCGCTCCGTCGCCGAGATGGAGTTCACCAGCTTCCAGTCCTGGACACAAGCAGTACGCGCACTGAGCCACCGCGACACCAGCTCTTATTTCAAGATATTCAATTTCAATTCAATTTTTATTACAACGTAATTGTCGAGTGTCAAAATCTCTATCTCACCGACTGGCCCTCAGTGGCGTAGCTACCAAGGGGCTAGGCGGGGCAGTGCCCCGGGGCCCTCGAGCTCAGGGGGCCCTCGAATCCTTACCAGAAATCTCGATCGAACTGAACTTTTGGAAATTTCTCCATTTCCAAAATAAAGATGACAGGTTGCAACCCCACTTTAATCATGACAACTCCGTTGAGAGAAATTCAAAAGTTATGCCTAAGGAGTTCCCCTAACTTCTTTTTGTAGGTTGGCAGTGTTGTCAATTTAACGGATGTGCGTTTTATTATTCATAGATATGCGTTTTATTGTGAATTCGAGTTAAGATTTTTTTCGACAACGGTTAAAAAATTAATGCTGTATCAGGAGTAAGTAAGCTAATGTCAATAAACTTTTTTGTACTGGTCAATTTAGTGGTTCAATTTTATTTGATTTTACCACTCATATTGATGTCCGTTAAGTCAATAAATCGTGTCAAATCTATAGATTTGGGCTACAGCGCATTGTAATAGGTTGGGGGAAAAGTTTCATCGCATTTTTTAAGAAAATTCACAATATTTTTTAATATAGTTGTTTACATTTAACTAAAGTATGTAGGTACCATTTTGTTCGATAACTTTTTGCCATCTTGTAGGTAAGGACATGCCCCATTGCTATAGAAATTTTGGGGCTTGTGATCAAAATACCGCGACAATTGGTTTTGGCAGTCCTCTCGTGATGTTAACCTGACACTGCCTAAAGAATTCTGACGAGACCGAAACAGGTGGAAATCTGAAGGTGCAAGGTCAAGACTATACGGCGGATGCATTAACAACTCCCAGCCAAGCTCTCTTAATTTTTGCTGAGTGGCTAAAGATGTGTGAGGTCTAGCGTTATCATGATGAAAAACCACACCCCTTCTGTTGATTAATTCCAGCCGCTTTCTCTCAACTTCTTGCTTTAATCTCATCAGTTGTTCGCAGTAGAGTTCAGAATCGATGGTCCTGCCTGGTGGTAACAGTTCCTAATGAATAGTGCCCTTCCAATCCTACCATACACACAGCATCACCTTGTTGCGAGTTAACCCGTGTTTCGCCACAGTCTTCGAAGCCTGACCGGCCTTTGACCACGACCTTTCTCGCACGTTGTTGTCGTACGTGATCCACTTTTCATCACCAGTTATCAGCTTCTTCAAAAATGGTTGGGTTTCATTACGTCGTAATAAAGAATCACAAATGAGTACACTGTTCATTAGGTTTCTTTCAGTGAACTCGTGAGGTACCCAAATATTTTTGTGTACCCAGTTTTTTTTAAATGGGCCATAACTGTTTTGTGGTCAATTCCCAGTTCTTCAGCTACGTCGTAATTACTGATGTGCCGATCTTGCTCCACTTGCCAGGGCGGGGCAACCAGAGCGACGTGCATGTTTGACATAAAAATTTCCAGATTGAAAACGCTTAAACCAAATTTGTGCTACTCCCACAGATACTACAGATTTTTTCGCGGCTTGAGTTAGGCAATCGCCCGATGCCCGTATTTGCTGAATCCACATCGGATGACCCCGTGCGTCATAACAGAAACTGCACCATTGCAGATTTAGCAATAAGTTTACTTTAATAAATATATTGTAATTATAAATTAGTCTTGTAGTACATTCAAACGAATAAACATCGTTTTAATTAAATAAATTCTTTTTTTTATAATTAACTCGTTCGCCGTAACTTAACTGGCGCAGTCGGTAGGATCGCGACACTCGCCTTGAATATAACTCTTCAGGCTTGAGTGAACGGTATCAACCGTTATTTTCGCGAGCTCATACAACGAATCTACGAACGGCGACTATCATCAAGCGGGAGTTCCGGAGAATTGGGAGTCCTGCTGTACTACAAGGCCCGGTTGGAGATGCAAAGGACATTGGGGTGAGTGCAAGTTGTATTCCCAGTTTCCTGTGCTATATTTCCTGCCGTTATATCCTGAATGTTATGTGTGTTTGTGTATAGACTAAAATCGTTATAAACAAAGCACTACATACACTAGAGTAGGTGAATCTGATAGGTATTTTTTTTTTATATGCATATGTCAATGACACAGTTGTAATTCGCTTGGATAGCAATATTATAAAAAACAGGTACGTTTTATTGTTTGCTAAAATCGCGGATCATATAACGTTGCTGATAATTCATTTTCACGCTTTTGTCGTTCAGAATAAGCAGAGTACTAGCTAATAATCTTACGTAAAATATTATTACAAAGTTATTTAATTGTGAGTTTTATAGTTTTGTGTTGTATAGCTTATAAAGATGGCAATGGCAAACATCGAACTAGCAACTTTTAAGTTCATTTCTGAACTGTTACCTAAGTACGATGGTAACCCTAAAACATTGAACTATTTTATTAAAGAAGTAGAAAATGTTATATCATTATTGGATCAACCAGTTAGGGTACACCCCGCTCTTATTAGCTTAATTAAGAGTAAACTGAGCGATACTGCAATTTGTGCAATAGCTTCCGAGGGAAACGTGGATAGTTGGCAAGCTATTAAAACAGCACTAACGCGTAGATTAGGCGAACCACGCAACGAAATACAATTGATGCAAGAATTAATAAGGTTGCGTCGTAATAAGAACGAAGACGCAGAGTCATTTGGTAAACGTTTGCGAGAAATATTAGACACATTAAACGTGGTAGGTAGACACACAGATAAGTCATACTACGAAAATATGGTAACAGACCAATATGTAAGTCACTTAGACTTTCACGTATCTATTGGGGTGAGGATTTCAAAACCCTCGACTCTAGAAGCAGCTATAGTAACGGCTAGACAAGAGGAAGCCCGATTAGCTTTTAATAGATTTAATAATAGTTTTAGTTCACTAAATATACAGCATAAGCAAAAGGAAATAACTAAGTCTAACCAAATCTCTTACCCGGTAAGTAACCTTCCCCCGCGCAATAGTTGGAACCCGGAGCTAAAACCACAACGAGGGCCAACCATGCCGTCTTGGAGGAGTGGTCCGGCGTCAGGTAATGTGAGACCTAGCGGATCAGGTACCTTTAGGAATACAGGCAACTCTAGACCACAACTAAATGTACCTCGACAGCAAATTAACCCACCACAAAGAGTATCCGACGTCACTATGAGGTCAGTAAACAAGCCCGAAAAACCGCGCTTTGCACCGGAAGAAATGTTTTACACACAGCATAGCCAGGAGCAGTATTACCCTGACAGTTACGACCTATATTACAGTGGTGAGTACTATAACCATAATATGCAATACAGTGACCAAAACTACGAGTATATGCCAGATATGTCGGGAGAAGAATTAAATCAACAGGATTTTCTTCAGGACGAGGACCAATCGAACCTCAGCTGATAAAGATTGTTAACCTCAACCACCACGGCAAAGACCACCTCCCTTACATCGAATTACCGGAGTTTCAAGGTAAATTTTTATTAGATACTGGTGCCTCACGTTGTATGATATCACCCGATGTAATAGCCGGTACTAGTCTCGAACATTGCATCGAACGTGAGCCATTTACGGTAAAAACCGCGCATGCTACTACTCGTCACGAGCACGTCGCAATTTTACCTTTACCTTACCTGTTCAACACCGATATACACCACAAATTTTTATTGTTTGATTTTGACCCAAAATATAAGGGCCTTATTGGGATGGATTTGTTTAAAAAATTAGGTTGTAATATAGATTTCAAAAATAAAGTGTTGCGAACATTTAATACCGAAATACCAATATATTTCGACTATCCGGTAAAGCAAGTTAAAATAGAACCGAACTGCGAGAGGTTTATAACGGTTAAAACAAATTACACCGACGGTTATTATATATGTGACGATTTCACTTGGTCTAAAGGATTAAAGTCACCAGCCGCGATAGTGACAGTAAAAAACGGGACTTTCAGGACATCTATAATCAATTATAATGATACACAGCAAATAGTGAGTAACAATCGTATGTTAGCCCTAAGCCCACTACCGTCACAGTTGATAGAAAGAAGTCAGAAGTACGAAATTAATAAAATTGAGACGGAAACTGACATAGATAAAGAACTTTGTGAAAATTTAAAGAAAATTCGTACCAGCCACATGAACGAGGAAGAAAAACGGGAAATTACTAAAATCTGCTATCAGTACCGTGACATATTCTACTCGGAAAACATTCCTTTATCGTTTACCCATACAGTAAAACACGAATTAAGACTAACCGACGACACCCCCATCTTTGTACGAAGTTATAGACAGGCTCCCCAACAACGAACAGAGATACAAAAACAGGTCACCGGAGTAGAGTTCATCCATACTACCTGGAGCCACTGCGGTCATCCACAGTGCGTTTCCAGAGATCTTTTTTGCCACGTACCATCCGGCTATGGAATGAGCTCCCCTCCACGGTCTTTCCCGAGCGTTATGACATGTCCTTCTTCAAACGAGGCTTATGGAGAGTATTAAGCGGTAGGCAGCGGCTTGGCTCTGCCCCTGGCATTGCTGAAGTCCATGGGCGACGGTAACCACTCACCATCAGGTGGGCCGTATGCCCGTCTGCCTACAAAGGCAATAAAAAAAAAAAAAAAAAAAAAAAAAAAGGTAGATAGTCTATTAAAACAAGGAATCATTAGGGAAAGTATCTCCCCTTGGTCGTGCCCGGTACACATTGTTCCAAAAAAACCGGATGCATCAGGAAAAGTTAAATGGAGACTTGTTATTGACTATAGAAGGCTTAATGACAGAATTATAGAAAAAAAGTACCCCTTACCAAACATTAACGACATCCTTGACAGATTAGGGCGCGCACAATATTTCACGACCATAGATTTAGCAAGCGGCTACCATCAATTAGAAATGCACCCTAAAGACGTAGAGAAAACAGCGTTTACTACCGAAAGAGGCCACTATGAGTTCCTAAGAATGCCTTTCGGACTAAAAAATGCCCCGAGCACTTTCCAGCGTCTTATGGACCATATACTCCGAGGTATAGACAACGTATTTACGTACTTAGATGACGTCATAATAGCGGCGACGTCCCTACAAAACCACAATGAAAAACTGAAATTAGTATTTCAGCGATTCAAAATGCATAATTTGAAAGTTCAGTTAGACAAATCAGAATTTCTACAGAAGCACGTTAACTTTCTAGGACATGAATTGACTGACCAAGGACTAAATCCTAACAAGGACAAAATTAAAGCAGTATTAAATTTCCCTATACCACAAACGCAAAAAGACATAAAAGCTTTCTTAGGACTAGTCGGGTACTATAGGAAGTTTATTAAGGACTTTGCGAAGTTGACGAAACCTTTAACAGCATGTCTAAAAAAGAACGCAAAGGCTGAACATACAAACGAATTTTTAGACGCAGTTGATAAATGCAAACAAATTCTAACAAACGCCCCAATCCTGCAATACCCTGACTTCGACAAACCGTTTATTTTAACGACAGACGCATCTGACTTCGCTTTAGGAGCAGTACTTTCCCAAGGCAATGTGGGCTCAGATAAACCAGTAGCCTATGCCTCAAGGACATTATCAGATACTGAGATCCGTTACTCTACCATAGAGAAAGAACTGTTAGGGATAGTATGGGCAATTAAGTATTTTAGACCTTACTTATATGGCCGTAAATTTACAATTTATACGGACCATAGACCCCTTACATGGTTAATGAGTCTAAAGGACCCTAACTCTAAATTAACACGATGGAAACTAAAGTTGGCAGAGTATGATTACAAAGTTGTTTATAAAAAGGGCAAACAAAACACTAACGCAGATGCACTATCCCGAGCAAAAATTTTTCATAATAGTATAGATTCTCTAGCTGTTAATGTTGATGACAATAGTGACGACAACATAATAAATAGAATATTCGAAAACGCCCGTAGACAGGCAGAGATAGAAACTAATGACCCGAATAACCAAGACAATGAACGTAACAATACTGACAATAACGATCAACCTTATAACAACAATGACGTAGAAATGACCAGTATCTATCCCTCTCAAATTGACGAAGAGACAGACACAAGGAGTGCAACAACAGTCGACCCCGATCAATTAGTTTCTACAAATCATACCCAACCTGATAATGAAAATAACGGTATCCCTATAATATCCGACGCTATTGATAGACAGTTGAGACAATTTTACGTTAGGTCCACACCAGGTTCTACATACAGAGTAGAGGACAGATCAACAAACTCTATGACAGTTATTAAGGATGTTTTCATCCCAGTAAATAACACTGAATCAGAAATTATCAAATTTTTAAAGGAACACACAATAGCTGACCGTGTTTTTCATTGCTATTTTTACGACGAAAATCTATACTTAGCCTTTTCAAGAGTGTATACTACGATATTTAATGACAGAGGACCTAAATTAATAAGATGTACTTCGCGGGTCACACTTGTTGAAAATAGAACTGAACAACAAGAACTCATTAAGCGATATCACGAAGGTAAATCATCGCATCGCGGTATCCAAGAGACCTTTAAGCATCTGCATAGGAATTATCACTGGCCTAATATGTTATTGACAGTTCAAAGGTTCATTAATCAATGCGACCTTTGCCTAAAAGCCAAATATGAAAGAAATCCCTTAAAACCTCCATTGATTATAACAGAGACACCTACGAAGCCATTTCAACACTTGTTCATGGATCTCTATAGTACTGGAGGTGCAACGTTTTTAACAATTATCGACAATTTCTCTAAATTTGCCCAGGCGGTACCTCTGAATGCTTCTAGTAGTGTTCACATCGCAGAAGCTCTATTACAAGTATTTTCTGTACTAGGACTACCTCTTAAAATCACCACAGACTCAGATACAAAGTTCGATAATGACGTCATAAAAGAGATATGTGCTTCGCATGATATCCACATTCACTTCACGACGCCTTACAACCCAAACTCTAACTCACCCATTGAACGATTTCATTCAACCATCGCAGAAATAATAAGAATTCAAAGAATGACAAATAAAGACGACCCCATACAATTGATCATGAAATACGCTATCATCGCCTATAACAACGCTATTCATTCTACTACAGGCTATACACCACGTGAGCTTTTATTCGGTCATACGGCATCCCGAAATCCATTAGAGCTATATTATCCTAAAGAATTTTATCAAGATTATGTCCTCAATCACCGCAAGAATGCAGAAGCAGTACAGGAATGTATAGCAGCCCACGTGTCTAAGAACAAAGAGCAGGTAATAGAAAAGAGAAACCAGGCAGCGGAAACAATCACGTTTAAGGTAGGTGAAACCGTTTACAAACAGGTCGCCAAAACCACCAGGAGCGACAAGACAAAACCAGTATTTAAAGGTCCGTATAAAATCATTCATTTACACCCTAATAATGTCGCAGAAATTATAGGGCACCACCCAAATTCTAAATCGATTCGAGTTCATTTCAAACTCTTACGTAGACCACATCTTGTTCCAGGACCCTCATCGCAGGAGCCTTCGTGCTCTACACAGCCGCCGACTTGACCCTTAATCCTATAGACAATACTAATGGCATCCTTTTGTTAAAACAAGGACAAATTTTGAAGCAGATAGACACTTTTAGTCTGGCCTGCGTATATAACGTATCGTATTTACATGAAACAACCTTAAAGCTTATGTCTTTATATGCCAGTACTAAAGCTGCTGAAGGTAACGAAGAGTTGCATAGAGCATATAAGGATCAAATAGAAAATAGTTTACATTTAATAGGGAAGAAGTTAGCATTTATTGCACCGCACCATAGATTTAGACGTGGCTCAATTAACGGTTTAGGTTCAGTAGTTAAAACTATTACAGGTAATCTGGATTATGAAGACGCTATTAAGTTTGAAAATGAATTATCTAATCTACGTAATTCAGTCCATAATATTAACACATCTCAAAAACAAACTTTATTCATAGCAAAGCACGCAGTTGAAGAATTTAGTAAACAGATCAAGTTATTAGACGAAAATCAGAAAAAGATAGGTTCAATGTTAAAAAACGCCACTTTAAGTAATAACGTAGTAATAAGCAGATTGCACTTTTTAGATTTATATATCCAAATATATTTTAGTTTGCAATTACTCTTAGATAAATTAGTTATATTAGAAGACGCCATGACCTTTGCACAACTAGAAGTAATGCATCCTAGCATTATAGCTCCACACAGTCTTATAAGTGAAATAACAGCTATTCAAAAACTTTACCAATTTAGACCCGTTGATAGAATAAGTATTAAAAATATTCATAGTATAGAGAGCTCTATTAGCGTAAAAGCGTATAGCACAAACGACGCACTAACATTCATACTAGATATCCCTTCCATAGATGAAAACCTTTATGACCTTATCCATCTATACTCCATACCAGATAAACAAAACCTCACCATTATTCCTAAATCCAAATACCTAGCACTGGGAACCAACGAGTAATCATACCTGGAGGAAGATTGCAAGAAGATCACACAAGACGTCCAACTTTGCACATCGCTGAACACCCAACCTGTGGAGAACTCTGAAGACTGCATAGTAACTCTTATAAAACACGAGAGCACAAACTGCACCCGTGCCAGGATGAATCTGAAACAAGGCAAGGTCCAGAGACTAGAAGACAACAAATGGCTTATCATCTTGAAAGACGAACAAATCCTGAAATCTCGCTGCGGAAGGAAATCTGACTATAAAAAGATGTCAGGAATATACATCGCCAGCATTACAAGCGATTGTCAAGTGGAAATATTCAACCGAACACTGAAGACAAACACGGACACTATTACAGCTGATGAAATCGTACCCATTCCCAGCGAAACCACTATTCTAGAAGGGAATATTCGCTATAACCTACAACTGAAAGATATATCTCTGGATAGCATCCACGAACTGATGGACCGGGTCGAAAACATTCAACAACCTATCATCGACTGGCAGACTATGATGACTACCCCAAGTTGGTCAACACTGGGACTCTACCTCATTCTGATAGCAATAATCATCTGGAAGCTGTGGCAGTGGAGACAGCGACGACTACAATCAAAGAACGAGAGCCCCGAGAACACTAGCACCGAGGACGCTGCTGGAAGCTGCGGGACGCGCTTCTATCTTAAGGAGGGAGGAGTTAGGCAATCGCCCGATGCCCGTATTTGCTGAATCCACATCGGATGACCCCGTGCGTCATAACAGAAACTGCACCATTGCAGATTTAGCAATAAGTTTACTTTAATAAATATATTGTAATTATAAATTAGTCTTGTAGTACATTCAAACGAATAAACATCGTTTTAATTAAATAAATTCTTTTTTTTATAATTAACTCGTTCGCCGTAACTTAACTCTTGCCCTGCATTTTTACCTTTTTTGTAGTAAAATTTTAAAAGGTATCGAATTAATTTCTTCATAAGATTCACTCATCTTGACAGAAAGACATTCTTGACATTCTTGACGAAAAATAAATAACAGTCACACGTTTTCCTAATATGAATTTGGAATTATCTTCTTTAAAATTTTAACTTTTAATGATGCCAAAACCAACCATATACAAATAGTATATCCAAACAGATTTTATTACAAGTTCATACATACTATAAAGCAAAAAGACTTTTTCCTCAACCTATTATATTGTTACTGTTTAATATTTTTACTACCTGCCCTGCAGTGCAAAAAAATAGCTTAAGTAGCTTAGCATTTTTAAAGTATTTGTATATTTCATATTTTTATTTGATAAAACCTAATCAGTTTACATAACAGTGGGGCCCCATTTTTTAATTTGCCCCAGGGCCCTTTTTTACCTAGCTACGCCAGTGCTGGCCCTGTCATCGTTGCGTCTCGAACATTCAAGACATTATTAGCAATGTACTTACGATATATTGTTCAACGTGGTTCGGACACATCCAGCGCCCCGTGGGCAGCGCAGTCAGCGGCGGCTCCAGGCAGTCCTGGACACACAAACGTTAGGTCCGGTTAGAGCTCCCCGCACCGCCCCCCGCGCCCCCGCGCCCCCGCCCTCCTACCTGGTGGTACAGCAGCGGGCAGTAGTCGCAGCGCAGCAGCGGCGCGACGCGGCAGGATGCGCCGCACACGAAGCACTCGCCGCCCGCCGCCCCCGCCCCCGCCCCCGCCCCCGCCTCGCCCGCGCCTTCTGTGGGTACAACGGAGGGGAAAGAGTTTTTAAACAGAAACCAGCATTTAAATACGAGTTTATCCAATGGTTTACAAGTGAAGTAAATTGTCCCTTCGAAATAAGGTCTCTCTATAAAACGATCGTGACGTATATATGATGTATACGAGTATATATCACAAAGTTCACACGTTCAATAGTAAGACTAATTACCTTACCTTTTTCAGTACCGGGAAATATACACGGTATTCTTAATTCTCGGGGCAGTTCAAACTGCCTTGGGTTCATTATCTTGGCAGCTTTAACCAGCACTTCCATCGGAGATAGCTCTTTCTCCGCTTCAGCCTGCCTCTCTGTCTCCTTCTTGACCTCATCGTCGTCCTCTTTACTTTTCTTTTTGGAATTCGTCCGATTATTTCGCAGGGATCTATTAATTGTAAATGAAAATTTATTTTATGGAGACACTATACATTCTCTTAACAAGGACACATTGATGGACGAACAGAATGCTGGTCCAAACAAAGAAAGGGAAATGCAAATGTTTTTTTAGAGTACATCAAAGTTAAATCTTTCAAAAGTGCATAATAAAATATAATAGATAAATTGAAATTTCTTTTACAACTATATTTTTATTGTAATTTATGTCTAAACTATTTTCCTTTCTAATATTATTGTTATTAAATATTACATTTAAATGCTATAATTTATTATTTTTTCAACTAAAATATTTTTACATTTTACAGTTCATTTAGTAAATGATTCTCCTATTTTATAAAACTTGTTTTGGTAGCTATTAACGAGCAATGGGCCGTGAGCTCTGTCATTCGAAATTAGATTTAAATAAGCCAAATTTTAGTTCAATCTTACGTTTATTCGTTTATTTTATTAGGAACATTAAAATAACAAACAAAAGATTGAAGGTAGTTTCAATGTCCAAGTCTCACCACAAACTTAGTTAATAACTACATATTAGCAGTTCATCAGTGTTATTTTAAAATAGTATCCTCTGCTTCATTCACTCAATTAAAACAAATTTAATGAGATCACAGTCCAGCTGCTCTGGCACCTTACCTAGTCTTCTTCTCCCCGTCAGATTTGTCAGCAGGAGACTGAGCACGACTGCTACGTGAACTTGACGGTTTGTTCTCATCAGCTGCATGGCACTCACGACACAACCACAAGCCAGCTGGGATGTCAGTTTCGTCCAGAGGTGGATCACTAAAGATTACAGAAGTCATAGAAAGCTTGGCCAAGATTAACTAAAGGTTGCCAAAAAATAGTAGGATCCTGTTATTACAGGAGGACCAAAATAATATTGCAAAAGATGTTCCATATTTCCAGATTACACAAAAGGTGTTCGATGTTTCCAGATTACAAAAAACTGTGCTCTTTTTATGAGTTCTCTTCTCTTTCAATATTCAGTATTTTCCGTGTGTTAAATTACATACTTAACTGAAACAATTACTAAATTTTTTTTATCTAAAAGTGTCTTCAATAAAATTTTCAACAAAACTTTCTTTTTATAATTATTATATTTTAAGCCACCTAATATAATTGTAGTACCGTTTTCGGGCAATTTCATGGACTAGTTTCAATTTTAACAACATCACCTCACAGCTACCATGAAGTATTATTTCATGTACTTATTATTTTATAACAGTCATGTCTCTAAGCATTAACAATGCCCGTTAAGCCAATACATTTCTCAAAATATGACCGAATTTGTGATATGATAGAATAAATAAAATTATTCATTATTTTTTATAGATGGATGAGCTTACGGCCTTCCTGTTGTTAAGTGATTTCCAGAGCCCACTGACATCTACAACGTAAATACCCACCCTGAGACACAAGTTCTAAGGTCTCAGTTTTTACAGTAACACAGCTGTCCCACCCTTTAAATTAAAATGCATTACTGCTTTATGGCAGAAATAAACAGGGTGGTGGTCCCTTATCATGTGGACTAACTAGATGTCCTGTCTCCAGTAATAAGGTAAAATATAATTTGCAGGTTTGATTTTTATTACACTTTTTCCTACCTAAGCTGATAGCCTTTAGAGGCTATATCAGCGTAACCTTAACTAGTAGGTGAGCTCACGGGGCTCAAACCTGACGAAGTTGGTAACACGAACCCTAGCAAGAGCCGTGCTTCGCAGATTCTACCACCGAATCGGAAGCGCGACCCACTGAGAAGATCCGGCGAGAAACTCAGTGGGCTGTGTCTGAGGGTTAATTTACTCGTCGAGACCTTCGTCGCAAGTGACGGGTTGGACGAGAACGGTGACCGGTGTTTGAAGTACCTAAAAGCACCGTTAGTGGATCGGGAGGATCCGAGATGACGTCTTTTATTACACAATGTTATCCCTTCACTATGGAAGTAAATTGTGACCATTTGTTAAGTACATATTATATATATATATATATTTTTTTTTTATTGCTTAGATGTGTGGACGAGCTCACAGCCCACCTGGTGTTAAGTGGTTACTGGAGCCCATAGACATCTACAACGTAAATGCGCCACACACCTTGAGATATAGTTCTAAGGTCTCAGTATAGTCACAACAGCTGTCCCACCCTTCAAACCGAAACGCATTACTGCTTCACGGCAGAAATAGGCGGGGCGGTGGTACCTACCCGTGCGGACTCACAAGAGGTCCTACTACCAGTAATTACGCAAATTATAATTTTGCGGGTTTGATTTTTATTGCACGATGTTATTCCTTCACCGTGGAAGTCAATTGTGAACATTTGTTAAGTACGCATTTCATTAGAAAAATTGGTAGGTACCCGCCTGCGGGATTCGAACACTGGTGCATCGCTCGATACGAATGCACCGGACGTCTTATCCTTTAGGCCACAACGACTTACTATACTTACTATAAATCAATACCTGCCTACAGGATCTGAACATCATTGCATTACTTGATACAAATGCACCGGATGCTTTATCCTTTAGGCCATAACAACAACAACTTGATTTGAGATATTTATGAGCTAGAGCTCCTACAAAGAAAAACATATCGACGCTTGAAAGGCAAAAGTGACTAAGCAACAATAACTGATTTGTACATAAATGATAGGCAATAAACATATTCGATGCGCAAAAAAAATATATTTCTAGGTCTATTAAAATCACTTCAATCCTACAGCTACTAGCTAGATTCTACTACAGCTGGATTCGTTAAAATAAATTTTGTTTTCAGGTATTTCAACTTTAAATTAGTCTACTGTACAGTTCACACATTGTCGCTTAGTCATGTTTGCCTTTCAAGCATCGATATGTAACTTTTGTTTCAATCAGAAAAGCTCCTGCCATGCTAATCTAGTAGGCACCTACTACCTAGTCAGTACTTTTGGCACCTTTGATATAATAGACACTAAAGCACTTAGTTATTACACACCTATACACCATTACACCTATATCCACACCTTCATTACCATTAATACTACAAAACATTTCCTAATGGGTCGCAGTCCCAGGAGGCCTTTTGTCCAACTACTATAAGTGTAAGATGAGATTTAATCACATACTAGCAACCAAGATGGAAGCTTGCTGGACATCGGTCGCAACAGATAAGATCTCCGCCTTCACCGCAAGCGTCGCACGAATCGTGGTTATGACCCTTTCCAGGCCTCTTGTAATATGGATGCTGAGGCTTCTTAGGCTTCGGGACGTTCAAATCCTCATCCGGAGGCTTAATTAGGGCCTTTATTAACTAAAACATTAACAACATTATTAAAAACATCGCTATTTATTTTAAAATAGAAACAAATGCAGCAACATCCATATAAAATGGCGCCGTAGATCAAAAATTGCTGGGCGTTATACTATTTATTGGTGGAATTCGTTGTTAAATTCAACTTACCGGCATAAGACCTCCCGATGTATCCATATCATAGCTAACATTAGACATTTTTTCAATCAAAAACCTTCTAAGGAAACTACACAGGAATCACAAAACTCGAATACAAATAAAACAATGTACCTAAGGCTTTAGTGAAATTACACCAAAATCTTGAATGATTTCGATTCCGACACAAACTCAAATATTGTGAAGTTGTCAACAGAATTTGGTATTGAAATAGTTTATATGGCTCTTGGTAACTTAAGATCTTTAAGACGAAGGAGATAGTTTTCAGGTACTCTCAGTTAATAAAAAATTTAAATCGATTCGAGTACATACATAACCTATAAGTTACGTTGGCTTTTATCAACTATAACAATTATCAATCAACAAATCTATGGGTAGCGTATGTAGATGATATGGAGTTATGGAGGGTAGAACCGTCTGTGTGTGAAAAACTGTCCGTTAAAATCTGCTAAATAAGGGTGGCGCTACAATAGCAACCGGGTAAATTTAAAAAAAGGGGCTGAAAGTTATTAGAATAAAATAGAGTAATAAAAAAGGACGAAAAAACTGTCAGCACTACAAAATCACAAAAAGTATATTATTTAAAGCTGATAAGAAAATGCAATCGATGTCTCCACGTTTTATCACAGCAATAATTTTTAGGTTTTATTGACGAAATTAATTTGGATTATGTAAACCTGTAAGGTATTGTATATTACACTGTCATTAATTACTCTAGTAATTCAATCACTTAACAACTGCTCAATTCATATCATTCCCCTGTGCTTATGCTAGCGCCATTCTGGAGGATTTTTGAGCTGTTATTTAGTGCTGAAAGTGGGACACTTTTTCAAGCTTCTCCCATACATAATATTATTTTATGAGACTGTTTCCCGGCTCAGTGAATTTGGACCCCTTTTTATTTTCGGATTTTTTTATTTTTAATTATTTGTCCGTCGTTTGTTCGTTAATGTTCGAGTATAAAAATTGTTTGATCGTCTTTTATTCATTTATAATTAATTAAACAAATGATCACCCTTAAGTGGGCTCCCTTTACTAGATATCTTTATTTTTATTGCTTAGATTAATTCATTTTGATCAATTATCGTTTGTTCAACATTTATTGGTGATTGT
Source organism: Bombyx mori (assembly GCF_030269925.1). NCBI lineage: Eukaryota > Metazoa > Arthropoda > Insecta > Lepidoptera > Bombycidae > Bombyx > Bombyx mori. The sequence goes on from NC_085122.1 coordinate 14,129,107, forward strand.
TAGATCATAAAAACAATTAAATTCCCAATTATCAATTATTTTATATCTAATAAGCAAGCCATCACCTCACGCCTACATTGCGCATGCGCCGGTTTTGTCAGTCAGCTGGCAATTTACTAGCGTTTTTTTAACAAGTGCGTTTATACTGTCTAATTATTCCTTATGTAGATCTAAAAAATAAATTGAAAACTTCAACAAACTTCAACAAAAAAGTGCCAGTGAAGACGACCAATTAGTCGTTAAAGTACGATTAGCGCGATTTTAATAAATTCAGTTATTTTCAATGGTATTGAATATGAACAAGCACATAGAAATCTCAGTGATTTCAATCGAACATTAACGAACAAACGACGAACAAATAATTAAAAATAAAAAAATCTGAAAATCAAAAAAAGGGGGCTAAATTCATTGAGCCGTTCTATAATGTACCTATTTCACTCAATACTACTCTGAGGGTTTTTCTTTGATCTACGCTTGAGGACTTTTTGGCGGGAACGCGAGGAGTGAAGTTGTGTGATTTGTTTTATTTTGTCTATTTCGTGTTTCTTCGGGTTTAAATGTGTAATAATGGTGGTTTATTAACTGTTTAATATCTGTAATAGTGCACAAATGTGGGAAAATGAAATAAAGCCGCTGGACGTAACTTCTCGGGATCCTCCAAAAAGTCCACTGAAAAAATCTTAGTAAATGACCACCATTTTACTGAGATTGTACTTCATCCCGTATCATCTCATTTAATTTCATCCCAGTTGATTGATGTCTCAAATTAATCATCTTCATTTCATTTCACTCCATAATATCATTTTTCATAAGAATATGAATATAAATTAAGGTAAGACATGACTTAAAGGTCTCAGATACCAGGTCATAAAATCCCTTAAAAAAATCTACGCTTGACATTTGACATTTTGATAGAGTGAGATCACGGAAAACGGAAATTTAAGTATTACCGGCCTATAAAAAGATTAATTTTCTAATTTGGTAATTTAAAAGCTGAGTCTAACAACACGTTAATTAGAGAAAAAAGTTGACCTTATTTAATAGAAGGAACATAAATTACAGGTGGCAACGGACCAGTTGCAATGGAGATCAATTGGAAAGGCCTATGTTTAGCAGTGGACAGCGGCTGAGATGATGAAAAAAAAAGTGTGTGTGTCCGCTCCGACGCACGACTGGAGTTTACTGGATATAAAAAATTAAACGAAACAATACGAGAAATAGTTCTATATTACGACAACACGATACACTACAGATTATTAACAAATTAACGAGACACAAAACAAACGACTAACAAATATATGAAAATACAATAATGAGAGAAACGCGCGATCAGTACGAGGCTTTGTGGCGGACTGCCGGCGCAGCAGCCCGGCGTCACCTGCGATAACGCATTTCGTGTGACATGCGCAATCAGGCGCATAACGCATTTCGTGTGACATGCTAGTACGATTTTGGTCCCCATAATTTTCATACCCCGGGCCTATATATGTAAATCGATTCTAAAGGAGTAAACTCCAAAAATTTTTTTATTTCAAGAGTTATGTATAGCTAGTTCAGTCAATTTTTTTTCGGTAGGCAGCGGTTTGGCGTTGCTGAAGTCCCTGGGCGACAGTAACCACTCATCATAAGGTGGGCCATATGCTCGTCTGCATAATTTTTTTTTTGGAGTTTACTCCTTTAGAATCGATTTACATATATAGGCCCGGGGTATGAAAATTATGGGGACCAAAATCGTACTAGCATGTCACACGAAATGCGTTATGCGCCTGATTGGCTCCTGATTGCGTGATGCGTGCGCGCGCCAATCAGGAGCCAACGCGCGGCCGCGTTATCGCAGGTGACGCCGGGCTGCTGCGCCGGCAGTCCGCCACAAAGCCTCGTATAATAGCCGGCAAACTTCTTGAGCATTTGTTGACGTAGTGGGGGTAAGTTTGCGCATGGTACACTCACGTGCAAAAACATTATTTACTCTGCGTCATAATGCAATTAAATTATTAAAATCAACATATGTATTTATTTATATATTTATTAGAACATCAACAAAAAATATAGGTTAATAATTGTAATAATTTAATCTTGGGGTAAAATAGATATTCCTTCTACTAAGTCAAAACTAGAGCTGTTGCCAGGTCTTCGTTCAGTTGAAGCGAAGCTGGTATTTGTAATTTTTTTTTCGTTATCATAATCTTGACCATTATCATCATCACTGTTTTCATCACTGGAGTCGCCATCATCGTGATAAGTGGACATAGGGCTCATCGGTGTAGTTTACGACTCGGTCGGTTCGATCTTCTTTTTTGTCTATAATTTATTATTTTTTGAAGATATTCGATTCGTAGTAATCGAATGTTACTTTTTTCAATTACCAGCTTCCGATTATTTTCTGTTTTTTTTTTCCATCTGAAGCCTAGCTCTTTCATAATTCGTCGTAAACTTCATTCCGAGCTATTAAAATGTATATCTTCTTTAAAATTTTCGAAGCCTTTCTACGGTACGGAGTTTCGCTGCTTGTTATGTAGTTATTATGATTACATCTTTTTATTACAGATTGAACGAAACTATCCATTCCGGTAACTTTCTTCTTCCCTGATCTTTTCTTACCCGGAGTCCCAAGCACGACGAGCAAGCCAGAGCCTTTAGCTTTCTTTGTTAATAATGCACCTAACAGTACTCACTGATGTTTTTGTTGCTTCCGAAGTCTGTTTTACTTTTTCATAATATCATTCTTCCCCTGTTTTATAATGAAGCAATATACGTCGTACACAATTTTTCTGCCCTTTCTTTTGAATACTACACAAGTTTGTCGCGGCATAGTGTATTTTTTATAAAAAATCAACAAATACTCAACAAATAGCAATGGCAACAAAGTCAACAAGCAATTATAACAAAATTTATTAACGATTAATAACGATAGACTTTTCACTGTACGCAAGCGTACTTTTGGGAGCAAGCGGAACGAAGGCGCGGTGCGGGACGCAAGGTTCGACTGATCTACCAATAACGCGCTCGATACGATTTCCCCTGCCGTCGCGCCTCACCCTCACCACCAAAGTGATCTAAAATTCGGTTCTGCGCAGTCAAGGTCATTTGCTCACGATGTTTGCCGGTTACTATACTGATCGCGCGTTTCTCTCATTATTGTATTTTCATATATTTGTTAGTCGTTTGTTTTGTGTCTCGTTAATTTGTTAATAATCTGTAGTGTATCGTGTTGTCGTAATATAGAACTATTTCTCGTATTGTTTCGTTTAATTTTTTATATCCAGTAAACTCCAGTCGTGCGTCGGAGCGGACACACACACTTTTTTTTTTTAAATTACAGTTTTTATTTGTTTTTTTGCCTGAACTTTCATGAATCTAAGCTTATTAGAATAACTTTATTTTATATTGGTCAAAGTAGAATAGTAGTAATAAAAATGTAATTTAACCTTCCTTAATTTTTTCATTTCAGTTAAATCAGTAGTTAAATTACTTTTTATCTGGCAGCAAATGTAGAACGGAAGCTGCCTAGTCTATGACGTCATGGGCGGAGTTTAGTTGAAGATCGAATTTGGATTCGGTTGGCGGGCGCGGCCATCTTGGTGAATAAGTGACCTGGCGATTCGGATTTAGTTAGTGTAAAATCATTTGTCATCCACAATGTCGGAAAGGGAAGATAATGTGTATAAAGCAAAGTTAGCTGAGCAGGCTGAGCGCTATGACGGTAAGCATATATTTTTACTGTAATGCTATCATTCAGTCGAAGATTCTATCTTATTTTCGCCGACAATTGAAAAACGATTTTAAGATTCTTTAGAGAATATCCTATGTCCAAGACGTAATTATCATTTCATTTATTTCAATTTTCTATTGCAAATAGCCTTGTAGGTCGCAGTTTGTATATTTGATAATAGAAAAACGAGTCAATGGTATTCATTAGGCTTGGCCTGCGATCGATGCGTCATCCACCGGTGGGATGTCTTAGGTTTTTTACATGAACAAAAACGCTGAATCCATTCTCAACCTGAAATAGAACCTTCATGGTTCAGTTACGATAGTTTTTTCAGTTGTAGAATCGCAACTTTATGACTGAAAGTTTCCAATAAAAGTGATTTTCAAGAATTTGTAGTACCGTTGACCGGGTGTCAGAGGATCTGGATCGATGCGCCACTGGTTTTCTTGTATGTCTGCTATTGTGATCCAGACACATTAGAAACATCTTAGTTATGACGTAGTTTTATGGCGCCTTAGATTTCACCTATTGTTCACAATTTGATGCCACGGGAACTGTCTCCTTAGGGTTTTACAACGATTTCGTCTAACTATATCGCTTTCTGTTAAAGTATTATCATAGTTTTCTGTCATCTTCCTCATGAAAAACTCGGGAGTAATAATTGAAAGTCTGTGAAGGTCCACGGTTCAATGACCTTAGTTACCATTATCATTGAAGAATATCATTGTCAATCTTATCAATGCACAACATGGATGAAATATGAATGACTTGTTACACAACTGTTACACTTCATTTTATTGAGTGCATAAAGATTTTTCATCTTCATCTATCTTTCATCTGCAAAAAACATGGGTGGTATTAGATATGACATTCAATTCTAATTTTTAAAAAAGAAGCCCTAGGCCATCCTTATCCATTTCATCATGGGTTCTAAGTATTGAATATTGCTCTACATACATAGTGTGACATAGAGAAAATTGTAACAGGTTGGTCTGCAATCAGTACATTATTGATTATTTTTATGAACCACTAAAAGTATTGTCAGTGGGACTAAAGTTGACCACACCCTTTTATGGCTTGACCTTCAGCCAATATTTTGCAAGTGTCTTTATTTCATATGAAATTTATTGTAATTTAATTTTAAATATAATTGTGCTAATTTGCAAGTGAATGTCAAACTTAAATGGATTTATAAATTAGAAAGTCTCATTATGTTAGTCACACATATTAAAAGTATGACTTCATTGGAACTTGCCGCATGATGCTATGACTAATATTAATAAAATAAACTTTCAAAAAATTTGAAATATCTATGTTGAAAATAATTTTTGTAGTGTACACTGAATGAGGTTGTAAATTAGAGGATGTTGTATCAGTTCGTACTCATCACATGTGACTGCTGACTGTAATCATTGGCTAATATTTAATAGTGCTACATTGGAAGCAGTGTCTAAAAATTGTAGATTGTAGTTAAAACAAGCCTCACCACGATTGGTCCTGCACTATCTGCATCATTTTGGTGAGGCTTGGGGGAGGTCTATGTCCAGCAGTTGGTGTCTGTGGGCTGAAAGATAGAAGATAGACGTGGTTAAACCAATAGTATAATTCTCATATTTATTTTTAATTCAACTTTTATTTATTTATTACTTAGATGGGTGTACAAGCTCACAGCCCACCTGGTGTTAAGTGTTTACTAAAGCCCATAGACATCTACAACGTAAATACCGCCACTCACCTTGAAATATGAGTTCTAAGGTATAGTAGGTAGTAAGGTATAGTTACAACGGCTGCCCCACCCTTCAAACCGAAACGCATGACTGCTTCACGGCATAAATATAGGCAGGGTGGTGGTACCTACCCGTGTAAACTCACAAGAAGTCCTACCACCAGTAAAACATTACAACATTATTTTTAATTAGGAGTTTTTAAAATAATAAATTCTAATAAACTACATGGCTATATACGTTGGTAGAAAGTAGTGCAAGAAAACAATGTGTGTAGTTGTGTTATAAATCAAGTTTTTTCTTGAACACGACAGGATAGGATGGCCTTCTATTTTGAGGTGATTTTTCAGTAGTTTAGTATGTAACTTTCATGTCCTACTGCACTTTTTAGATTTTTTGGGTCGTACATAATTATTGACTCATGCAACAAACACTTGAAGAACACATCACACACATGCTCTGGTTAATAATTGTGTTAACCAACAAACATGCAGAGGAACCAACTATTTCTGGGAGATTAAAATTGCATTGCAACAAATGCAATGCAGATGAACTTTTTTAACATATAACTTTCTGCATGGGTAACAATAAGATAAATAAATTGGAATTTTAAGAAAGTGTTATCCCCTTACACTGTCTTTTCAAATTACCATTACATCACATTCATTAACTTGACTGACAAATTCAATTCAAACCTCTTTAGAAATATTATATTTGTATTAAACAGTGCTTACTGAGCAAATGAGTTGATTTGTCTAATTTATTTCCCATCTTTATGATTGTTCTTAAGTATCCTATATAATTGTAAACAAAACAATGATATGTTTATTTTCCTTAATAATCTAAACACCTTAAAATGTAGAATAGACTCAGTTCCAACTGCATTAGAAGAATTAATGTAATTAAAATGAATATTATACATTCAGAGACATTTAGCATACTTTGATGATGCTTTAGGGAGGAAAAAATCTTATGTTGATTGGTCTGATGGCTCAGACCAAGATGCCTATAGGCTATGTAACGAACACAAAAGAGCTGCCACCTGATGATAAAGGGTTACTGTTGCCAAGGTCCCCATCGGAAGGGTCATAGCTCTTAGCGGCAAAGCCCTTTTGTCCCTTATCAATCCAACTTGTATACCCGCCACAGTATGGACATTGTTTTGAGATGATGAGTTGAAGTTTGAGGAAAATACTAGATTATCAAAAGTCGAAATGTTGAGCAAATATCTGCCCAATCTCCTAAATAACAATAATAAAAAGAAAAATAAATATCTATAAATATGGCGAGCTCACAGCCCACCTGGTGCTAAGTGGTTACTGAAGTCCATAGACATCTACGACGTAAATGCGCCACCCACCTTGAGATGTAAGTTCTAAGGTCTCAAGTATAGTTACAACGGCTGCCCCACCCTTCAAACCGAAATGCATTACTGCTTCACGGCAGAAATAGACAGGGTGATGGTACCTACCCGTGCGGACTCACAAGAGGTCCTATCATCAGTAAAGTACCAGATATGGTAGAAATGTACTAAAACGAATAATATATCCTATTTTTCAGAAATGGTGGAGGCGATGAAGAATGTAGCATCACGCAACGTGTCCGACAATGAGCTGACAGTGGAGGAGAGGAACCTGCTGTCGGTCGCCTACAAGAACGTGATCGGCGCCCGCCGCGCCTCCTGGCGGATCATCTCCTCCATCGAACAGAAGGAAGAAACAAAAGTGAGTCTCGTGTAACACTTACTTGTCTGCTGATGTAACTTGTCATAATCAGAGCTTAGCCCGGATAAATAAATTGGATGATTGTGTTTTAGTATCACCCAAGCATTGAGAGTTTAGAAGAAAAACCTCATATTTTGGTATCCAGACTTGTTTTGTTAATCTAATGCATCTAGAGGGCCTCATAACTTTTATCATGAGATTGATTCATGATAAAAGTTTACATATGTTCTGCGTGTATGTTTTTAGTGTTTCATGATACAGAGAACTCCTGAATTTTACCTGTCTTAGCTATAGATTCATTATAAATTGAGAGAAATCTGAGTACAGCAATGTTGATCATTTAGTGGTAGCCCCTTAACCAAATGTCATTGTTGAACATGTTTACATTATATAATTGAATGTTGGAAAATGAGAGATCGCTTCCCCAATACATATGTAGTATCAAACTACTTTTTGATTGATTCAACTGTTTATGTTTGGAGAAAACGGTGCGCGTGCAACTTGGTGCACGTGAAAGAAGTGAGACTTCTTTTGCGGTGTTTAGTATTTCGGTTTTCTTCATTTTTCATCGTTAAATGAAATTTCTCTTGTAATAGGTAATGCTGTGTATATCTTTTCACCATTTATATATATTATATATAGAAAAATATTACTATTTTTTCAAATCCTTCTTTAAAAATAAGATAGTATTTACAAGAGCAGTGAGAAACTAATAACAAGCCATCTAGTGGCGGACGCCCGTAAACAAAATGTGTATAAGGGAAACGAGCCGACTCGTTCCCTTCCTCTCCACGGTCGAGCTGTTCGCGAGACGCTGTCTTGTTTCTCACTCTCGCTCTTCCTAAATTATATGTTTTCTCTCTAGTCGCAACGAATCTGTCGCGAGTTTAATTTTATTCTCAACGCGCCTAAAGAAGTTTCACTTAAAAAACATTTTTAAGTAAAATGACTAATAATGGGAAATGATAAAATTAATAGCTTATCTCAGCAGCTAATTTGCTTTACTCTGTATTCATTGATCTGTGTGTTATTGTAGCTAGCAATGAGTTGATCATGCTTTCTTCTTTAATACTAGGCAAAAGTACAGAATTTGTTATTTAAACGCTGCTCCATTGCTGCGAGAAAGTAACACACTAAAAAACACGTCGCATTTAAATGTAGTGAAGAAATAAAATAAGTGTTGTTTTTTTCCGATTTGTAATGTACCTTTCGACAAACATTTTTTTTAGAATTAATACTTTTGTTAAATTAGCCTTTTCACAATTTGCGGTGAATCAATTTAAACCTGACATCGCCAGCCGACGTCTGTACCGCGTCTGTACGCGCCGCTTCAGTTATTGATCCGCAGCGCCGTCGGGGCTCCTGGTTGTTTCCAAGCTAATCGAGAGTTAGCCAACTAAATGTTAACTTCATAAACGCAATTTGAATCTTATCGACAAGTGTAATGCAAGTCGCTGGCTTGTTTTTTTGTGAATTTCTATTACATATTTAAATATATCCGACCGTCTGACCTTATAAAATTATCGAACCCGCACCGAGCTCAGGCACTCTTATTATCTAACGACAGCGAGCTTTGTAATTTGTTCTTAACGACGAAAAGATTAGTTAAATCATTAATTTATTTCTTTAACAAAATTCCGCAGTTAACATAACTTCAAAAATGTTACAAATTACTTCGATATTCTAAAAAATAAGCTTATTTATGGAATTAAGGAATAGGAATTAGTACGTACCCAAAAACTGACAACAAATAATTGTAGGAATAATTACATTAAGCATCTAAATCACACGCAAAGCATTCCCCGGTGATCGATATCAGTCGCTCGGCTTACTTTGTGTCCATGAATAGTCGCAACTAAAGTTACAATTGCATTGCCAGGACACACGAATAGTGAATCATTTTGTCTGATTCATGCGTGAATCTAGAGTTTGGGCTGAATCGTAATCCAAAAATATTACTCTTTATGGTTTTGTTCTATTTAACTTACGTCATATTCCAAGTTAGACAATATAATATTGAGGTAAAAGTTCCATGGAAGTATTAATAAAGGTGCCGTTCGAATTCCTGTGGCGACATGACAACATAAGAATAAATGCGCATCTTGAAGCGAATAAGCAAAATTATCTCATTACATTAGAATTAATAAAAAAACCCATAAATATTATTGTGATCATTGTTAAGAAATCGCCACGTTCAAATCGACAGAAACCGTTAGAAACATAACATTTTTTATCACTAACTGCGACAGACAAAAAACTGGAATTGGAGAGTTTGTAACTCGGCGTGTAATGAGGAAAGTGAGTCATAGTCAGTTGTTTCATCAGCGGTACGCCCAGTACTCATAGGAGTCGCACGGACTGAATCATCTAATTCCAAATGTTAAAATACCCTTACACACTTAATATTATCATTAAGTAATAATTGTTGAAAAATGTGGTCATATAAGCGTTTATAAATTTTATGACGATGTCAGAATAGGGAAACTGAAATGTGGGTTAGACTTAAATAGGTATCTTTTTTAAAGTAAATTCAATAGCCGGCTTAAAAAACTTACAATGGACCTTTCAACCTTTCAACTTTCAACAGCGTTGTTGACGAATCGCCTAAAAAAGTGTCAAGGACGCACTTTGTCTGACTACTTAGTTTTATGTACAGCCGCTCTATTTCTTATTTTATTAAAAAAATATGTCTTTAAGTACATATAAATATATACATACTATAATAGCTAAATTTTTGGAGCCCTGTTGACAGTTTCCATCGAAATAGTTTTGATCGTAGAGAGATTTCTGTAAACTTTTGTGATGATAATTTAAAAACATCGTCAAATATAAAACCGCAGTCTATCAAAGTGTACGTACGATGACAGTACCTGTCACGCAAAGGATTTTCATAATTTAATATCTTTATTAAGTAAAATTGACTGAACTTTGTTTTGATAAATCTCGCATCGAAATCTAGAAGAAATAAATTTAATGACGACAAAAAGATCATCGGGCTAGATAGATATTTGCGTATCGATCGACTGCGGCACATTGAGGAATATGAATTGCAAATGTTCAATTGAGACTGACTCATCTACAAGGCATCATCGGTTAGAATCTTTACGATCCTTACTGACTTACTGCTAGGAATGAGGATAAAATAATTTACGTTCATATATACTTATATCTCTTGATTACTGTATAAAAATCAATTTCAGTCTTTGAATTCCTAAGTAGAGCGTTCGTGGCTGTAGAACATATTTCGTGTAATGGCCTTTATTCAGCTCTTTAAGAAAAAACGCTCAGACACTCGCTCTCCAATAATTGCTACAGATGTTCTGAATTTGTTGGTGTTCGATTTTTACCCTTCTGTCGTGTTCATCCCAAACCAGTTCAATGGAAAAGAGGTCAGATCACTGAGGTGGCCATTGCCTTAGACAAGGCCATTCTTTCTGAAAAAGATCGTAACCTAATGAATCGATTCACGAAATAATCGAAGATTTCGAAAGAACCAATTGTTTTCAAGTTTGCATTTACAATGTAAACACAAATTGATTTTATTAAAAATAAGTAAGCTCTTCTTGATAGAGAAGATCTATAAACGATTCCTTATCAGTAAAATCAGGTAATTTGATAATAACAATTATTTTTATTACCATATCAGATCAGGTATAAAAGAAAAAAATTGTTTTCTAAATGTATTTGGTACATTAAAAAGTTAAAAAAATAATAACAATGTACATAGCTTATAGTTGCCAACGCTTAATACACTTAAACAGTCTGTGAAGTCTACTGGGATCCAAGCGGCTCCGCTCGTCACTTGCGAGGTTAGCGGAAATTGAAAGAAGGCACTCACAAGGAGCAAATGATCCCACGATACTCATACACATCATGGGGCTGTTGAGTGAACGTGTTGATCAATAGTTTTTTTTGCCAGTAAAGTATAGGGTCATACTTCAGGTACACAACTGCCTGCGATGAATAGTGCTTAATTTCTTCGTTTAAGTCTTGATTTCCCAGTGCAAGTGAATAATATGTAGAGTTGATTTCCACAAGCATGTTATGAAAATCCCCATTACTTTTTCCAAATCAGTATCTTCTGTTCCGTCGACTTCTTCACTTATTCTTTTGTGGGAGTTGTTGCTGTGATATAATATTTAAAATTAAATCATTTATGAAATCATCTATTTGTTGTTCGATAACAGGCTAATCTATACTATATATCTATATATATAAATCTACAGTGGTTTTTACGGATGTTCCATTATAACTACTGAACCATGCATCTGATTGACTTGAAACTTGGTAGCCATGTAGAAAATACATGTACTTAATGGATAAGCTAATATTTGAGTGTTGGACTCCCTAATAATAATGACAATAAATAATGTTAATTTTAAATGTCCAGCAAGCGGGCGAGTTCGGATAGTTGCATATAATTTAATGGTTTTTACCAAAACAGAAAAAAATAAATGCTTAGTGCTTCTTATATGTATTTTATTACTATTGATTGAACTGGACCTGTTTAAGGGTTGACTAAGCAACAGACATGTCTACTATTTTAAACACGATCATTTTCTTTTTACTTTTACAATGTATGTTTGTAATAATAACAGACAGATCAGTCGGTACTGTTGTGGAGTTCTCATTTTCCAAAATTCACTGCCAAGCCTCCAAGTGCGAAGTTGTTAAAAACCCGGTTAAAAATTCTAGGTTCAAACTTGCAAACATTATTGTATGCATGCTCACAATTTGTCTTACCCAAGTTACTTATTTGTAAAAGGTCACATTATCATTAAAATTTAGTATTTTAGTGATATTTTTAAATTGAGTCTTGAAGTTATTTTTTATATAGGCAAAAAGAGGACTTTGTAAATTAACGTGATGTGTGCTCGGCTTGCAGGGCGCAGAAGACAAATTGAACATGATCAGAGCGTACCGCAGCCAGGTTGAGAAGGAGCTCCGTGACATCTGCTCTGACATCCTCGGTGTCCTCGACAAGTACCTCATCCCCAGCTCACAGACCGGAGAATCAAAAGTTTTTTATTACAAAATGAAGGTCAGATTCATAACCATACAATGTTTTATTTTACATATTTTCCAAGAGGAAAAAAGCTTATTTCTAAAAGATATTTATTATAAAGTATTTATGGGTATTAAAGGTAAGTATTAAAGGGTTATTATAAAGTACATATTTATGAAATTAAAATTTATCAAAATGTCACTGATTATCGAAAACATTTCATATCATTATATATATAATGTCATCATACATCTAAGCATTTTATAGTTTATTGAAGAAAAACAAAACATGTAACAAAAATGTGAGATAATTTGGGCATTTTTTTAATTGTGATATGTAATATCTAAATAAACTAAAATTGGTGCTAATACCAAATAAAACGCATCTTTAATTACAAAGATAAATGTCCCGTATTAAGTGAAATGTTGCTTAAATAGCTTTTCACCTTTCGATGTGTATATATGTAAACTTATATAAGTATGTATGTCCAGTCTCTGGTAGCCATAACACCGAGAATCTTAATTTGGGGCCGCGTGATTTGTTCTTTGTTATTTATATTCATTTATTTATCACTGACATTTTCGTGTTGTTACAAACATTTTATTTCATACTAAGTTTGTGAAGATAATAACGAGCACACCGAAAAGGCAAATGTTAGTAGATGTAATTGTACATGTGGGTGCGTTTGTTGCAGGGCGACTACCACCGGTACCTGGCCGAGTTCGCGACCGGCAACGACCGCAAGGAGGCTGCCGAGAACTCGCTGGTCGCGTACAAGGCAGCCTCCGACATCGCCATGACCGAACTGCCCCCCACCCACCCCATCCGCCTCGGACTCGCGCTCAACTTCTCCGTGTTCTACTACGAGATCCTGAACAGCCCGGACCGCGCCTGCCGGCTCGCCAAGGCCGCCTTCGACGACGCCATCGCCGAACTGGACACGCTCTCGGAGGAGAGCTACAAGGACTCCACGCTCATCATGCAGCTGCTGCGGGACAACCTCACGCTGTGGACCTCCGACATGCAGGGCGACGGGGAGTCCGCCGACGCCGAGCAGAAGGAGCCGGCGCAGGACGGCGAGGACCAGGACGTCTCGTAATGGCCGCGCCTCCCCCTAATTATATACAAATAACTATAGTATCGTATAAGAGCCAGCCCGCAGTGCCGACCCGCGGGCCCGGGACCGCCCTCTCACTGTTCGTTTTCGATTATGGAAAGTATATCATATGTAATATAATACTTTGGTATTGCATTTTAACTGTTGTTTAGAAAACGTTGTCTAATCTCGGCTCCGGTCCCGCCGACAGGCCCTCCGCGCACTGTCCGGCGATTCCGCTTCTTTCGTATTACAACATTTGGAGTATTCACATTTGAATTGCTTTAATTACTTACGAGTATTGTGATAGAGATTTTTGTATATTTTAATTTATTTTTTTTAATTTCGCAAAGTATCTCTAAAATGAAGTGTAGCGCTCCACCCCCAGGACGATCGGTAGTCGTAACGTTGTGCTAGGTTAAGGTTATGCACTTGAGGAAGTATTTATTGAGCGCGCAGAGGATGTGCGCTCGAACACATTCCACCGGCGGCGCTCAGGTTAGCGTACGTAATATTGCATATATTTGTTAATTTATCCACGGAAATACTGATGCAATTAGCCTTAGTGTTATGCAATATTCATTTATGTCCTACCAACTACATGGAAATTTATTGTAAATGACAGTGTAAATCTAATAATAAAATACAAAAGCCCATTTGTGTAGTTTCATTCTCCCCGCCGCCCCGACCAGCGGCCTGTGACGTCACTCGGACACCGGGGCAGGCGCTCGCTCCGGAACAAATATTCTCGAGCTCAGTGTTCGGGCTAACGAAGCGAGTAAAACTACGGACCTGCGATTAGATAACTCCGATTAGAAACGTCAACATTATAATCCTCTTGAAAGAGTTAACGTGGGGAACTAAGTCAGCAGAGAGCAACATCGACGTTGTAGGGCAGGGCGAGACGGAGCTTCACTACGCAATCGGCATTCACACCAACATTTCTGATATTATCGTACAAATTTTAGGCCTCAAAATCGGTTGGAATAGCGAAAAAAAGTTTTAAAATCGCGGCAAGATATCTACAGTATGTTTATTTAAATTAATATTGAAGTGAAACTTTAGGCGCGTTGAGAATAAAATTGAACTCGCGACAGATTCGTTGCGACTAGAGAGAAAACATACAATTTAGGAAGAGCGAGAGTGAGAAACAAGACAGCGTCTCGCGAACAGCTCGACCGTGGAGAGGAAGGGAACGAGCCGGCTCGTTTCCCTTATACACATTCTGTTTACGGGCGTCCGCCACTAGATGGCTTGTTATTAGTTTCTCACTGCTCCTGTAGATGGCAGTAACGTACTCTTTTATCGAGCAAAGTGAGGAAGTTTAAAAAAAGTTATTTTTTTTTATTGTTTAGATGGGTGGATGAGCCCATAGCCCACCCGGTGTTAACTGGTTACTCGAGCCCATAGCATCCACAACGTAAATGCGCCACCCATCCTGAGATCTAAGTTCCAAGGTCTCAGTATAGTTACAACGGCTGCCCCACCCTTCAAACCGAAACGCATTACTGCTTCACGGCAGAAATAGCCAGGGCGGTGGTCCTACCCGTGCGGACTCAAAGAGGTCCTACCACCTGAACTGGGTGGAGACTGAAAAACTTGTTCATCGCTAGCAGAGACATATTGGTAAAACTAAGTTCGGTGTCGGGCAGCCGCACTCTGCGCATGGCGGTGCCCTGGTACACTTTGCTTACGACTTACGAACAATATCAAATGTACAAAATGAAACAAATAGTTATAAAAAGTTCTTTATTGCACCGGGATATTCATTATATTTATTTATGTACGCAGCAAACATTCGCCCGTGGCTCCGCGCCCGGCGCTCTCCAACAAATATCTAACTACCATTATTTTTTACGAAAATATTCTTTCAAATTGAACATTTACAAAAGCTAATTAATTTTAACAACGGCTTCGTGTACCAGATCCGGAACCGCGTGCGCTTACAATTTCGAGACGACATTTTATAATAGTAACTAACAATTACAAATAAAATTCTACTCAAAAGAAATTATAACGAAAATAAGAACTTTGGTATAGAAGGGATGAAAGGATTATAGGATAATATCGATGGCACGAGTTGCATTATGTACACAGACTCCGGGTTCGACCCCGGGCCGGGCGCGCACTGCGCCGCCCAGCTCTATATCAAATAACTAAAAACTATAAGTGATTTAGTCGAGCACGCTCGCCGCCGCCTCCGATTGAACTTATGCTAATATCATTCTTAGAACTACAATAATTTAGTTGTAACGCGCTGTTGTGCCCTGAATCCGAAATGCGATATACAAACTACGCCTGCCCGCGACACGCGAGTGTCCCGTGTAGTCCGCGCGTCATGTCCTCGGCTTGCGTCGCAGTGCGAGGGCCGGGAGACCTCGCGTGCTTAATAAGGAAAGCATTCATAAACCTCGAACTTTAAACTTTGCATTCAAATTGTATAAAACTAAATAAAACTCACTTAACAATAAAGCATAAGATATGTATAAGTAAATTATGAACTAATAATATATTACATGTGATTGGCTGCGGAGTGCACGCGCGGACAGTGTCCGGGGCGCCGGTCCGGGACGCTGTCGGTGTCAATGACATGGTCCCGGCCGTCTACCAGCTTTTGTACAATGTAAAACATATCAGCACTAATAAAAGCTGCTTATTAATAAATGGATGAATAATTATATGAATATAGACTATGTAGAAAGTATCAATTTGTAGAGAAATGTAATTTTGTATTATAACAATGTAATAACCGCCACACTGCCGATATGCTAACACTAGCTTATAAGTTCATTATTTGAACACACAAAACATAACAATACATACGTGTTTTGTCAAATAAATGTCTTAATAAATCAACATGGAATTTAGAAAATTAATCTTTAGGAATATATTTGTGCTAAGTGTACAGCGCTGCACGCAAGTGTATGGTGTTGTATCCAAGTGTGCAGTGTTGCACGCAAGTGTGCAGTGTTGCACGCAAGTGTACAGTGTTGTACCCAAGTGTACAGCGCTGCACCCAAGTGTACAGTGTTGTACCCAAGTGTGCAGTGTTGTACCCAAGTGTGCAGTGTTGCACGCAAGTGTGCAGTGTTGCACGCAAGTGTACAGTGTTGTACCCAAGTGTACAGCGCTGCACCCAAGTGTACAGTGTTGTACCCAAGTGTGCAGTGTTGTACCCAAGTGTGCAGTGTTGCACGCAAGTTGTCAATGTTGTACCCAAGTGTACAGCGCTGTATAACCGCCGCCAACACACACACACTACGATAATTTAAAGACATGTGTTATTTATGCAGACAGCCTTAAATTGCTGTTATTATAATAAACCAGCTGAACAAGTGCTAACCACACGTTGATCAGGCTTGAGGCACCCGACCGCCGCGCGGGGCTCCGGCGGCCCCTCCGGCTAGCGGGGACCGTAGTTAAGTCATATCACATATGTATTGGTCAACCGTTGCACCCGCGGCACGCGCGGCGCTGCGCACTACTGAACACGCGAAGGTGCTGACGACGAAGACACATCTTAAAAGTACCCGCTGAGAGGTTCGAAGTCTTCACCGACAGCGTCCGCTCCTTCTGTCCCTTGAAGACGAAATGTAAAAGTCAACACCAGTTTATATAATATAACAACAATATAATCTGTCGTTGTGTTACGGCACATACAAGACGCGGGGTCAGCTAGCCGAGCACGCACATCTTCCGGAGGTCGGAGTCGTCCGGGTCGAGCAGGCCGGCGGCGGGGCGGCGGTCGCCTACGTCGGGCAGGTAGCGGTCGTAGTCCAGCCCCTGCCGCTCGTAGAACAGCAGGTAGGCGGTGGCGGGGTCGATGGGCGGCTCGGCAGACGGCGGCAGGGCGCGGCACATGGAGTCGTTGTAGCACAGCCACGTGCCCGACGGGTTGCGCGCGTACGCCACGTAGTGCCCGCCGCTCATCTGGCCCGAGTGCGACTGCGGACGAGAGCGAGAGTCACGTGGCGGCGCGGGGGGCGGGCGTCACGTGGCGCGCGCGGGGGGAGGGGGTCACGTGGCGCGCGCGGGGGGCGGGCGCCACGTGACGGCGAGTAAGGATACGTACCACCACCGCGTAGAGGCTGTACTTGAGGTCGAGCGGATCCTGGTCGTCCTGCAGCAGATGGCGGTGGAAGTCCTGCAGGTTGTCCGCGGTGACGGGCGTGCTGGCCAGGCTGGTGGACTGCAGCCGGCGCCGCGCCGCGCTGTCCGGCGACCTGCTCCTCCGCCGCGCGCAGCCGGTCTGCTCCTGCACACACCCTCGCGTTATGCGGCAAGTCATGCCGCCCGGGGCCGCCTGTGCTGGGCGACACGGGGCCGGCGTGCCCCGGGCGGGTGACGCGGCTCGGTGGGCCGACGCTCCCAATGTTTATCGGAACTTGTTTACAAGTTGTTGTATAATATATATTTCGTTAGCAAAAATTAAATTGTCAGATTTTAGATATGCTAGGAGAGCTAACGTTATGGAATTAGGCTCGAGGATCTGATCTGTATGTCACCAACAGAAAACCAATGTTATTCATAGAAAGATAAAACTGCTGTAGGAGTTATGAAGCGAACAATATAAGTCAGTTGGGACTCACGGGTCCGTCAGCGTCGGAGTCGCTGTCGTCCTCCCCGTCGCTGCCGGACGCGGCGTCGTGGAGGAGCTGGGAGGGCCTGCTCGTGAAGACGTAGTTGATCTCGGCGTGGCGGAGGATGGTCTCCTGCGGCACGGCGGCCAGGAACTCCGTGGGGTCGAAGTCGCGGTACGGGAAGTTAACCACCTTCTGCGACTTTATCCACTTGTCGTTGACGTACTGGAACCGCTTCAAGTGGATGATCTGCGGCACGAGCAGGGCGGCGTGAGCGCGGGCCCGGGCGCGGCTCACTGTACCGCAACTAATGACCCGCAACTTATGTCTGAAGGTGGTGGTGGCATCACATTGTTGACGTATGGGCTCCGGTGACCACTTCACAGCAGGCGAGTTTGTTTACCCAATTAGCAATTAAATTAAAAAAAAAACATTTGCAAACATTACATAGTATATGTTAAGTTGGTAATTTTTACTGGTCGTAGGACCCCTAGTGAGTACGCACGGGTAGGTACCACCAACCCGCCTATTTCTGCCGTGAAGCAGTAATAATGTGTTTCGGTTTGAAGGGTGGGGCAGCCGTTGTAACTATACTGAGACCTTAGAATTTATATCTCAAGGTGGGTGATGGATGCATTTGCGTTGTAAATGTCTATGGGCTCCAGTAACCACTTAACAGCAGGTGGGCTGTGAGCTCGTCCAACCATCTAAGCAATAAAAAAAATATTTTTTTAACAGTTATAACTTTGAGATCCCCACACAGAGGGAGAGAGAGAGAGGGAGAGATGCGGACCAGGATGGGCGGCAGGCGCCATATCTGCAGCGTCTTGGTGGCGGGCTGGTGGGAGCGGCAGCGCGCGCAGCGGTAGTGCTGCTCCAGGCGCTCGGCGCGGGTGAAGGCGCGCAGGCAGGAGGCCAGCCCCGCCGGCCGCGCGCCGCCCGCCCGCACCGAGCCGTGCTCCGCGCAGGCCCGCTCCAGCGCGCTGCTGTAGCGCAGATGCAGCGCCGTGGGCTCCCAGTCCACCGCCAGCAGCACGCGCCCCGACCCCGCGCGCAGCCAGCACCCGCCCTGCAACGTCTCCAGCCTTGCACCGCGACCGAACCGTTTATACAAGCGTCGTTAAATTAAACTTTAGCAGGCGTCACAACTACACCAGATATACTTAATACGTCCTGAAATTGGTGAGTTCGCAGTTACAGTAAGGCGTGCACTAACGTCGGGTCGGCTGGCGGAGCGCGCGCCCGGCGGCTGGCGCGGTCGACCCGCCGGACCCGGCTCCTCGTCCGGGGGCTCCTCGCCGGACCGCTTCTTCAACACGGGTATAGTACCTGTTCACGGCAATCATTATTCACATTATGTAACAACATTATTGAATGTTACAATGCGTGCGTATAGACAAGGGGGGGTACCGTCAGCGTGCGCGACGAGCGGGCGGTCGTCGAGCGGCAGCGCGCAGCCGCGGCACAGCGCCGGCCACGCGCAGCGCCCGCACCACGCGCCGTCCGCGCGCACGGCCCGCAGCGTGAACGGGAACTCGTACCCCAGGCTGTCGTCGCTGCAACCGCACAGAGCCGTGAGTACTGGCCGCCGGAGCCGGGAAGCCGCGCGCGGGGACACACTCACCAGTCGGTGGCGTGGTTGAGGTCGGCGCTGGGCGGCCGCGCGGACAGCAGGCGCGCCACCTGCCTCCACACGGCGGCGTACAGCTGGCGGCCCGACTGGCCCGGCTCCACCGGCACCAGCAGCGGCACGCCGAACAGCGCGGGGCGGCTGCGCTGCGACGACAGGAAGTACGCGTCGGCGCGGCACTGCTTCCTGCAACACGCGCGCTCGCCGCTCAGTGCGCGGGGGGAGGGGCACACCCGCGCCCCGCCCCCAGTGCGCGGGGGGAGGGGCACACCCGCACCCCGCCCCCAGTGCGCGGAGGGAGGGGGACACCCGCGCCCCGCCCCGACACTCACCTGTGCACGGCCACCAGGTAGTTCGTCTGTTTGGGGACGAGCGACGGGCCTGCCGTCTCGCTCATCTTGTACATGTTGGAGGGAGACGAGCCAAACTTGACCTTGGCCAGTCTGGGGCTAGCCGGCTTCACGTTGAGCGACTTGACGCTGAGCGCGGGTGAGCTGTTTCCTCTGGTCATGTCTTTGGGCAGGGTCTGGCTGCGGAGTCGGTCCTGGTGGTGTTGCTTCTCGTAGAACGTCGTCGGCGGACTCTGCGACATGAGCATCTCCGACCGCGACCTCTGCAAGTACAGGTCGGCAGTAGTAGCGGGTAGCTCGCCCCGGCGCGCTCGTGCCGCAGTCCCCGGACTGCTCACGAGAGGAGCAGAGCCAGTTACGTGTATAAAGGTTCAATAACGCAAACTAAAACCTCAAGCTATTAAACAATAACAATCGACGCACGGGCGGCGCGCGGGGACCGGGAGCGATGATTCACAAGTCATTTCTAGTTGGATTCAGATAGCTTTTTCAGATTTGCCGAATCAATAAAAAAAGCATCGCTTTTAGTTCTGCAAGTTATCGCTGAATGACTTCAGTAGCGGCGCAACAAAATGCACTACACTTGTTAATGTGATATCGAACTGAACCGAGCCGCGGAGGGAGCATTTGAAGAATTGGAAAACAATGTTTGATCCAATGTTGAACGAAACATGACACGAGGCGGAAGGAACGTCTCAGTACAATCGGGTCCATCGCTCGAGCGCCACTCTCCCCCGCGGCTCCGCGGCGTCCCCTCCACGCACCGAACGTGCCTTCACTTGTTCAGCTGCGGCGGCCCCGCGGGACCGACTCAACACGACATAATACGCAACTCTAATAGCTACACGGTACCGCGCTGGTGTACGAGTGTGCGGCACGTGCGAGTGTGAGTGTGCGGCACGTGCGAGTGTGAGTGTGCGACACGGGCGTGTGTGCGTCATGTGCGAGTGTGAGCTAACCTTGAAGCAGAACAGTGCAGGCATGCAGAGTGAGGAAGGATTGGCGGCGCGGCCCACACTCACCTCCGCCCACTGGCTCGCCTCCTCGCACCAGCCTGCAACACGAGAGGGTGGGCTGTAGTGGCCGGGGCGAGGCTCGGGGCGCGGGGCGGGCGGGGGGCACTGACCGTCGGGCTGCAGCAGGTCGCGGGCGGCGGGGGGCTCGCGGGGGGGCGGCAGCTCGTAGGCGTGCAGGTCGGCGGCGCCGGCGGCCGTCAGCTTGTCGGCGTCGCGCAGCTCGCGGCCGATGGTGGCGCCGGACAGCTCCGCCAGCAGCAGCCTGCGACACGCGCGCTCGTGAGCCCGGGCCGCCGTGCGCGCACTGGGCCCGGCGCCGCCACGGTACTCACAGGTCCGGCGGGAGGCCGCACAGCTCCGACAGCTTCCTCTTGAGGTCCAGGTACGTCCCTTCCGAGTTGACTCTGACGCCGTACTTCACGGGGACCGATCCGTCTAGTAGTATCACTGTAATGTTTGATAATAATTTACAATTGTGCACTCGGCTCTCCTGGCGCTACGTTTGTTACGTTAGGAAATAACTTCCTTACGGAAGGGGCGGAGCTCCACAGGGGTCGGTCCTTGACCCTCTCTTGTGGAACATCGGCTATGATTGGGTCCTGCGGGGCGCTCTTAGCGCTTCTCTCCCGGGTCTGAGTGTAGTTTGTTACGCAGACGACACTTTGGTCCTGGCCCGGGGGAGGGACTTGTGCTAGTCTGTCCTCCGCGGGGGTGGCCCTCGTCATCGGCAGGATTCGAAGGCTGGGTCTGGAGGTTGCGTTCGATAAATCCCAGGCCCTGTTGTTTCACGGGGCCCGCCCGCACGTTTCAAAGCGCCGCCTCAGGGGGCCCACCTCTGATCGGGGACGTCCGCGTCGAGATCGAGGCGACCCGCTTGCGGTACCTCGGTCTCGTATTGGACGGTCGTTGGAGTTTCCGGGCTCACTTCGAAAGATTGGGTCTCTGACTGATGGCGGCCGCCGGCTCGCTGAGTCGGCTGTTGCCGAACGTTGGTGGTCCCGACATAGTGGTGCGGCGGCACTGTACGAGGCTCCCGTGTGGTGCCACGCCCTGACCCGCGACAACGTCGCGGCGTCGCACTGTCTCGTTCGAGGCGGCGTGCGTGCTCGCCGGGACGCCTCCCTGGGACCTGGAAGCGGAGGCGCTCGCTGCGGATTACGCGTGGCGATGTGATCTCCGCTCCAGGGGGGAGCCGCGTCCCGGCGCGGCGGAAGTTCGAGCGCGGAAGCTTCAATCTCGGCGTGCCGTGCTCGAGGCGTGGTCTCGCCGCCTGGCGGACCCCGCCTACCGGCGACGGACCGTCGAGGCGATCCGCCCGGTTCTCTCGGACTGGGTGAATCGCGACCGAGGACGTCTCACCTTCCGAGCGACGCAGGTGCTCACGGGACACGGCTGTTTCGGTCGCTACCTGCACCTCGTCGCCCGGAGGGAGCCGACGCCGAAGTGCCACTACTGCAGTGCAGGACACACACAGTGCAGAACACGGCGCGGCACACGCTCGCGCACTGCCCCCGAAGCGCCGCGTCCTCGTTGCAAATATAGGACCGGACTTGTCGCTGCCGACCGTCGTGGCTACGATGCTCGACAGCGAAAAGTCCAGGCAGGCGATGCTCGACTTCTGCGAGTTCACCATCTCGCAAGGAGACGGCGGAACGGGAGAGGGAGAGCTCTTCTTCCCTCTTGGCGCCGTGCCGCCGCCCCCGAGCCGGGAGTCGGAGGAGGGCATTCATCCAGCTCCGACCCTGTAAGGAGGTAGTCTCCTCCCGGTGATGGTCACGGGGCGATTTGAGGGGGTTGAGGCTGCGCCGCACGCTACCGTCACTCTAGCGCGCTGGCACCAGGAGGACGGGACGGCGCGTCGGCGGCTGAGGACTGCGATGCGGTCCGCATTGTCGTCGTCACTGTCGTCGCCGAACATACTGTGGAAGAGCAACCCGGTCGGTGGTGGATCGCATTCCGACCTGGCAGGCTGGTTCCGGCCCAACGGGGTATCCTGGAACATCAGCGGCATCGCCCGGACCTGGTAGGGGCGCCGTACCGCGGAGACCGGCGTCGTCGGTTGTCGACTATCGCCTCGACGACCCGTCGGTCGGGCGTCCTCGGGGTGGCGCCGCGTGTCTGGTTGTAGTGTTGACTGCGGGAACCCCCCTACTCTGACCGGGTTCTGACCCCAGACGGAGATCGGACGTCGGGTGTAAGAATGCAAGGGAGTCGTTTAATGCGGTAGGGCCCTAAAAATCCTTGGGCCCGCGGTCTGCTCCCAACATCTTCAGATCGTCAAACCCTATAACCCCGCGCGCCCTTTAGGCGCGGGCAACTCGTAGGAGGTGCAGCCCCCGGGCCGAAAAAAGAAAAAAACTAGATAACTTTCTTGCCGTTTGCTTGCATGCTTTGTTGTGGAGAAGCGGTGGGCGGCGGCATGGCTCTGCCCTTGCATCGCTACGACCATGAGTGACGGTAGCCAATCACCATCAGGTGGGCCGCATGCTCGTCTGTCTGGGTATAAAAAAAATGTTATGCAACGCAAAAGAAAAACATTTTCATATGTTTTTTTTTTGTAATTGCTTTAGTTTATGTTAGTTACAGCATCAGTGGTCCACTCGCAATGAGTGCAGAGTCCCCGGCCACGTGTGCCCGACCATGTTGAGAAGTTAAGTCCTTGTACCTTTGATCTCGCAGCGCAGGTAGGACTCCATGGGCAGCGGCAGGCTCAGCATGTTGAAGGCGTCGAAGCGGACGCTCTCGTGGCCGCACGTGTCGCAGCGCACCTTGGACTTCAGCTGCCCGTAGAACAGCTCCGTGATGATGGACTGGTTCCGCGCCGTGTGCGCCTCCCACGCCTCGGCCGCCACCACCTGAGCGCACAGTGCATACATAGTCCCCGCGCACGCCGCGGCGGGGCGGGGCGGGGGTGGGGGCGGGGGCGGGGCGCACCTGGTCGGGGCGGCCGGCGGAGTCCGCGGGGGCGGGCGCGGGCGCGGGGGGGCGCGCGCGGTTGAGGTCCTCGTGCAGCGCGTCCAGCAGCCACGCCAGCAGCTCCTGCGCGTCGTGCTGGCCGCCGCCCGCCAGCGCGCGCGCGTGCCGGGACACGCACCAGCGCACGCCCAGCGGCGCCACCGAGCGCGCGCTGCACGACCACACCTGCGCGCGCACCGCACTCGGGTTACAAGCATTACAATAAAGGGGACTGTTTAACATCAATTTCTCATCGTAATAAACACAGAGTATAATAACCGGCAAACTTCTTGAGCATTTGTTGACGTAGTGGGGGTAAGTTTGCGCATGGTACACTCACGTGCAAAAACATTATTTACTCTGCGTCATAATGCTATTAAATTATTAAAATCAACATATGTATTTTTTTATATATTTATTAGATCATCAACAAAAAATGTAGGTTAATAATTATAATAATTTAATCTTGGGGTAAAATAGATATTCCTTCTATTAAGTCAAAACTAGAGCTGTGGCCAGGTCTTGGTTCAGTTGAAGCGAAGCTGGTATTTGTATTTTTTTTTTCGTTATCATAATCTTGACCCATCATCATCATCACTGTTTTCATCACCCGAGTCGCTATCATCGTGATTAGTCGACATAGGGCTCATCGGTGTAGTTTACAACTCGGTCGATTCGGTCTTCTTTTTTGTCTATAATTAATTATTTTTTGAAGATATTCGATTCGTAGTAATCGAATGTTACTTTTTTCAATTACCAGCTTCCGATTATTTTCTGTTCTTTTTTTTCCATCTAAAGCCTAGCTCTTTCATAATACGTCGTAAGCTTCATTCCGAGCCATTAAAATTTATATCTTCTTTAAAATTTTCGAAGCCTTTCTACGGTACGGAGTTTCGCTGCTTGTTATGTAGTTATTATGATTACATCTTTTTATTACAGATTGAACGAAACTATCCATTCCGGTAACTTTCTTCTTTCCTGATCTTTTCTTACCCGGAGTCCGAAACACGGCGAGCAAGCCAGAGCCTTTAGCTTCCTTAATAATGCACCTAACAGTACTCACTGATGGTTTTGTTACTTCCGAAGTTTGTTTTAATTTTTCCATATTATTCTTCCCCTGTTTTATAATGAAGCAATATACGTCGTACACAATTTTTCTACCCTTTCTTTTGAATACTACACCGGTTTGTCGCGGCATAGTGTATGTTTATAAAAAATCAACAAACACTCAACAAATAGCAATGGCAACAAAGTCCACAAGTAATTATAACAAATAACTTAACGATTAATAACGATAGACTTTTCACTGTACGCAAGCGTACTTTTGGGAGCAAGCGGAACGAGGGCGCGGTGCGGGACGCAAGGTTCGACTGATCTACCAATAACGCGCTCGATACGATTTCCCCTGCCGTCGCGCCTCACCCTCACCACCAAAGTGATCTAAAATTCGGTTCTGCGCAGTCAAGGTCATTTGCTCAAGATGTTTGCCGGTTACTATAATTAGTTGAAGATTAGATGATTCGATTATCACATTCAATCGTTATTATTTTTATAGTAAGTAGGTGAATCGTTATATTTGCGCCGATATATAAGATGAAAGCTGTGCGGGAACTCCTCCACAGCTCAACACCCGGTACCTCCTTGCACAGCTCCCCGTAGCGCACGGCCAGCGCGCCGCCGGTGCCCAGCGGGTTGCCGGGGTTCACCTCGTACAGGTGCATGCCGGAGTTGAAGTAGCGCGTCAGCGGGCCCGTGTTCCACACCTGCGGACACACGGTGCCGGTGCATTACAGTACACTCCATGAGACACTGTGAGGCAACTGTCGCAGTGTGCAGCCGAGACTTCGACCTCACGCCTCGAGGCGGGTACGTTGACTGACCGACTGCAGCGCCGCGTTCATGAAGCAGGTGTTCCCCAGGTTGTGCAGGCCGGTGGCTCCCGGCAGGTTGGGGGCGATGAGGGTCTCGCGTCTCTCCGTCGCGCGGTTGGAGCTGGAACACAACAGACTCTCAGTGAATGTACGTTGGCGACTGAGTCGCGGGCGCGCTCCGCCGAGTCGCGTACCTGATGGCTCCGATCTCCTCCGGCCACGTGAGGTCCTTGTTCCGGAGCTCGAGCAGCAGCCGGGAGCGCTCGTCGAGGTGCAGCTCGTGCAGCGTGCGCTGCTCGTCGTCCAGCAGCACGCCCCCCGCGTGGCCCCCCGCCTGCGCGCCGGCAACGCCCCCCCCTTGCCCCCCCAGCAGCCACAGGCGCATGTCTTCTCGTGCCAGACCCAAGGCGCCGCATATAAACTCGCAAACCTACACACACCGGTACACAAGTTGATGAGGTAACGTCAGACTCGACACACGGGTGCATACAGCAAACAAAACAGAAGCAAGCGTGGTGTGCACCGACCTGGCGGATGGTGGCGAGGCGCGAGAAGGCGGCGGTGTAGGCGAGCTGGCGGTCCGGCACGCAGCCCGCCGAGCCTGCGACAAGGACGCACTACACTTGTCTACCGTTCCCACCTCTACCGCTCACCGGCCGACCGTCGACGTTCCTCCCTGATTGCTGTCGCATCTCTTTCTTCAAAAGAAGTTTGAGAAGCTACGAACCCGACTTTATCAACGTCCCCGGCGGACGGTAACCAGTTACCAAAAGAGCGGCCGTAAAG
Source organism: Bombyx mori (assembly GCF_030269925.1). NCBI lineage: Eukaryota > Metazoa > Arthropoda > Insecta > Lepidoptera > Bombycidae > Bombyx > Bombyx mori. The sequence continues at coordinate 14,155,556 of NC_085122.1, forward strand.
TCTTCCATCGTTGGCATTACAAAGGCATGTGTAGTTAGTAGTGTAGTGGCGGCGGGTGCGTACCGTGCGTGCCGAGCGCGGCAGGCACGTGCCGCATGATCTTGAGCTGCAGCGGGTACAGCTCCAGCTCCACGTCAGAGTTCGGAGGCCTTATCACCTGGAACGCAGACCTCCAGCTTATTCACTGTGCTTCATCTGTATCACTGAATCACTATAGTAGAATTATTTTGTCCGTGCAGTTCGGGTCTTAAAACATAGCCCGGCTAGAGCGGTGGGGCATGTTGTGCGGGCGCAACGGCATTATCGATAAAAATAAATGAGTCATCGAAGGCAGGTACACGGCGGCGGGGTGGCATACGTAGGGTGGTGAGACATTGTTATGTTATGAGTAATTTGTTGAACCTACCTGCAAATTATAGTACATATATCAAAGAGAAATGCGATTTTGTGCATTCGCTCTCTGAATTTCTTTAGTGACACAATGGCTACTCCTTTGTTTTGTACCAAAACGGCAAAATGTATTCAAATATTTTGCTTGTTGGCAAAAATATACCAGCACAAGCATGTGTTATTATCAACAATGTGTTAAAATTTTTCACTGAAATGAGAATAAATCCCGAAAAGTTACAAAGTGTTCATTTCTGCCGTTCTCTTTAACTTGCTGCGGCGATATGTGACGTAAGTGTTGGATTAGTGATTTTTTTCTTTCATTATTATCACTAACCCACAAAATGACAAAACTAAATACACTATCGATAACGCTTATCGACAACAATAATGCGTATCACTATGCCCGTTCATAAGGCTCGTGAGTGGAAGAGAGAGCGAAATATTCGCTGCACCGCTCCGATTTTTTACGAACCCAAGCTGCACGGACAAAATAATTCTATTATATACTACTTCAAACTACAGCTCTCATAGTTTACATTATTAACGGTTACTGTAACAGGAAGTCCCCGACACAGTGCCTTGTGACCCCCTGGAACTATACCAAGAGATTCTCGGCCATAAAACAATTATTCTACACAATTATTAATTGAAAAATAAAGGTTTTTTTTAAATTGTTTGTTAACATCGATCAAAAAGTCCGCAGTATACGCGGCTCCGGGTCCGGGCACCGCCAGCTCTGTAGCCGAAAGCCCCGATATGTTCTTTCTTAATTAGAAATTAACGCAGCAGAGCTCGACTTTGAAGCCGTCGTGGGCTGCGGGTCCGCAGGGGTAGTGTGCAATACGAACTAAACAAATGTTTACGATTGACCTCCACAATAATGGAATAACATTGTGTATTAAAAGTTATACCGAAAATTATAATTTGCATAACTACTGGTGCTAGGACGTTTTGTGGGCCCGCACGGGTAGGTACCACCGCCCTGCCTGTTTCTGTCGTGAAGCAGCAGTGCAGTTCAGTTTGAAGGGCGAGGCAGCCGCGCTATACTAGGCAGCTGGGAACCCAGACCTCATGTTTCAAAGTGGGCGAGACATTCAGGTATTGATATCTGCGCGCTCCAGTAATCACTTAACACCAAATGTGTCGTGAGCTCGGTCACCCGTACACGTAATAAATAAATAAAGAAAAGCAAAGGGATGATTGTTGATAAAGCAAACCTGTCTGGGCAGAGGGTCGGGTCCTCCGTACCAGAGCGCCAGGGCCCTCCACAGCGCGTCCGGCACCAGCTCAAAGTCGCGGTGCTGCGCCAGCGTCACGTCGCGCCGCAGGTGGCCGCCCTCGCCTGTTAGCGTACGGACCTGTTCAATGTTTTATATTTTTTGTATTTTACAAGCAAATAAATCCGTGAGCTCTCCTCCGAGAGGGAGTGTCGTGGGTCGCGGGCCCCGGCGCGGGACGGACCTTGAGCGTGTTGTCCGCCAGCAGGCGCTTGTTCCGCACGGAGCCGGGGTGCCGGCGCGGCGACGCGGCGCTGCTGACGCCGCTGCTGGAGCCCGCGCTGTCCACGGAGGCCGTCTCGCAGCGCCACAGCAGCGAGCCCATGGACTCCGTGGAGTTGGTCATGAAGCTGTCGTCGGCCAGCGTCGCGGGCCGGCAGCACGCGTCCGCCGCGTCCCCCGTGTAGGCCAGCCACGCGCCCCACCACTCGGCCGCCACCAGGTACCAGAACTGTCCCACGCTGTACCCCCGCGCCACCGAGCGACGCAGCCAGCCCAGCACTGCAATCAGCGCACACGTCGCCGTTAGGAGGCGATGCAACAAGCGGGAGGGGAGGGGGAGGGGCAACGCGTACTGACCGATGTCCCTCTCGCTGTGTCGGCAGTGCGGCCGCAGCCCCAGCACGATGTGGCACACCTGGTAGACGAGGTCGAGGAAGGGCGTCACGACTCCGTGGGCGCTCTCCACCGACCAGATGAGGAAGTCCTCCAGCGTCAGCACCGTCTCCGGAAGCAGCACGTCTCCATCGGCCTTGCTCTCCGGCTATAAAGTTAGTAACGAGCGTCTCAGGTCGCGACCGGAATTTGTTGAAACTTCTTTGGATCTAGACTCTTTCGACTGTACACCGATGTCTCTCTCATCCGATTCGTGCTCAATAAGTACAATTTCAACACGTTTTAATACCTTGGTTTTAATGGAACATAGAAAAATAAGTATATGTGGTTGTCTGGCTAAGTCTCAGTAACAAGTTGCAACAAGTGCCTGGAAAAAAATATTTCAAGGAGTCTCGAGGTACCCCGGAAGAGAATTTAATTCTTCAAAATATGTGTCACCACTTTTAAAGTGTGGAGCAGGCTTCACATGTGGCCGGGCTCCGCGTCCAGCTACTGTCCGGGGTGGCGACCACTTATCACATGTCGCCTGTTCTGTGCCTCCATCACTCTATCGTTGTATTGTACCAATGAATAGAACTGACCACATTAATGATATCTTCAGTATCTCCGTGGGGTCCGAGGTGGAAGTTCGGTTTCCGTCCGTTCTTGGGTGCGACGACCAGCTTGTCCCTCAAGTTGGCGAGGATCACGTCCGGGTCGAAGTTCTGGATCCCCATCTCGCTCCCATCGGGCGTGGAGGATCTGGACCCCTGGTTCTTGAGGTTCTCGTTGGCCACCTCGCACAGGACACTCACCATATCGATGAGTTCTTTTTTATTCAAGAGTCCATCGCTGTCCAGATCGAAGATCTTGAAGCAAACTATAGACAAAACGAGCTCACTTGAACATGTGCCACGTGGAGCCGCGCGCCCGCGGACTGTCTCCCTGCGCGTGACGTCACAAGGACGGGGAAACGTTTGGGGGGACAGTAAAGCAACACAAATAAGAATAAAAATTGTACAATTAATGTCATTGTTACGCTGATGCATTGTTATTTAATATTTATCTACGTAACGATATAATTATTTACAAAAAAATTGTAATCAATTTTTAGTTTTGAATTGTTTTTATTATTATTTTATTGCTTAGATATGTGGACGAGCTCACAGCCCACCTGGTTGTTAAGTGGTTACTGGAGCCCAAAGACATATACAAAGTAAATGGGCCACCCACATTGAGATATAAGTTGTAAGGTCTCAGTATAGGTACAACGGCTGCCCCACCTTTCAAACCGAAATGCATTACTGCTTCACGGCAGAAATAGGCAGGGCGGTGGTACCTACCCGTGCGGACTCACAAGAGGTCCTACCACCAGTAATTACGCAAATTATAATTTTGCGGGTTTGATTTTTATTACACGATGTTATTCCTTCACCGTGGAAGTCAATCGTGAACATTAAATTTGTTAAGTACGTATTCCATTAGAAAAATTGGTACCCGCGTGTGGTATTCGAACACCGGTGCATCGCTAGATACGAATACACCGGACGTCTTATCCTTTGGGCCACGACGATTTTTTAAAATGTACTAGAGGTCCCGCAGTAGTTGAAATTCGACTGTAATTAATTGGAATTGTAAGTTTGTACACTATTATGATTGTATTTTATACTTCTATAATCACAAATTTCGCCAAGACTACACTATAAAAAATATTAACAAAGACAAACCATATTCTATTCCCAATTTGACCACAGACGTCAAGAACAAAAGTTTGACAATAAATACCTAGTATGCATGCGTGTGTGCGTCAAATACATGGTATGTAGTGTGTGTAATGTTTTCTTTATTGATTAAATGTATTTAAAAAAAAAAAAATATGCATTGCGCACTCTACGCTTCTCTATATTCTCTATAAGTGTGGAAAATTTCATACTCCTTCGTCCGCGCAATTTTCTTAAAAAGGGATATAAAGTTTTTGCTTCACGTATTAATATATAGATGAATGAAACTTAGTTTAAAGACAACACGAGTGTGTATTCTAGGCGTTCGAGTCCTGCGGCCAGCATGCGTCCTGCTCCTGCTCACTCGCAACAGTTTGGTGAAATAATAAAAAAAATTAACAGAATTACGTGTTTATTGTTTATTGTACCTATTGACTCCGACGCGACGCCGCGCGGCGACGTTACAAATGCTTTACAGTATTCGTGGCCACGGACGACTGACGAATTCATGATCAAATAATAATATTTTATACGTTATCTTTACGACAAGTAGTGAACACGTGATAATATTGAATTGAAGAGATAGGTTCACGTTCATGTGGATATATTTCTAGAACGAAACCCTTATCATCACAGTCGGTTGCTCTAGCTAGGCAGAGCAGTCGTGATCATGTGGAATTCTCGTTTATTAAAGCCTTGACAGATGTTTTCCATAGTTTGCGAACTGAGGCTTGGCGCACGCACTCGTTAATTGGGGTTTTAGTAAAGTCTTTCACCTGATCAGTCGCATGGAGCTTCCCTTAAACCCTTATAATTAACGTAAAATAATAATGTTTATTTGAAATTGCATTTTTATCTGTCGACTAGCAAGCAATATCTCTGTACGTCTTGGCAAGCAACCTTGAATGCAAACGCTTCCTTAACAGTCTTAAGAAGAATGAAGACAGTTTGGCAGCCTTGGTAGCTCTGTCAAACTCAAGCAAAGTGCTCTGCGTCAAATTGAGCCCGCAACCTGAAGGTCACATGTCCTAGTCCGGAATGCATCGCCATATGGGTTTCCGGGAGACGTTTGAGCTAGAGGTGTTGTTCTATAAGGAATAGGAAGTATGGCAATTACACCCTTCAATTAGACAACTGATTAAGCTTTTCAAGGATTATTTTCTCACTACCGATATCTAAAGATAACTCGCGAGATAGCATACATTTTAAAATGTACTTGTCGTACAATTTACAAATTAGTTTTTGTCCCATGTCCGTTCCATCCCTAGTTAGATTAATAAGAAATATGCTAGTAGAATTGAAGTCTAGATAAATCTTACTACCAGGCGTTGCCTGCAGGTGCTGCTATTATATAATAACATCATGTGATTTTAGTAGCAGTGAAGGAGTATTAAAAAAAAATTTGTAGTTAATTTTGTAACAGATTGCGTCATAGTACAGATAGTCCAATTTATTTATACAGCACAGGCAATAGTTCTATTCAGTCCTAGAGGTACTACTACTCTAGCTGGGTCCCGTCCTAGAGGAATTATTACCGTAAGAATGCCGACTTTTTTTTTCCTACCTATGCTGATAGCCTTGAGAGACTATATCAGCTTCGCCCTAACGTGTAGGTGAGCTCACGGGGCTCAAAGTAAGGGTGAGTAGTGCTAACACTGGCCCTAGATAGACGAACCTGTTATACAGACGTTATAATACATAAGTGCTACACCGGACAGAGACGGCCGGCGCAGCTCGAACTCCGCGTCTCGCGCTAGGAAGTGCCCGTGACGTTGCCCGTCAGATCGGTTGCCCAACACAATACGCGTTATGTGAGAGCGTCGCCGCATCACGAGAGTTGCGATAACGTTCCTTATCATAATCATTTCTCATTCTTGTGATTATTAACACAATACGAGGAAGCAACGGTCGCCGCCGAACGTGACGCGCGTGTGAACAAATACGAAAATACAACAATTATTACGATGGCAACTAATAAGACTGATAGAAGAAGCCCGGTGACAGCTATTGCTCTGCTCGTGAACATCAACACGTTGTGTGACATTGGACTGAATACCGGAATGTATATTTATTAGCTTATATATGTAGCTGGAAATCCGTTAATTGTTAATTGACGAAGTTAACATTTTGATTAACGGATTAACTTAATATTTTTTTTATTGCTTAGATGTGTGGACGAGCTCACAGCCCACCTGGTGTTAAGTGGTTACTGGAGCCCGTAGACATCTACGAAGTAAATACGCCACCCACTTTGAGATATCAGTTCTAAGGTCTCAGTATAGTTACAACGGCCCTTCAAACCGAAACGCATTACTGCTTCACGGCAGAAATAGGCAGGGTGGCGGTACCTACTCGCGCGGACTCACAAGAGATCCTGCCAACCTCGGGGAACAGATATTCATAAATCTATTCATTAAATACAATACTGCTGTGCCCTCACGCGCTGCAGTTGAACGTCTTATTTCCACGGGTAAAGACATTTTAACATCAAAACGAGCCTCGCTTTCAGACGAGAACTTCAACATCTTATATGTTCATGAAGGGGAATATGCATCTTATGCCCGATGATTATATTACTCATTTCAATTATATAAGTATTTTGTTTTGTTCCTAACCTGTTTGTTAACTTCCAGAACATAAATCAACAAGTTTTATAAGTTCCTTAGTTTTATAAGTTCAAGTTTAATGCAAAAATGGACGTAGTATGACCATGGACATAGTGTGACCCTTTTGAGCGACTCCATTATCAAATGACCAAGAGTAGCTTATAAAGGGACAAGCTTATCTATCGGTCCGTCGGTCGGTCGCTCCGTCCCCTTCCTCTACGTCTTTTCGGTTTGAAAACTGTATTCGGTGTTTTCCAAAAAAACATATTATATTTGGATTGGGCCACTATAGTTCTAAAGATGCGAAATATTTCTTGAATCAGGATCGATTCACGGTACGATACCGTAGACGACGTCCCGTCGACTGCACACAACGATCGCACCACGTCCTCCGGTGTCTGGTGATGACATCTCTTGCACATGATGCGAGAATGTCCTTTTATAGTGTCAGAGAAACGCACGTGTGCAGCTCCGCTTATTATCTTACTGATGGCGATAGCTTAGCGGGTTAGCAAAGAATACGAGTGTGTAGGATCAACTCATTATTTACTCTACATTTATATGTTACCTCGATAATCTAAATTGGCCCCAAAAATGTTCTCAACCTATGTTGTTATCTATATAACTCCTCGAATTGTCTGGAAAATTGTAGACACAATCGACACGACTATAAAAGCGTGGCATTGGTGACATGAAAACACCAGGAATCTGGAAGTTGGGCAAGAGCTGCCCAAACCCGGCAAGTATAGACTAAGGCCCTCCAGTTATCGTCCGATCGGCTGCTGCTGAGAAGGATGTCGCTAGAGATCCTTATCAGACTCGAACAATTCAGGTTTCCCAGTGGTCACTTGACGACGCTACGATTGGTCCGTGTCCTGCATCATTTGGAATCCGGTCTTATTCGTGCCAGTACTCCGTACTGCATCTAGCACGTGGGGTTAGTCTAAACGTTGTTGTGGGAAACGGTTCTATCAACATGTCTATGTGGGACTGCTGGCGTCGTACCTGGAGAGCAGATCTTCTCGTATCAGTTACGCAGATACCCGACCGTATTATCTCACATACAGGTCGCCGAGCCAGCTGAACCTTTCTATCCACATGATAGTCAGATTCTGAAGTTAAGTCATAAATTACGTAATCGCCTTGGTTCTGGGAGTGGAGAGGCTTGAGGGATTCTTCCGAAGGCTCACTCGTGCTATGCATGAGCGGGTTGATGGAGACATAGCTGACCCGCACGCTAGACCACCTGATGGTAAGGCATTGCCAAGGGAGCTCCTCGACCCGCTAGCTAGGGTGCGTTAAGTGGACTGCACGAGAATGTGCAAAACGAGTGCTCTTCGCAGGACTGTGCGTCCCCTCCACCCTTGATCGCTTTCCTCCTACACCCGATGTGGGGTACCCTTTTGGAAGCGATTTCCTGCCACTTCGTGGACAACCCATTTCTAGGTAGTAGCTTCCTTCCCTCCGTCGCCCTTGTTGTCACGAAAGATGAGCCCCAGCTCGTAACTATACTGATGGTAGAAGAACCATAAAAAGTATTAGTATTTTTGTAGTAGTGCCGTGTACGCAATTCGAGCACGGACACGCCCTGCGTACTGTCGACCCTGGTAATTAATTTACATCAAATCATCTGTGAAATATTCTGCCTCTGCACTAAGGCAGAGAAGATAATAAATGATGATTAGAACAAATCGGGGTAAAGTTATGTGTCGGGCTGTGGGCCTGACTACTTTTATTGATACAAGCCAGACTAGTTAGTACACGAGTGTTCACTGACTGTGCATAAAAAGTGTGTACACGGAAATAGTTGTTTGCGAAAGTCACATGATCCAGTCATATATTTTATCGGTTACGCAATATTGGCGCACATCAGCTACGAGAGATTTCAATGTACGCTTATATCTTCTTTTTTTTTATTGCTTATATGGGTGGACGAGCTCACAGCCCACATTTCAGTGGGGTTAAGTGGTTACTGGAGCCCATAAACATCTACAACGTAAATGCGCCACCCACCTTGAGATATAAGTTCTAAGGTCTCAGTATAGTTAAAACCTTCCCACCCTTCAAGCCGAAACGCATTACTGCTTCACGACAGAAATAGGCGGGGTGGTGGTACCTACCCGTGCGGACTCACATGAGGTCCTACCACCAGTAATAACGTTAACGTAATATGTGTTTCCAAACCACACTCTGGATAGCGCTCTCTGATTATTGGCATTTTCTTTACTCTGAATAAAGTGCGCAAAGCTGAAGTCTTTCTCTCGCAAGTACATTTCTCTCTCACGAACATTAGGATAGAAAGAGGAAGAAAGAAATTTGATTTATATTCTTTCATCATGGAAGCGAAACTAGAAGTTTGCGGAGTTTGAGCACGAGTACGGTCGCAATGTTCGATACGAGTTCACCAGGCGTCTAGTGCTCGCCACGACACGACGAGCTCAAATAACGAAAGGTGATACATAATCATTATTATTAGTTCTGGCCTGACAGATGAGCACCGGCTCACGGCCAGGCTGCCGAGGTAAACAATGAGGGCAAGCGACAGACGCAAACAAATTAGAGATTAAGAAGATCATTTCAGTACTTATTGCGAATACTGAGAATTGTATCGTCGCCTACGATCAATGCAATCAAGAGTTTGTACAACCAAAGATCGGAAATGTAAAATGTAATTGACACGTATTAACTATGATATGGGCTTTATCAAGTCGGGTCTGTGATGGAGATTGAATAAAAATAAGAAGCCTGTATTAATCGTCAAAATATTATATTACATATTAATTATATTTATTTACTTCCCCTACCTATTCACAGGTGGTCTAAGAGGATATTCCAGCTACGCCCAGACAGGTAGATGAGCTCACGGGCTCAACCTGAGAGAATTTGTTAACACGAGCAGTACTTCGCAGAATCTACCACCGAATCGGAATTGCGACCCAGAGGATCTGGCGAAAAACTATGGGCGAATTACAATCCCCTTTTAGTTTGCGAAGTATGAAAAGACGAAAGAATTAATACACTACATATTATATTTTCTGCATTCTTAGATATTCCAATGATATTTATTGCACTGCACTCATTATACGGTTCCGATCCTCAAAAAGTAAAAGACGGGCCATATCACTTTGTTGCCCATCCGTGGGACGGGCTGTCTGCCTGACACTTTAGACGTTTGCGGATAAGACCGTTTCCAAGGATACCAATTTATATAGTAATGTAGTATGAATAAATTAGTTCGGAACAGCAAGTTCTACAGCCGAAAGAAGTCTTGAAAGTGTCAGGCTTCTCAGATATCACCGTGGAAAATTTTATCTTAGAACGAGTTAGAATTGTGAGGTGTCGCTTATAGTTCACAGCACTTGACAACTAAGAGAGCGAATTGAGAATAGTTTACGCGTATACGCGTGTATATAACGCATATATACTTTTGAAGTCGTCGTGGCCTAAAGGATAAGACGTCCGGTGCATTCATATGTAGCGATGCGCCGGTGTTCGATTCCCGCAGGCGGGTACCAATTTTTCTAATGAAATACGTACTTAACGAATGCTCACGATTGACTTCGACGGTGAAGGAATAACATCGTGTAATAAAAACCAAACCCGCAAAATTATAATTTGCGTAATCACTGGTGGTAGGACCTCTTGTGAGTCCGCACGGATAGGTACCACCACCCCGCCTATTTCTGCCGTGAAGCAGTAATGCGTTTCGGTTTGAAGGGTGGGGTAGCCGTTGTAACTATACTGAGACCTTAGAACTTATATCTCAAGGTGGGTGGCGCATTTATATTGTAGATGTCTATGGGCTCCAGTGACCACTTAACACCAGGTGGGCTGTGAGCTCGTCCACCCATCTAAGCAATAAATAAAAAATAAATAAATAAATTCATGTACGTGTGGACCACCTACACCGCCGCGCCGGTCGCTTCGTGAGTGTACGGGAAATAATTGTTACAATGCCAGATTTCAGTTTGTCTTCTAACACGCAAACCTAGAATGCCGAAATCGCTAAGATCGCTATTTTATTGTTTTTAATTAAGAATAACAATTAAAAAAAAACATTTATTATTATTAATTGTTTTGTGTTTATTTTTCCTGTGAATTTACTTCCGTAAATATTTCTGCTTCTGCTCGTTCAATTGGAGTGAATTTGTACTAATATTTAAGTGAAGTAACTAAATTATTTTTGTGTGTTTGCGTGTTTATGTATGTCGGCGTCGTAGCTCTCACAATACAGGTACAACCTTCGGTCCTGCGGCCTTGTCTGTGGTCCGTGCGTGGCGGCTCAGCGCGCACCCTTTCGATTTCATTTGACGATTGAGGAGTAACTGTATTGAGTGTACTGCTCTGAGTAAAACGTATTCGTTCCTCAATGAAATTAGCGCTCAGGGAGACTTCAATAGCTTTGATGGTCATACTGATGAGGTTTGTTTGATACACCATTTAGTGCAATAAAAAAAAACATTAAAATCTTGAACAGAAAATACCGTCTCGTTCTTGAAGCGCCAATGATTCAAAAGCAGTTTAAGTACGACGAGTACTCGTAAGACGAGTAGTTCACAAACTACCTACTATCTGGCTGTAACACATTTGACACTTTTAAGTTAACATCTGTATAAAGTGGGAGATGTGATGTGGGGGTGTGCGGGGTGCGCGGGGGCGACGCAGTGACACGTTCACCGGGGGGGAGGGGGTAGGTACTTACATTTCAATCTCTCGGTGGTGGGTCCGCGGCAGGCAGCGCTCAGTCCGCAGCACAGCTCCTTGAAGTCGACGTGTCCGTCGCGGTTCTCGTCGAAGGCGAGGAAGGTCCCCGCGACGGCGGCGGCGGGTAGCGGGGGGGACAGCAGCGGCCCGAGGCTCTCCGCGTCCAGCTGCCCCGTCGGGGCGCCGTTCCGGAGCGACCAGAAGCACTTTTCTAGCTCTATTATATCCTGGAAATGTTTCGATGCGTCATCAGCTGCTTTATTGCGGTTTATGATATTACACAATCAGTCAACACGATTGAAACACGATTCGTTAAAAATATATATCAGATATTGTAAATTGTTCTGCTGTTGTTTTTGTACTACACCATTACGTTAGCTGCGTAGTCTATGTAGCTATCTTTACCTACTGCTAAACAAAAATAATCGAAAAATCGAAATCTATCCTGAGAATCCTGAATCACATAGTGAAATATTTTACAAATCTCTTACAAATAATACGGACCCCTTAGTACATAGAATCGTCGAGTCGGCCGTCGTCTAGTTTTAATAATGCGCTGCTCGCTTGTGTCACTTACGAACCGTCCGTCCTTTTTTTAATGGGAGCATTTTTAGGGTTCACTTAATATCCCTTAATATCTCTCGGAATATAATATCTGCTGTTTATTTTCTATTGTAAACTGTAGACGTTTCCCTCTTACTGAAAGAGTACATTATATACCTTTTTCCTTCCTATCAATTAATCTTCAAAATCGAATAGATCCCCATAACGCTCGAGTAAATTCTCATAGGATCACAGGCTAGCGGCTAGAATACAACAAGAGATCGCCGTGTTGTCAGATTACAATTATTTTACAGAAGGTTTAGCTTGAGGTAATATATTTTAACTATTTTAGCATTATGTCTTTCAAAACAATAGTACATTGTGCACGCGGGATGAGATGTCCTACTTTTTTCCCGCGGTGCACATACTATTTTTTCTCCTACCAGGCCGAAAGTTCGACATTGTAAAAAATGAAAACCGAACTTTCGGCGTAGGTAGGGGAAAAAAAAGATATAATTCATCAGCGCTCGAGAATGCAAAGACATGATTTTTGCAACTTTGCAGTTCTTCCACTTCACGTTACGCTCAAGTCGTCAGACTTCCTAAACGCAGAATTTCTTTTTAACGTTCTATTAACCCACCTTAACTTTTAATTTTTTTATTGATTAAATGTGTGGACGAGCTCACGGCCCACCTGGTGTTAAGTGATTACCGGAGGATATAGGTGGTTTACACGGTTATTACACAATGTTTTTCCTACACGGTAGAAGTCAATCGTGAACATTTGTTAGGTAGGTACCTACGTATTATTAGCTTTACATCTGACGCGCTTCAGTATTTCTGAGGATCGCTTTTTTTCACTAAGCTGATGAGCTACCCTGACGTGATATATGAAGGACTTATAAAGGGTAGAGGTACTCAGCAGGATGCCGGGCTCTAGTAAATCTCATTATTCCTTCTTGGTTTTCTTGGGATCTAATGTGATTTGAGACACTGTACCAAACAATAAATTACTTTCGTAACATTTACATGAGTCAAGATGGCGAATTTCATATTGATCATAATTAACTCAATGTCAAACTCAGCAGTGAGACCTACATTCGCTACGCCGTGGGGACGAGTACGGAATCAATCGACCTTATCTGAAATCATTAAAGGCCTCAGTCGCTAGCGATAACGAGCCGGAGGACGCGCGCTGTCAGTGCGCAGTTACATACGTATGTACCATCGGTAAGGTAATTGGTTAGTCGTTTCATGAAAAACCTTTCTCAAGTGCTGCCACTTTTTTTAAGGGATTTTATGACCTGGTAACTAAGACCTTTAAGTCATGTCTTATTTTAATTTATATTCTTATTTTTACGAAAAATGATATTATGGAGTGAAATGAAATGAAGATGATTAATTTGAGGCATTAATCAACTGGGATGAAATTAAATGAAATGAGATGATGATAGGGGATGAAATATAATCTGAGTAAAATGGTGGTCATTTACTGAGATTGTTTCAGTGGACTTTTTGGAGAGTCCCGAGAAGTTACGTTCAGCGGCTTCGTTCCATTTTCCCACATTTGTGCACTTTCACAGATATTACAACAGTTAATAAACCATTGTTATTACACATTTAAACCTGAAGAAACACTAAATAGACAAAATAAAACAAATCACACAACTTCACTCCTCGCGTTCCCGCCAAAATGTCCTGCTGGTACTTTATATTTGAAAAGTACAAAATACAGATTAGTGTGGTATCGGACTGAGAAACTACAATTTAAAATTCGACGTAGTCCATAATGGAGGTAAATCATACATGGAAATGCTCGTTACTTCCTGGATAAATTTTATCTACATTTAATATACTCTTATAAACGTTAGTATGTATGTAATTATATTTCACATAGACACCGAAACGACAGGATCGATTATGATAAAATTTTAAGGATATTTTCATGTTGTTCTTCTAACGGCTTAAAGTTAAGTCAAACATCAGCCAGTAGAGCGGGCCCGCGTTGACTAGTATTCAATATGTTTATAGAAGTTATTGTATCGTGATTCCGATAGCAAAACCGCAAAATATCGTGGACATGCTTTATTCTACATGTATCATACACAAAAACTGAAAATAAAGTAGTAAATAATTTGAGCACAGCTCGGGCATTATGGGAGCAAAGTCACTGCAAGGCTACTAGTATTTATCATAAAAAAATTATTAATGGAGGTTTATTTCGAGTTTCTTATAAACTTCTTTATAAACTAATATAAAATATTTTAGGGATGTAACATCTTTATTTAGATGATACTTTAAGCTACATTCATAATCTGGCTTTCAGAAAGAAAAGAAAAACGTAGGTAATTGTAGTTGTGGTCGCAGTCTGTACATATGCACACGTGATATGACCATATCACTGATCATAGCAGCTAATGTTATGTTTATAATATGTATACAATTTTGTCTCCTCTTTTTTTTTTGTTCAGGGTGACATCTCCCAAATTTTTTCGGTGAAGATAAAAATCTGATTTGCGCAAAATACCCATAACATATAGGTCAAGACCATTTGGATTATTCATAAGCTTAACTTCTCTGATTTCTTAGAAACGCCGTTTTTTTTTCTCCTACCTAAGCTGATGGTGTAGAGAGACCACATCAGCGTAACCGGGCGAGTAGGTTAGCTCACGGCGCTCAAACCTGACGTTGTTGCTAACACGAACCCTAGCAAGAATCGTGCCAGAATCTACCACCGGACGGTAACGCGACGCGCTGAGAAGATCCGGCAAAAGCGTCGCATTATAGGCATTATATATAAGTAATTTAAAGAAAAACTCAATGATAGATCCAACCGATGCATTTAAATATTTCAAAAATATTCTTATTAGCTTGTCAATAAATTAAAATGAGAAATTCAATAGTAAGACATACAATGTTAGTTCAAAATTATCTTGATACATTGTTTGGAACAGTATTCAAATTAGTTCAACCACTAGAGATTAGCTTGCAATAAACATACGTACACAGACAAAAATCCGTTTAGAATTGTATTAGTACATGTTTGGGTACACAGATTACGTTGTGTTTGTTTTTCATTCTCTTCCACCCTTTATCAGTACTTCGTTACTGTTTAGAGCTACATTTTACAAGTACATCATGTTAATTAACATGAGATACAAGTGCACGACATAAATACGTACATTTCATATTGTAGGCTAAAATTGTGATGAAAATCAAATAAATGGATCTAAATAGAAAACAAACATGATAAGATAGCCTGCAGCACTACACGTAACATATAAATACAACAATTACTGTATTTATTTTTTGTCATATCTGGATATTATGTGCACGATTTTTAAGATTTTTTAAATTCCTTATCTTCAATGTAGAGAACAGTATTCTTCAGTGTATAAAATGATCCATCAAAAATGTATACTATTAATAATGTATACTACATTAAAATATACTACAACCGCTCAAGGCAATCACATCCCCATTTGGAGTCGTCGTGGCCTAAAGGATAAGACGTTCGGTGCATTCGTATCTAGCGATGCACCGGTGTTCGAATCCCGCCTGCGGTACCAATTTTTCTAATGACCAGTACCAATTTTTCTAATGACATACGTCCTTAAGAAATGTTCACAATAGACTTCCACGGTGAGGGAATAACATCGTGTGTGGGTGACTCACATGTATTTATTTATTTTATAATATTTTATTATAATTACACTACACAACAACACATACATACTTTATTTTATATCAACACATTCATTTATCACACAATCATACAAAACATTATTTACACTAAACAAAATAAAATTCACAAGCAAAGTCAGGCGATAACTGCAGTATAGCGGCGGTGATAATATTTCGCTAGTACATCGGTGCATAGACGAACCGGTCGTTGCATTTTTACCGATCCCCTGCCAACAGTCGAAATCTGACTTGCGAGCGTGCATCCTTTTGTAATTTATGCTTTATATTCCTACATCGTCTAATAAAAATCAAACCCGCAAAATTATAATTTGCGTAATTACTGGTGGTAGGATCTCTTGTGAGTCCACAAGGGTAGGTACCATTACCCTGCCTATTTCTGCCGTGAAGCAGTAATGCGTCTCGGTTTGAAGGGTGGGGCAGCCATTGTAACTATACTGAGACCTTAGAACTCATATCTAAGGTGGGTGGTGGCGTTTACGTTATAAATGTCGTTGAACGACGTTTTCACATGTGTGAACTTCTGCTTCAACAGCAGAATCGCTATCGAATGCAATTGATGCATTTCAGTTGAGCCTTAAAGGAAAAGCGGCTCCTATACAAGCAGACACAAAACAATGTGATTTTGCTACATGACAGCACTCAATCTTAGGTTTTAAAACCAGTGACAACCTACCTGGAAATGCTTGAAAGGGAAGGTCTACCCCACCTACCATATTCACCTGACATAACCCCTTCTAATTTTCACCTATATCATTCAATGGCACATGACCAAGCTGACCAGCGCTTTCATTTGTATGAAGAAGCTAAAAATGGATTGATTCTAGGATAGCCTCAAAAGAAACATAGTTTTTCCAACACGGAATTCATATATTGCCAGAAAGATGGGAGAAAGTACTTGCTAGCTATGGGCAGTACTTTGAATAAAATTTTTTGTTCCTTATAATTTAAATAAAGCTTTTATTTTGAAAAAGAAACAGTGAGAACTTTTTCCAGGTCCTAATATTTAGTATTATGAGAAATAGTCTGTAATAGCATATAGCAATAGGAGTGTGAAGATCAGATACATTAAATGTCCAAGACAATACTTATTTTTTTTATAATAAACAAACTAACAGTCTCATTACATCATACAATGATGCTATTCTACAACAATTTATTGATCTTATAAGTGTTTTAAAAAACTATTAGTTTGGAGAGATTTATAATTATAGTAAACTATGAGATGCATACAAAGTAATAAATAATGTTTCATATTTTAATTTTTTGTGAATTGCTTTGTACAGCCAATTGTTTTTATTTTATGTTTACCATGGTTGTTTATGTACACCACAAACTGTACACAGTTTACAGTAAACTGTTTACTACTACACTAGCAAATTATTAAGATAAAAAGCATACTCACCCTCTCTTCCAAATGAGTAACACCAGCCAAGGTCTGATAAAAAGTGGGGGTTTCCAGATCATAAACATCATTTACTTCAGACAGTAGCCATTTTGACAGCACTGTAGCATCTTTGTGTATGAGTAGCCAAGACCTAAACTGGTCAAATGTAACTTTGTCTCCTGCGCCAAAGAGGCCAAGGAGTATTTCAGCTGAGCGCTGCGCTGCAGTGGCAGGGAGAGACGTATTCTCCAGGTGCAGGGCTCGAGCAAAATCCTTTTTATATATGTATGAGCCATTATCTCCTTGATTGTTTACATACAGGGTCCACAGAAACCTTAAAATTTAAGATTTTTTTTGTACTTGAAATACATAGTTATAACGTTGACTGAAATTTTACAATTCATAAAACATCATTTCATAAGTGTTTACAATTCTATATTGTCATATGGATAATCTCTCACTTTATTTTCTCCTCCAAGTTGCCCTTAGTGAGGACTACTATGCCGCAGAGGAGTTCCTTGAATGCGATTCCCCTTTTGGTGCCTCCGCAGGCCTGGTACAACCATTCCGCAACATCGTACGGAACTCCGTCGCACAGAACCTCGTGAACAAAAGCCTCCAGGCTCAGTGCCGTCCCGTTCGCTCCGGCACATCTCTTGAATGCTTCTCTGATGCGTCTCAATTCACTATCGGATACTGTGAAATAAATTCACTCAGATATTTTCACAATCAAACAATACACTTCGACTATCTTTATCACTTTTCCTACCTCGTTTAACTGCATCTTCATACGTTATAAAACTAGGTTTTGAGTCTTTTGCACCCATATTCGCAAGAATGTAACGATCATAACATTTTTAGAGGCGTAATAAACACAAAGAAACAATTTAGATATTACAGCTGACAGCTCATGTTCTATGATCTGCTTCTGTCAGCCATATTCTCACAGATTACTTAATACGTTTGTTACTATGTATAATCTGCCCCTAAGTGTATTAACTATGTTCTGCCCACAGATGGCTCACTGAATTTGGCCCCTTCTCTTATTTTCGGATTTTTTATTTTGAATTATTTGTTCGTCGTTTTTCGTTAATGTTCGAATATAAAAATTGTTTGTTCGTCTTTTATTTATTTATAATTAATTAAACAAATGATCACCCTTAAGTTGGCCTACCCTTACTAGATATCTTTATTTTTATCGCTCAGTTTAATAAATTTTGATCAATTATCGTTTGTTCGGCGACTATTGGTGATTGTTCGATCATAAAAACAATTAAATTCTCAATTATTAATTATTTTATATCTAATAAGCAAACCATCACACAGCCTACATTGCGCATGCGCCGGTTTGGATTTTCGGATTTAATTATTTTTAATTATTTGTTCGTCGTTTGTTTGTTAATGTTCGAATGTAATAATTGTTTGTTCGTCTTTTATTTATTTATATTTAATTAAACAAATGATCACCCTTAAGTTGGCCTACCCTTACTATATATCTTTATTTTTATCGCCCAGATTAATAAATTTTGAACAATTATCGTTTGTTCGATGACTGTTGGTGATTGTTCGATCATAAAAACAATTAAATTTCCAATTATTAATTATTTTATTACCTAACGCTTAAATTGCGCAAGCGCCGGTTTTGTCAGTCAGCTGGCAATGGCCGTCTTTACCAGCGTTTTGTTAACAAGTGCGTTTATTCTTCTTAGTCGGACACTCTTGTCAGAGAGGTCGTGGTTGCGCTGACGCTGTATGTGCAGTAGGACCTATTAGGTCACCCATGCTCCCGACGACCGCTCTCCAGGCAATGCGCTTCTAGGTCTGGCGGTTCGAAGGGTTTCGAGTACATTCGACCATAGTGGACTCGGTTGCCTTCTTTATTAGGTCAGTCCAGCGGGTCGGTGAGCGGCCGCGTGATTTTCTGCCTTCCACCCGACCCTGGACTACCAGTCTTTCCATCAAGTGCTCTTTTCTGGAGATGTGACCAAAGAATTTTAAAACCCACAGTTGCACAGTGCGTTTAAACTGTCTAATTATTCCTTATGTAGATAAAAAAATATTGTAAACTTCAACTAACTTCAACAATACTTCTACAAAAAAATGTCAGTGAAGACGGCCAATTAGTTGTTAAAGTACGATTAGCGCGGTTTTAATAAATTCAGTTATTTTTAATGATATTCAACATTAACAAGCCTATAGAAATTTCAGTGATTTCTAATTATTCTAAGAATATTTTAGAAGTACAACTTTCGTGTTAAAATGATACTATTCATTACCATGCATTAGGAGATAGTTATGATACTTGTATTAATAAAATTAATAATTCCTAAATTCATTACGTGGTTCAAAAAATGTAAACTTCTTAGTTGAAATTATCAGCTATAAGTTGACGTCATTGTCAATCTGTTTTATTAGTTATTTGTCAATGTATCTAATGTAATCAAAGCAAATTTTACTGTTAATTGTAGCTTATTAAAACCTTATATTCAGTAAAGGTTTTCTCTTATTACAATTTAATAAGCTAAATAAATAAAAAATGGATAGATATCTCCGCCCTGAAAGATTTGATATCGACCCGTCAGATAGCTCTAGTACGAGAGCTTGGATACACTGGCGTAAAACTTTCGAAAACTTCATTTTCGTGCAGAAGCCGGTTCGTCCGCCAGAAAAATGGACAGCATAAAGTTTCAACTTTTGGTAAACCATATATCACCAAATATCTACACATATATAAGCGAAGTTACGAACTACGAAGAAGCGATCACAATACTGCAAAAACTGCATGTAAAACCAAAAAATCTGGTTATGATTTTGTGGCTGTTGATGCAGAAACAAACAAAAACGATAGCGTACGTGATGGTTTCATATCCGGTATATCATCGCATAAAATCAGACAAAGGCTTTTAGAAAACTTAACTCTAACACTTGATCAAGCTTACAACCAAACACTCTCTCTAAAAACTGCAGAGATCAATTCTCAAAACTTCAATACTGTCTCTTTAAATGCTGTTGCTCCAAAAGAACCAACAAACCTCTTCGAAATTACAAACTCTGCACAAAGAGACCTGCTCTTCTGTTAATAATCCTCGACGACAAAAATGTTTCTTTTGTGGGGGTCAAATACATCCTCATAAGAACTGTCCTGCATTTGAAAAGACTTGTCAGCTCTGTAACAAGAAGGGGCACTTTGCCACTGTTTGTAGAAGCTCTTCTAAATCTACAAATTCTGTGGTAGTAGGTACTGAAGATCTTTCCGCTTGTATCACAGCAGCGTCACCTTCTTCATTACGTAAAGCTACTGTACCCGCTTATATTCGAGGAATAAGAGCAGAAGCACTTCTCGACACCGGCAGCTCCATCAGTTTTATAAATGACAACTTTGCAAGACTATGCGGGTTAAAAAGAAAATCCTGCAATCAAACTATTTATATGGCCTTTCTTAATTATACTTCACAAGTAGAAGGTCAAACTTGGCAAACCCTGAAAATCGGAAATCATAGATATGATAATGTGAATCTTCTTATCGTGAAAAATCTTTGGGCTGATAATTATATCGGCCATGACGTCCTCGAAGAACATTAATCGCTAGAGTTCTCTTTCGGTGGCCCAAAACATCCACTTCAAGTATGTAACGTAGCTGAAGCATCAGTACCAGCTGTACCGCTTTTTGCGAATGTATCTCCCAACTGCAACCCTATTGCTATAAAGTCTCGAAGGCACAACAAAGAGGATAGTGAATTTATTAAAGAAGAAATCAGAAACCTTATAGCAGAGGGCGTGATTGAAGAAAGTAAATCACCGTGGAGGGCCCAAGTACTAATAACAAAAAGCGAAACTCATAAAAAACGCCTTGTAATTGATTACTCTCAGACAATTAATCGTTACACAGAACTCGACGCGTACCCTTTACCAAACCTTGAAGACTTAGTTTCGAAAGTGGCAAAGAATACATTTTTCAGCCTAATAGACCTGAAAAACGCGTACCATCAAGTACCTATACTACCCGAAGAAAGAAAATTTACCGCTTTTGAAGCACTGGGAAATTTGTACCAGTTCAGGCGTATTTTTTTTGGAGTAACAAATGGTGTTTCGAGCTTCCAACGAACAATCGATTAGATTATAAGAAAAGAGAAGCTTCAAAATACATATGCGTATCTTGATGATATTGAACTATTTCTGGCCGTACTCTTGAAGAACACGATTATAACTTAGAAAGTTTTATGAATGCCGCAAAGAAATACGGTTTAACACTGAGTATACAAAAATGCAAATTTTATCAAAAGTCAATTAATATTCTAGGCTATAATATTCAAAACCACATAATTAAACCTGACAATGAGCGACTCAAGCCACTGATTAATTTACCTCCACCAAGCGATTTACCGATCTTAAGAAGGACACTCGGCATGTTCGCACATTATTATAAGTGGATTCCAAAATTTTCTGAACGGATCCACTCACTTGCTAATACGACGATTTTTCCACTCACAAGCGAGCAAATTAAATGTTTCGAAGGCTTGAAAAATGATATCGCAAAGTCTTCTATACATGCAATTGATGAAAATATACCTTTTACAGTGGAAACTGACGCTTCCGATCATTCCATTGCAGCAGTACTTACACAAAATTCTAGACCAGTGGCAAAACAACAGTGTCGAATCGTCATCTAGCACCATTGGGTTCAGAAAGGGTAGATCTGTGAATAGATAATGAACACACTATTGATTATCATAACGTCGCAGAACCACTTCCGGAAACAGAAGACCAAAACTTGGAGATTCCTTCATCTAATGAAACGGGACCTGTGGTACATGATAATAGCAGAGAGCTAGAGACAGAATTACCATCATCATCACCGCCGGAACCAACACTTATGATTTACTCCATCTTGCTAAGTCTAATTTAAGTAAGTCATGGCAAGCCTACTGGACAGAGTCCAGTAAGACGAAGGGAGGCTTATATGCTTCAATCCAACCCACCATTCCTACAAAACCATGGTTTTTTAAATTCAAAAAGATTTCCAAACCTGTTATATCTGTGCTCTGTAGAGTTCGTTTAGGTCATTGCTGTTCTCCGGTATTTCTACATAAAATTAGAATACGTGACAATTCGTTGTGTGAATGTGGTTTGGACGACGGCAGTATAGATCACAATTTCCTCTATTGTCGCTTGAACAACTCATTCATATGGGACCAAGCTATTAGCGAACTGAAAATTCAACGGCCGGTAAATGTCCACCACCTCCTCTCACTATTCCCAGACCCCCGTAAATGCTTTTATTAAGTTTATAACTACTAACTCTATAAAATTATAATTATTTGTAGTGCATTATTCTCTGTACATAATCTTTATTATAATATGTAAGTTTATAGTAACATTAATTTTGTGTTAGTCCCAGGCACCATTATTATTTCCAAAATTTGATACTTTTCATAATATAAAGTGTGTATAAATAGCTCGACAATATTCCATGTGTAGCCATAACACGACACTGGCAGAAATTGCTGAAAATATCGGCAGATTGCATTATAAAAAAAAAAAAAATATCTATGGTCAACACTCAACACAAACACATTTATTTCAGTTTCACAACAACGACAAACGTTCACAATCCGCAAAACAGTTTCGATTCCATTGAATTTACAAGTTATTACGTGTAACTAGTTATAATTGGAAGTTTTTCTAATTTGAATACCCTTTATATGAAATTCGTTTGAACGAATTTTTTAAAAAACAAAGTTTTCTTAATGGACAAATAGTATTTTTGAGTTGAGTTTCATTCTTAGTTGTGCTCCAAGAGTTTACGAAGATTTGCGATTATAAATAACTTTTTAAATGGCCGTCTCTTTGTGTGTACTACGTATTGAAATAGACGAAGAACTGTCCGAAATGGCAGACGGTGTTAACAATGGTGAGTGGCAATGATAAATAATTTATCACGTATTGCATAGATATGCTTTTGATTTTTACTTACATCTAAAAAAAAATGTTATTATTTCAAATATTCATATGATCATCAGAGGCCTCTAAGGACCAGAAAAGAAAGGACCGAGGAGCAAGGGAATCCAAAACCATAACAGTTGAAACATATGCTAGTGTTCTTAGTGGACCCAACACTGACCCAGGCATACTACCTACAAGTTCCCGCCGCTCACCTCCAGAGTCCAGCAGTATATCTGAAGACGATAACACTATTAGTTTTTTCTGTGGAAATCCACTAGTTGAAATTACTAAGGGCATATTACACTTGTACAAGGAAAAGTGAGTGATTTGTATGATTTAAAACACAGTAAGACCCTGCTTCATGCAGGGCATACATTATGTCAAGTTGTCATGTTAGAGCATAATATAGAACCCTATTAAATAGGGTTATCGCATCATCTCAAAAATTGGATTAAGGGAAGATTGGTAGAAAATTGTACAGGTACTTTACCATTAAATTTTAAGTTTTTTAATACACTATTATTAGCTTCAGACGTGTGTATGTATGTTTGTAACGGAATCTTTGAACATGATTTTGACCCTCTTCAAAACATCAGATTAACTTGAAATTTGGTGTACTTATTAAAGACCGATGACAATTCAATATTTAAAAAAAAATTGAAAAAATTGAAATTCAACTAAAAAATGAAAAAAAAATACTAGTTTAACAAAACTAACAAAATATGCTTTTATAGAAAATCCAACTAAAAAATATAAAATAAATTTTAATAAATTCCAATTAAAAATAGTGTAAGAAAAAATGATTTTATTGTAAAAAAGTGTGGGGTGCTTTTCAGGATATTATCAAACTAACCCTTCTACTCATATCTGTTCATAAAATATTTATAACTACTTATACCATGCACCCTTATATCAAGAACAGTAAGTAGCATTCACAATGAAATTTTCACTGTTTATACAATTGAACAGGAACAAAAGACTTCAGTATTCCGTTAAAGTCAAATAAATATTTACAGATCAAATTGATAACTAACAGTCACATACCTGTACTGTAACAAGTAAGCTCATGAAGGTGATATTGTGTAAACATGAGGGCCGTTGACTTGTGGAAACCATTTCCAACACAATCACAGTTGATTGTATCTCATGAAACTCATGACATGGTCTAGGATTTCAATAGATTCATAGTAGGTTCGTTTCCACAAAATTTGTTAACAAAAAAATTGTCTCATAATTACGTTTATATAATTTAACAGTGAAATGAAAGAAGCAGAAGAAGCCAAGACACTTTGCCTACTCGCAGTTCCTGGTGCTTTAGGTGCACCCGACCTGCTTGCATTTGCTGCAGCTTGTCAACAGGATATTGCACATGTGAGGGTTCTCAGAGATGGTTCACCTGATCATTACATGGCACTATTAACGTAAGTTTATTTAAGGAGCCAAAAATATTAGTGTTACAGCTGTAATCGAGTATGGTAATACACAAATTTGTTTATGAGTTTTTTGTCATTGTTATACTAACAATAATCATTTCTTTTTTAGATTTCGCACTAGTCAAGCAGCTCGAGAATTCCATGGGGCTTTTGATGGGGTTCCATATAGTAGTTTGGAACCAAATGCACTGTGTCATACAGCCTGGGTGTCAAGGGTTGAATGGGCAAAGGATGGTTCCCCACCACCATCACACACTGAGCTCCCTACTTGTCCTGTTTGTTTGGGTAAATATTCACAGTTTTAATGATTTATATTTTATACAATCTAGAGTTCTCAGTATTATCAGTATTAATGGTGGTAAGAGTGTTGCAAGCCCATAGTGAAGTGTCATGCTTTCTTGAGGGCTGGAAGACTGTTATCATACAATACAATTGCATTCAAGTCTGAGAATTGTTATTTTACACATCACATTAAAATAAATGTTCATTGCCAACAAGTAAGTAAATGAAACCAATATATTGGGTCTGTTTGGCATGAACTGGGCTGACGCTGACCATATCGATTACATGATTGGATCTTCCCGTGTCGCGTCACATGCCGTCAGTTGTGATTGGTTCCAAATCAAAGCAAATTAGCGATAAAAACTCGACAACGTACCTGTCTTTTTAAAAAAGGGTACGAAATGATAACTTTTTGGAAGTCGGTTAAAAATAGAGTTATTATTTTATAATATAATATGAGCGAAATCCTGGGCAAAACTATTATAAAACATTAATACGATTTTAAGTTTCAAATTTAACAATATTAATTTAATTTCAAAAAAGGAGAGTGAGAGATCCATTTAACTTTACCCTAAGTGTACAATGTGCAGACGCCCCTACTCTTCTGGAGAACACGTCATTTCGAATCCTCCCGATCCACTAACGGTGCTTTTAGGTCCGGTCATCGTTCTCGTCGAACCCGTCGCTTGCGACGAAGAGCTCGACGAGTAAATTAACCCTCAGACACAGCCCACTTAGTTTCTCGCCGGATCTTCTCAGTGAGTCGCGTTTCCGATCCAATGGTATATTCTGCGAAGCACGGCTCTTGCTAGGGTTCGTGTTAGCAACGTCGTCAGGTTTGAGCCCCGTGAGCTCACCTACTAGTTAAGGTTACGGTGATATAGCCTATCAAGGCTCTCAGCTTAAGTAAGAAAAAAAAATTGTGGAGAAGTCAGGCAGCGTGCGGATGACTATGTGTTGTGTCCCCCAGAGCGCATGGACGAGAGCGTGGCGGGCGTGCTGAGCGTGCAGTGCGCGCACGCCTTCCACGCGGAGTGTCTGGCGCGCAGCCGCGACCTGCGCTGCCCCGTGTGCCGCTGCGCGCAGACCCCCGAGCCGAGGGCGAGCGCACGCTGCCAGCTCTGCGACGCGCCCCACCGAGGTACTGTCCCTAGTGTGTACCGTGAGCGTGCCGCGGGGACGCCGGCCGCTGCCTTCGTTGGCGTCCCGACTTCTGATATTTGACAGTAAAGGAGATTGCCCATTCTTGGTTTCGTGTTGTGCTACGATCAAATATATATTAAAAATTAAGTTTTTAGCCCATTCTTGGTTTCGTGTTGTGCTACTATCAAATATATATTAAAAATTAAGTTTTTACTTTTAAAAATTTCCTCAAAAATATTAAGTTATAACTTCGCCGGGTATAGAAGATTAAAATAATTAGTAACTTACAAACTTCTAACCTAGTAGTAGTTCAATTTTCCCAATGAAAAGGCAAAGATAATATATCATACAGCCTAATCTTTAAAAAAATATGATATTATGGAGTGATATGAAATCAAGTTGATTAATTTGAGACATTAATCAATTGTTATGAAATGAAATAAAATGAGATGAGATGATATGGGATGAAATATAATCTCAGTAAAATGGTGTTATTTACTGAAACTTCTTCAGTGGACTTTTTGGAGGATTCCAAGAAGTTATGTCCAGCGGCTTTGTTTAATTTTCGCACATTTGTGCACTTTCACAGATACTAAACAGTTAATAAACCACCGTTATTACACATTTCAACCTGAAGAAACATTAAATAGACAAAATAAAACAATTCACACAACTTCGCTCCTCGCGTTCCCACCAAAAAGTCTGTCAAATGTTAATCTCAAACCTCCGTGTTGACAGTCACATTATGTTTAGATTTCTAAATTGTAAATGACTAATATTTTGCAAATTGAATTGACTAATTTGATTTTATGCCAATTGATTAATGTTCAAAATTCTTTTCATTTCATTTCAATTCGTATTAACATTTTTCACAAAAAAATTATAAAATATTAGGTTGTATGTGGTATGATACTTTCCAGTTGGAAAAATACAACTACTACTACTACTGACATTTGACAAGTACCGGTAAAATGGGGCGATTAGGGATTGAGAGGCGAATCGGGAAAAAACCGGGAAAATCTTTCGACGCTCAATATAAGTTTTACATTCGTTGCAAAATCTTCCATTTTTTGTAGTTTAATAGTAGAATGTTGAAAGTTCACAAAACAACTCTGAATATGCATGATAATAGGTGCTAACTTATAAAAAATCGCGTTTCAAATTAACTTCCTGTGGTGGTAATTATTTTAGTGCTAGAAACTTTGCTCTCTTTTATTTATTTGATAATAATAGAAGACGACTATGATTTATAAACGTTATTTAGTGTTTGAACCAGCATATATATTAAAGGTAAGTCTCAGTTGGTATTGGTTTTAATCTATTTGATTAAATAAAAATACATGTAAAAATCTGTTGTTTTTGGGGATATTGGGGACGTCTTAGGTACAAATAACAACGAAAAAGGGGTCAATTGGGATGAGAATACGTGAAATGGAAATGACCTAAGTATAAATAGGTACAGGTTTGTAGGGTTGTCTATGTAGTTATAACAATATTTTTTAAATTTGTTGGTAAAAATCTGGTTTATTCGAAGCGAAATTGGGAATAAGTCTTTAGTTGAAATAGATAAGCAATTTAATATAAGTAAGTCGATTTTGCAGAGACATGTAACAAGATCAATGAAATCTCAAGGTGGACAAAAATGTCTAAGTAATACATAATAAAATATTTAATATTTGTTCAGAGTGGGGGTATTCATCTGATTAATCCATGGAATAACCGACACACCTAATCTCTTAACCCAGATAGAAATATCAGCACTGTCGATTGCACCTATAATTGAGGTGATGTCTGCCATGTACTTTTGTCAGTTTTTCAATTTTTTCTATTGATGATCACTTTGTTGGTGCAACTAAATAAATAAATAAAATAAAACTATATATAAAAATAAAAGTAGTGCCAACCCTAGCAAATTTCTCATTTCGTCCCAATTAACCGCAATTTTCGGGTAAATACGGATTACACCTATTTTTGCATTTTTTGCTTAAACTGGAATGCTAGTTGCATAATTTTAAATTAGACAACAAAGATGCCCCCAAGACTCAATCATTTTGATCCTGAAATAGTATTATATACATCAACAATTACCTCAAAATTGCTCATAAAGTTGGAATTTGTCCCTAATCGCCCCATTTTACGGTACTTAATTAATAATAATATTTTTGTGGGCTTATCCCACATTCCATGCACATACACATTTACTCTTCACAATATAAAACTTATATAATATATTTATTTAATATAATTATTAATACACACAGAGTATACATTCACAAATATAACATATCTATTAATATATTATTACTACATTACATATAAAACAGACATACACACACGACAATTTATCGTACCGCGTTAATCAGCTGGTCGCCCGTTCGTTTGCGCTGTGGACACGCGCGCTTGAACGAAATGTCGCGGGTAGCTGGAAAATATACTCTTGCGCAGCTGATCGCGGCTAGCCACGCCCCCAGTCGAAACTTACCTCGTACTGAACGCACGTCGCTTTTGCTAATTGTATACTGTTGTATTGTTTTCGAAGCTTTTGCCTCACTTGTGATAACGCGCTTTCTTTGTGTTTATCGTAGTAGTATTGTCGTAAAGTGTAAAGTGTCTTCTGTGTACTGTTTATAAACTGAATATCTATCTGTGCTCGTAACCTTCTATTCTTCATTATTATAATAATATAGACTGTGTTGTATTTTCGTGTGGACTAAGTGTTAGTTGTAATAAACATTTCATTAGTGTGCAAGGTGTCGTATTTAATTTATTATCCGAACATCGACGGCGCCTACTCAGGTACTTACATATTACACTACGCGTCCAGACCACGCATACATACTCCATCCACATCTGTACGGGAGACTACAACGATTCTAGTCTATACTGGTGACCCCTGAAGAACACCATAATGAGCAGCAGTGATTCGGTCGAGACCGCTGGTTCTCATGGAGGTAGCAGCGTAAAACCCCGACGAATGAAAAAAATGCGCGTTTCCACTGTACACGACAACGACATTTTGCCGTCCGACATTCGGAAGTTTAATTTGAAGGTGCCTCCGTTTTCTCCAGAGGACCCAGAAATTTGGTTTGCACTTCTAGAAGGCCAATTTGAAAACTATGGTATTACAGAGGACCACATCAAGTTCAACAATGTTATCACTAACCTTGACATTCCTCACGCGAAGGCGGTAAAGGATATTATCGTGCATCCTCCGACCAGCAATCGCTATGATAAAATTAAGAGCGAGCTCATCAGACGTCTTTCCGCCTCCCATGAAAAGAAGGTCAAGCAATTGCTAACTCATGAAGAGTTAGGTGACCGGAAACCGTCGCAATTTCTAAGACATCTTATGGACCTGGCCGGACCGTCCGTCCCACATGAGTTTATCCGAACTATCTGGAGTAACCGCCTGCCGAACAGTATCCAGACGGTAATAGCATCGCAGCCTACTCATTCGCTTGAACAGCTGTCGGACCTCGCTGACCGAATACAGGAAATTACTACTCCATGCAACGTCGCAGCCACTTCAACATGCGGGACGAGTAGTATCAACTAGTCCAGTGAGATCGCAGAGCTGAGGAAAATGGTGGAACGCCTCGCATTAAAGCTCGAAGACCAGACTCGCGCCACAAACCGCTCCCAGAACCGTTCGAACCGTTCTCGACCTCGATGGCGTTCGACATCCCGCAGCAGAACACGATCTGCTTCCAACTATCGACGGTACCCCGTTTGTTGGTACCACGCGAAGTTCGGGGCTAAGGCAAGCAAATGCCAGAAGCCGTGCGATTACAACGAGTCGGGAAATGCCACAGGCAGTCGATAATGGCGACAGACGACTGCCTGAATTCTCCAGGTCGCCTCTTCGTAACTGACCGCACCACGAAAACCCAGTTTTTGGTCGACACCGGTAGCGACCTCTGCGTTTTCCCACGGACCCAGCTACGAGAGCGTCGTGCACCTACCAGTTACAAACTGACAGCAGCCAATGGATCAACCATTGACACGTATGGGTACTCGCAGCTCAACCTGGACCTTGGACTCCGACGCAACTACCCATGGAGATTTATAGTGGCTGATGTGACGAAGCCCATTATAGGTGTAGATTTTTTGTGTCACTATAACCTGATTGTAGATTGTAAGAATCGAAAATTAATTGACAACACCACTACCCTGTCTGCTCCAGCTTCACTGGCCTCTAATACTAATGATATTCTTTCTGTGAAGGTTCCGACTGGCGATTCCCACTACCATGCTTTGCTTTCGCGCGATTTCCCTGAAATTACGCGACCAGCTGGTACACAACGTACGGTAAGCCACAATACACAACACCACATTAGGACTACACCAGGGCCTCCAGTCGCTTGTGCACCTAGGCGTTTAGCACCCGAGAAACTGAAGGTGGCAAAGGCGGAATTCGAGTCCATGCTAGCTGATGGTACAGCTAGACCGTCCGATAGCCCATGGTCATCACCATTACACCTGGCACCGAAAAAAGACAACGGTTGGCGCCCTTGTGGTGACTATAGGCAACTCAATGCCCGGACTATCCCAGATAGGTATCCAGTACGTCATATACACGACTTTGCCCACAATATCACTGGTTGTAGTACGTTTAGCACCATAGACCTTGTTAAAGCCTACAACCAAATACCAGTCTGTGCCGAAGATATACCAAAAACCGCGATCACTACCCCCTTTGGAATGTATGAATTTCCTTTCATGACATTTGGGCTACGAAATGCTAGCCAAACATTTCAAAGATTTGTAGATGAGATGATGCGCGGGCTAGATTTCGTTTACTGTTATTTGGATGATTTTCTCATATTTAGCAGGGACAGCATTCAGCATGAGCAGCATCTGCGCCAAGTATTTACCAGACTTAGGGACTACGGCATGGTAATCAACTTGTCTAAGTGTGTTTTTGGGGCTCCCGAGGTAACTTTTCTAGGTTACCGTATCTCGGAGAGCGGAACCAAACCACTGGACGAGAAGGTACAAGCCATTAACAACTTTCCCCCACCCAAAGACGTTAGGACGCTTAGACGGTTTTTAGGTATGGCCAATTTTTATAGGCGGTTTCTGCCTAATGCCGCCCAAACACAAGCTCCTCTTAACGCCCTACTTATGGGTTCAGTCAAAGGCTCCACTCCTATTAGCCTTAATGACGTTGCTCTGAAAGCTTTCGCAGAGACCAAGGAAAGCCTCTCCAACGCAGCACTCCTGGCACACCCAGATTGTCAGGCTAAGCTGTCTTTGGTTACAGACGCATCAGATTTGGCTATAGGGGCTGTTTTGCAACAGCTCAAAAATGACACGTGGGAGCCTCTAGGCTTTTTCTCCCGTAAGCTGAGTCCATCGCAGAACAAGTACTCCCCGTATGATCGCGAACTTCTTGCAATCTACGAGGCGATCAAGTACTTTCGACATATGCTTGAAGCGAGACACTTCACGATTTATACTGATCATAAGCCAATCAGTTTTGCCTTCCACGAAAGGAAGCAAAATTGTTCGCCCAGGCAATTCCGTCACTTGGACTTTATATCCCAGTTCACGACCGATATAAGGCACATCTCCGGCAAAAATAACGTTGTGGCCGACACCTTATCTCGCGTCGATGAATTGGAGGCTCCAATTTGTCTCGCCGACCTCGCAAACGCTCAAAACTGCGATCCCGAACTGGCTCAATATTTAACGGACAGCTTATCTCTCCGTCTCAAAAAGATGGAATATCCTGGATGCCGTAATCCCTTGTACTGTGATATCAGTACACCGACACCCAGGCCATTCATCACAAAGGATTACCGTAAACAGGTATTCCAAAGTCTCCACTCGCTAAGTCACCCCGGCGCTTCCGCGACTGCCAAGTTGGTAGCCGATCGATTTGTTTGGCCTGGGGTCCGAAAAGACTGTAGAAACTGGGCTAGGTCATGTTTATCATGCCAACGCGCGAAGGTTAGTCGACACGTGTCTGCACCATTGGGCACTTTCGACGCACCAACTGCACGTTTCAGGCATGTCCACATAGACCTGATAGGCCCACTCCCGGTATCACAGGGATACAGGTATTGCCTCACAGCTATAGACCGGTTTACTCGATGGCCGGAAGTCATGCCGATACCTGATATTACCGCAGAAACGGTGGCTAAGGCACTGATTTCAGGCTGGATATCCCGATTCGGTTGCCCGACAGATATTGTTACAGACCGCGGCCGTCAATTTGAGTCCGCGCTGTTTCAGTATCTGGCAAAAACGACGGTGTAACGGTCTTGTGGAACGTTTCCACAGGCAGCTAAAAGCTTCCATCGTATGTCACGCTAACGACAATTGGTCAGAGATCCTACCGTTTGTACTACTTGGTATCCGTAGCGCATTCAAGGAGGACTTACAGACTTCGTCCGCTGAGTTGCTTTACGGCGAGCCGTTAAGACTTCCCGGCGAATTTTTCGAGCCGAGCACAGCCTGTACTACTGATATATCAGATTTTACGGCTCGTCTACGCTCATTCGCCGAGAAATTAAAACCGGTTCCCGCCTCTCGCCATAGCAAGGAAAAGATTTTTATTTTCAAAGAGCTCAAGAACGCGGAGTACGTCTTCCTACGTGAAGATGCTTCGCGCCCTCCTCTTACGCCAGCATATACAGGTCCTCATAAAGTATTAGAACGACGTGACAAGACGTTCAAACTTTTAATTAAAGGTAACTCTGTCACTGTCTCCATAGACCGCTTAAAACCTGCATATTATCTTACCGATCATGAAAACCTGCTAGGTGATAAACTTTCACCTGTCGTATCTGAACCCGATGTTGCGGTAGCTCCACCACCTGACAGAACTGCACCTACAACTACACGTTCCGGTCGACATGTCAGATTCCCGGATTTTTATCGCCCCTAACCAGGTCTCTGGGGGGGAGTGATGTGGGCTTATCCCACATTCCATGCACATACACATTTACTCTTCACAATATAAAACTTATATAATATATTTATTTAATATAATTATTAATACACACAGAGTATACATTCACAAATATAACATATCTATTAATATATTATTACTACATTACATATAAAACAGACATACACACACGACAATTTATCGTACCGCGTTAATCAGCTGGTCGCCCGTTCGTTTGCGCTGTGGACACGCGCGCTTGAACGAAATGTCGCGGGTAGCTGGAAAATATACTCTTGCGCAGCTGATCGCGGCTAGCCACGCCCCCAGTCGAAACTTACCTCGTACTGAACGCACGTCGCTTTTGCTAATTGTATACTGTTGTATTGTTTTCGAAGCTTTTGCCTCACTTGTGATAACGCGCTTTCTTTGTGTTTATCGTAGTAGTATTGTCGTAAAGTGTAAAGTGTCTTCTGTGTACTGTTTATAAACTGAATATCTATCTGTGCTCGTAACCTTCTATTCTTCATTATTATAATAATATAGACTGTGTTGTATTTTCGTGTGGACTAAGTGTTAGTTGTAATAAACATTTCATTAGTGTGCAAGGTGTCGTATTTAATTTATTATCCGAACATCGACGGCGCCTACTCAGGTACTTACATATTACACTACGCGTCCAGACCACGCATACATACTCCATCCACATCTGTACGGGAGACTACAACGATTCTAGTCTATATTTTGATTTACTGGCGCCGGCCGCCGTTTCTCATGTTTCCGATTGAGTTTTAAATCATGTGTTTCGTTCGGTCATATTCGTTATTTTGTTAGACAGAAGTCCAGGCATATTGGAGCCAGAATTAATTTATGTATTATACGTACACATTAATTAATCGCGATGAAAACGTTGCTAATACTATTAATACAATCCCTAGTTATTACTACAGCTATCTCGTTGGCAATCGAATGTGGGTTGTTGTGTCCATGTTAGGCTGGGCTGAGCTAGGTATAATGATACATCGGCATAATATGAGAAATAAATTATTTTATGTCTATTTTTGTTTTATTTTGAATTGCCGTAATAGTACCTTTACTTAACCAATGGACGTAGTGGCCCTAGCCACACAATACTATGCTAGGTAAATAAGTTTATGCTATAAACATGTTTTCATTAATAAAATACTTTATACGTATGTTTTTAAGTATGTAAGAACTCAGCATAATCAAAAAACATCCACTGCTGTCTTGTACAAAAAATAACCTAATTCTATAAACTTCATTGGTCTTTTACTAGAAACTCCGGCGAACTAGAGATATATATTTTTTTATAAATGAATTAACATATTAAACCCTACAAAATGAGGTAAGTTACATGAGAGCACAACTTGAAACCAAATTCCATACTGCAATGGGCATTCTCCTTTGAAAATTGAAGTAGATTTCTTGACCGGTCGTAGAATGTTGTTGTGAGGACGCGCGGGTGGGATCCGCCATCCTGACTTCCTGTGCGATCTCGTCTCGTAGTACTGCGGAGGAGCTTCTGGCAAACGGAATGTGAATGCGATTTGTCCAACAGACGAGGAAGGCGACGACACCCGCGAGAACCTCAGCGGAGTCGCCGAGGGGCTCGTGGACGGGCTGGAGGAGGGCACGCTCTGGATATGCCTCATCTGTGGACACGTGGGATGTGGGAGGTACGGCCTCTTAGCGCATGAGTGGACTTGTTTATTTCAATTAAAACATTTGTTAGATTTTAACGGTAACTTCAGTAGCTTCAAGCAACAGCTACAAATCATCATGGAATATAAATCCGTTTCCGGAGCATGGCGAGTCGACGCCCGCTCACTCGGCCACGCGCGGAGCCTTCAGGCACGAGGCAGATGTCAGGTGTCAGAAAGATGCAGTTAGACATAGCGGCTTTAAAAATAGATGCCAACATCACGATGAGTTGGGCGGGTAGAAGTTTGACGACGCGGTTAGATGTACCGCCGGAACCGGGAGCCTTGCGACGTCCTTAACTTCCATCGGAGTAACACGGCACCTGTAACTTGTATTAATCCAGGGCTGTCACCGAACAGTTGAAAAAATTAACAAATTATTTTTTGCACGAAACTACTACATAATTATGACTTAGATTTTTTTAACATTTTTATCGTGATCTACATTGTTAATGCTATAGCCACATTTCCCCTTCATGTAGCCTTTGTGCGACACCCTGTTTATGTATATCTATAAATTATTTCACAAATTAACTATAACTAACTTTAATTAGTTTTTAAAATATTGGATTATTTGTCATATTCAGTTATTTGTTTATTGATTAGTGTTTTGTTTTCATTGCATTTGTATCATTTGCAATAAGAGTTCCGTCGCGATAGTAATGCCGTAGAAACTGTTTGTAACATCACTGTCGTGTGCGGAGCGAACTCTACAAACCAATACACGACTCGTTGTTGGTCCGAATGCTTCCGACATGGACATTATGATCTAAAAAATGAATCCCGTGGTCGCCGGTAAACTAAAGTCATCATCGACGAATTAAAGGCGATAGTGAAAGCTGACGATAATCTGTCTATCGCTGACTTAGCAGCAGCTTTAAACGTTAGCATTAAAACTTTATTGTTTTATTTGCGTCAAATTGGCAAAGGCAAGGTAAAACTTGATAAGTGTGTGTCGCGTGAACTGAACGATCGCCAGCGCGACGAACGCGTTAAGGTTTTCCTTGCGTTGCTTAACAGGCACAGAATCGAAGACATTCTGAACCCCATTGTCACTTGCGATGAAAACGGGATCCTTTTTGATAATCGTAACTGGTCATGCCGTTGGTTGGATCCTGGTCAAGCCGCTAGGCAGTGCCTCAAACGAAAGCATACTTCTAAGAAGTCATGGTCACCGTTCGGTGTGTGTGTGTGATGTGTACTGCGAGGAATTGTAGACAATGGTGGAGAAGCGAATCTCTGGCCAGCTTTGATCAGTCGCTCACTCGCTCGACTTCAACCATTGAGAACAGAAGGTCACTAATCTAGAGTTGGGAGTTTCGCTTCATCCA
Source organism: Bombyx mori (assembly GCF_030269925.1). Taxonomy (NCBI): domain Eukaryota; kingdom Metazoa; phylum Arthropoda; class Insecta; order Lepidoptera; family Bombycidae; genus Bombyx; species Bombyx mori. The sequence continues at coordinate 14,191,225 of NC_085122.1, forward strand.
CCGCACGCATCAGACCTTGCGCCAATAGACTTCTACTTTTCCAAAGCTTGGAGAACTCCTTGGCCGGGAAAAAATTAAATACCCGTGAGGTAGTGCAAAATGCCTTTGAAGAGTTTGTTGGCTCCCGTATACTTGACTTCCTCAAGAAGGACATTAAACAGTTACCAGTCGCTTCGGAAGAGATGCATCGATGCCATGGATGTATATTTTGATTCATAGAGATAAAAAATATTTATAAAAAAAGGACTTTAACTTGTTGCATGCTAAACAGCGATCTCACTGGTTCTATCTAATATTTTACTGAATTCAGCTCAAAGTTCAAAGATGTAACATAAGTAGAAATATATTTTTGGATCTTAATTACACACAAAAATAATTATATTTAGTAATTTTAAATATGAGTCATTAATATTAAATAGGAATCACTATTTCGTTCACTAATGTAAGATCGTTTCATAGGAACTAAGGTGTCTCGCGTGTCACTTAAGATTGGTTTCGTAATGATATGACATCAACGACAGGTACGAAGGGGGCCACGCCGCGAAGCACTTCCTGCAGTCCAACCACACGTACGCGCTGCAGCTCGGCTCCAACAGGGTCTGGGACTACGCAGGTCAGCACTCCTCCGCACCGCCCTCAGCGGGGCGATGACAAGTTGTACTGCACTATGCTGTATATGAATATTTGACTATTAGGAGACAACTTCGTACACCGACTGGTGCAGAACAAGTCTGACGGCAAGCTGGTGGCGTCCGAGGGCGCCTGCGGGGGCAAGCACGACCACGAGTTCACCTACATACTCACCGAGCAACTGGACACGCAGCGCACTCACTACGAGGAGAAAATCGCCAAGTTAGTACTTTTACATTTTTAGTTTCTCTTGTCCTTCGGTGGCACGAACGCGCCGCCCTCTCCGTGAGTGGTCAGTCACGTATGCGCTATAGCAATGCTGCGAGCACAAACGAGCTGCTGCAGACCGCCGAGGACAGCTGTTACTGAGGGTGGGGGTCGCCGACGCCTCCGATCCGGGATCGTTTTACAAAATCCTCAGAGTACACCCCAACAAACACACGGCACATATGAAAGAGGTCAAACCCCCTTAGACCCAGCAGCTCGGAACGAACGGTCCCTTATTTGGACAGGGGGCCGAACCACATACGGAGTGTGGACATGTAGGGGGCGTGCGGGGTGTGCGGGACTTGACAGTCCGGGTGTCGGGTACACCCGGACCCAAATATATTTTTATTTATTGTATGTTATCGTAACCACGACGACCGGCATCATCAAGTCCAGTACTGTAGTGGCACTCCAGCGTCCGTTCCCCCGGGCGACATGCCGCGATGTGACGTGTGACGTTGTGCGCGCAGGCTGGAGGGGGAGCGGGCGGGGTGGCGCGGCAGTAGTGCCGCAGCGATGTGACGTGTGACGTTGTGCGCGCAGGCTGGAGGGGGAGCGGGCGGGTGGCGCGGCAGTAGTGCCGCAGCGATGTGACGTGTGACGTTGTGCGCGCAGGCTGGAGGGGGAGCGGGCGGGGTGGCGCGGCAGTAGTGCCGCAGCGATGTGACGTGTGACGTTGTGCGCGCAGGCTGGAGGGGGAGCGGGCGGGGTGGCGCGGCAGTAGTGCCGCAGCGATGTGACGTGTGACGTTGTGCGCGCAGGCTGGAGGGGGAGCGGGAGGCGGAGCGGGCGGCGCTGCAGGGGCGGGCGCGCGCCGCCGAGGCCCGGGCCGCTGACCTCGCCGCGCAGGTCGACGACCTCACGGCCCGCAACAAACAACTCGACCGGAAACTGCAGCAGCTCACCAACAAGTAACCAGTCTCCGTACTGTAGCACACTACACACCAGAGCAGCCTCCGCACCCGAGTTAGGGTCTACACAGTCACATTTTAAACTCATTGAAAGGAATATTAAATATATGTGGTTCTCTAGTTATTTATAAATCATTAGAATTGAAATATACAAATTTTAAAAAATTGTCTCTAAAAAAGAAAATAACGGTTTGAAGGCCAATAACATAGTTCGGCATGAATGTTGACACGTTCATTAACTCCGGTACCTATTGTTACTTACACTTTAAAACAAAATATTTTATGAACATGACACTTATTTACAGCTGTTTCAACATAAATATTCTACTGCAAACGCTACGAATTACTTACAACTTTGTATAAATTAACAGTTCCGCATTCGACTCCAGTGGACACTCGCACAACTCTAGTACGTTTCCATGTGATATCGTAAATGAATTTTCAGATTATCGGTTCTCCAAAACGAGTTGACGGAAGAGAGGGGCTTGGCGGCGGCCATGGCCAGCAGCCAGTCGGAGTGGCAGGCCAGGGCTAAAGAAAAGGAGGAGAATTTCACCAAAGAGGTTTGCTCCACGTTTAGCGTCGATTAGTAGATGTGCCCGTGGTCCTCGGTGAGGTCGCCGCGGTGACACTCGAGACAACTGGTCCGGTAGGCTAAGTTTGGATGATTTGATTAAATAGAAAAAAGAAAGGTTTTTTGGGTTTGTATACCCGCACCATCGTGCGGCGCGGGGGGCAGGGGGGGGCGGGGGATGGGGGTCCCACGAGTCGCTGTCAATTAATTTATCTTCGCACGTTATAAAAATGGAGACAATATTGAACAAGTCTTCAGGACGGGACGATGTAACACCAGCACAGCGCCGCGTCAGCGAGCCCACACTATAACGGCATTTGTCTTTTGGTGGGAACAGGGCATAGGAGTAATGGGACTTTTTTATTTTGATACAAAACGTTAGAAGAGAAACGTAAGAACGTAAGAATTTTATAAAACGTTCGATAGTTATTTAACTAATATTGGTTTATACTTTCGCTAAGCGTTTTATTATAAGAAACAATATTTACCTATGTAAAGACCTAATAAATGGAAATAGATTTCCCCTAAACTCCATTCTGTAGTTCCTGCTTTTTTTAGAGGACTATCTCGATAAATGTACTTTTTGTTAGATCTTTTGTGAACACAAACCACTAAGCACAGGGGCGCTGGGGAAGCTCACCCGTCATAACGATGATGTTAAGTTGCTACTAACTTATGGTTAGTCTGTAATTCGTTATGTTATCCCTAACTCCACCACAACTTTGGAAATCCGCCTCTCATGGACTGAGTGTTCGTGTGTGCAGGTCAGCGATCTGAAGGAGCAACTCCGCGACGTGATGTTCTTTGTGGAGGCGCGAGCGCAGCTGGAGCGGTCCGACGCCGTGTCGCGCGACGAGCTGGCCGCCGCCACGCTGACCGTGCCGCCCCGCCACGCCGCGCCGCGCCGCCGCCGCCGGTAGGGCCACGCAGCCGTCGTCGCGCCCCGCCGCGTCGCGCCCCGCCCCGCCCCGCCGCGAGCTCCAACACCTTCCTTTGTAATCTTGAACATTAGTATGTAAATATGAAAAATTCTGTGATAAATGTTTAGAAGACTATGTACTTGATTTATTACATATGTGTGTTTTGCTGAGATAATTAAATTTATTTGTTCCAATGCTGTTTCTAAACTAGCTCTGAAATGAAGAACATAATAAATAAATAAAAAAGAGTGTTTGTATGTTTTTTGGCCCTAATCCTTGCATTCGCTTAAGTTTTATCTCATGTAGTAAAAGCTATTGACTATTGAACACACATGTACCTATATGATGAATTCGAAGACGCAATTGTATTGCCAGGACTGGGGTTCTCAACGCAAACTATTGAACAGATTACACCAAACTGACGATACCTAGTCACATTGACTCGATTTCACCAGGATCTAATACGCACTAGTAGTCAGTTTAGTTCACCGTACTATATGCCACTCTATCACTACTTTGGATTGCTTTTCCTTCGTAGCGAATTGTCTCGCTTCATGCTTTTCAAGTATTTTGACCTTCGACGTAGCCACGCTCGTGTCCGAGTCAAATCTTGCTATTTGGCCAAAAGACAGCTTTCAGTGCCTCTGGGTGCACTTGCAATATGAACACAAACTTAGAAAAACGTGATTGAGGTCATAATTTAATGATCAAACAAGTTAATTTAATTGTTTTTTAGGTTTATTCGTGTAATGTCTCAGATTAATGGCGAATAGTTCGTGCGCACCACGACCACATATAGAACAGCTTCTATTTCTCTTTAATTAGTGAACATAGAATTTCAAATCCGTACGTCGTTTGTTTCGGGTGCCACGTAGAGGTTCTGTCCTATTATCCTGTTAAGTGTGTTATATATGATTCTATCTGTGATTTGAATATACCCATACTATTAAGGAGAGTAGAAGTAACGAGCACTATCTCAGTGTAAAAAGTGTCCGCTGAAAGAGAGAAAACAAGGTGGCGCCATAGTAGCAAGTAGAACGATTAAAAACAGCGCCTTAACCACACTTCAATTTAATTCAAGCACACTGCACTCTGTTTAAAACTGCTATACTCATATTATTTCCACTTCCTCCACTAGCGCTATTTGGGTGAGTCTTACAACAATAATTTGTTGTTTACAGGTAGACACTTTTTTGCTTGTCCTCTATACAAGATGGTACATTTCTTTTTTTCCTACCTAAGCTGAGTGCCTTGAGAGGCTATATCAGCGTAGCCTTAACTAGTAGGTGAGCTCACGGGGCTCAAACCTGATGACGTTGCTAACACGTAGTAACACGTTACTGGTGGTAGGACCTCTTGTGAGTCCGCGCAGTTAAGTACCACCGCCCTGCCTATTTCTGCCGTGAAGCAGTAATGCGTTTCGATTTGAAAGGTGGAGCAGCCGTTGTAACTATACTGAGATCTGAGAACTTATATCTCAAGGTGAGTGGCGCATTTACGTTGTAGATGTCCATGGGCTCCAGTAACCACTTAACTCCAGGTGGGCTGTGAGCTCGTCCACCAATCTAAGCAATAAAAAAAAAAAAACGAACCCTAGCAAGAGCCGTGCTTCGCAGAATCTACCGCTGGATCGGAAACGCGACCCACTGAAAAGATCCGGCCAGAAACTCAGTGGGCTGTGTCTGAGGGTTAATTTACTCGTCGAGCCCTTCGTCGCAAGCGACGGGTTCGACAGGACGATGACCGGTCTACCCTTCATATGCATGCGTGCACATGGTACTATTTATGCGTAAGCACCTCTTAGTAGTTTGCACAAATTAATATATTAGGTAGTCTGTAGCCTGTAGTTTTTTTTGGCGGGAACGCGAGAGTGAAGTTGTGTGATTTGTTTTATTTTGTCTATTTAGTGTTTCTTCAGGTTTAAATGTGTAATAATGGTGGTTTATTAACTGTTTAATATCTGTGAAAGTGCACAAATGTAGGAAAATGAAACAACGCTGCTGGGCTTGACTTCTCGGGATCCTCCAAAAAGCCCACTGGAAAAATTTCAGTAAATGACCACTATTTTACTGAAATTATATTTCATCCCATATCATCTCATCTCATTTCATTTCATTTCGTTTCCATTTCGTTTCATTCCATTTCATGCCATGTTTCATATTAATGAACTTCATTTCATTTCATAATATCATTTTTTATATAAAAAAGTTTTCATTACAAATAAAATAAGACTTGACTTAATGGTCTTAGTTACCAGGTCGTAAAATCCCTTAAAAAATTGAGGATTTAACCTATAGGTCTTAGTTACCAGGTCATAAAGTTCCCTAAAAAAACGAGGATAGCTCTTGTCTTCTGAAAATTTATCGTTATTTCCTAAAAGTCGGTACGGTACCATATTCATTCAACACTATTTTACTAAGTGCTCAGACACGCTAGCCGTTTTCGACGGTGTGTGGTTGCAAAATAAGTTTATCAGATTTCCCTAAATACATGTTTTATTGATTATTGATTAACCTTTTCAGTCACGAGCGTAAGTATCTCGCACATAACGTACGGTACTAGTAATGAAACTGAAATTTACTGTCTCTAACAATGAATATAAGCTATCACCAAGCCACATCTGATTTACATACTTATAGGTTTTTGTCGAAATATGTATCGTGAATACATACGCTTATAACCAGGTCATAATTTGCATTTTCTTTAATGCAGTGTTTGATCGTTTTGAAGGATAGCAACAGAAATTCTACAGGAACGCGTCTGCCCGGGAGCGGTTAAGGAGGTATAGAGTCCAGTCGTCCTGTAACGTTGCGGTTTTGCTACAGACTAGACTCGGTGTTTATATCAGAGGTTCTGGTCTGTCGCAATCCTGCTGAAGTCTTCATGGCCGCTTTGCACGTCTTGCTCTCGGTCCCGCTACTAACTAAGGTTTACAGCAAGTGATGGCTGAAATCCAACTGTTGGAACACATAGGATTTTAAGTGCCATCGCTATCTGTGGACTGTGTTACATCACTTTGGGTATTTAGTTAATTTCTGTACGCTGAGGTGAAAGTGCCTCTAAATGTCTATTTGATTTGAGTATTGTAATACAAAAAAATCCTGAGAAATGCACCTCAAACTACTCCAATTTAGAAATTGAATGCAACACAAAATAATATAAGTAGCTTCTTAGCAAATGAATATTTGCACATTTTTGATGAATTTTAAAAATGACATTTTGTAGAGCATTATTTTCTTTTACCATCATTGTTTAGTAACAAAAAAATTAATAGTAAGATTTTTTTGATTTTTTTTTTGAGAATGTCAATATCTAGTTATTAAGTCTGCTAAAATCAGGATATAAAATAAATTTTATAACATGGACTGTTCCAAATTTATTTTATTGAAAACCTCTCAAGAGTAAAAAGGTTTATTACATATAGCTATTTTTCAGCAGTTTGAAAGTAATGTGTAAAATTCATTAGTGTCAGAATTGTAAAGTTATTGTTATCAACGTGTATCTTAGTTTATGTAATTTAATGGATTATGCCTAACATGGTATGTTGAAGATAAATTAATGTGTTCCTATTTCATTAAAAACATTTTCAATGAACGCACGTTTTTAAACAGAATAAAATGAATGAGGAAGATCAGCATATGCCACCAGCGAAGAAGCCAAAGGTGGACAATTCGGTAGAAGATGTTGATTTCACTCAAGATGTGTCCATTGTAGATAATAACAAAGACTTTAAGATAAGTACTGATAAATATACTGATTATGTGACCCCTACTGAGCTGCAGCAGCTGCGGGAATTCAAAGTTCTAGATGAGGTGAAGTCCAACGAAGAAGATAGTAATGACGAGGATACAGAGTCCACTGAGGGTAGGCTCCTTATTAACTATGTTTCGGTGTTGTTCTTGAATCTATTGAATATTGAGTAAGTGCATGCATTAGAAGTGTTATGTGAAGTAAAAAATTAAAACCCACAAAAATAAAAATCAAGTGATTCCTTATAACAAATAGTAGATAGGTCAAATCAGTTCACCGGATATACAATAAAAAAGTATTCTTGCTTTTACTATACAGAGTAATTGATAATGGTAGAATACACAACAGAGTGAAAACATTACAATTTTGAATACTCAAGGTTTTAACACAACTTAGGAGAAAGATAATGCAGTATTTTACCTGCATTCTGTCTATATAGTAAAATTTGATGAACGAGCTCATGGCTCACCTGAAGTATAGTGATTATTGGAGCACATAGACATCTCATGTGTGAATACTGTCACCCATTAAAAATATGAGGTATTATAATAATATTACATGTCTAGGTTGAACCTCCATTGTATTGTATAACAGCTGCCCACACTTTAAATTGACACCTAACTGCTTTGTAACAAAAATGGGCTGATATGGCTACTTGCTCAGGCTCACAGCATGCCCTACTACAGTAATTATGTATATATGATATTGACAGACAACTTAGTGTTAAGATACAAAAACACTTGCAACTAATGTAGATTCAAAGGTTAAAGTTTTTTATTAGCATAAATTGATTGATGAGCTTTCATTCTTAGACCCATAGACACACCAATGTTGATGCGAAGGGCGACAGGCTCAAGTATACTAATGTTGAATCCATATGCATGGTTGCTTTACTGTAGGAATAGTTAAGAAGGAAGTGTTATAGGCATGATAATTATGCAAAATCCCAATTAAATTGTGATGATTTCGTCAATTGTTTTCTAACTTAATAGGTATATTTTAAGTAACTATTTACAATGTCGTCTACTACTTTATTAATTAATAATATATTTTAGGAAAATCAGAAGGTGTGCCCGAAGATGAAATAGAGAAAATGTTAGATGAAGATCTTCCGGAGGGCTTTAAGGGTGCTCCTAAACCTAAGGAGAAGGCATACGTTATGGGAAAGAAAATTGTTTTAGAAGGTAAGTTAATTGACTTCAACAAACACTGGCAATACAATAACTCCTTTGGTGACACTGCCCTGTCATGAGAATTGTGAGAGATGGTTTTTATTGGGCTCCTCACAAGTTATCTCTTATAGTCTAAATCACATCACAGTATCCATGCACCCAATGGGCAATTGTATGAAACTATCGCATATGGGAGTCGTGTGATACCGGTGCAGTGTTTTGTAAAAGGCAGGCTCCTACCCATCTAATTACTATTAGTTTTACAGTTTCATTTTAAATTGGTAGGTGACCGATTCATTGATTCATAACGATATTTTTATTCCCCAAATCTCAGTCGTAACCAACTATCTAAAAAGTATATCAGATACAGGGTGTCCCTCAAGAGGGTGCGTCAAGCCGACAACTGTAGGTAGTTCTTTATTAGAATAATCGAAGTAAATAGTTTTGGAATAATGAGTACTTGTACTTAGCGAACAACCTCTTCTTCCGCCAACCCTTGAACTGTGTTTTACAGAAGGTATCATAATATGATTCGTAGTTAACATTAAGGCTGGCCACATATATTAAAAGATGCGAATAGTGATATCTGAATTATTACTGGTTATACGAATTAAATGCGCACTGAATACATTTTACTCCACCAAATAGGCACTCACTGTTATATCACTTCCATTAAGCCCTTATAACACGGTACTCTTATAACGGATTTTCATATTACGCGAATTCAGTCCTTCGTATAACACGGGTATACCCCATATAACGCGGGCATTTTGCACGTTTTACTATTACTGTATTGTGAAATTTATAATGATTTGTACAGTTTATAAGTCGGCACGAGTCTTGAGCTCTGACCTTGACATGCGCAGAAGTCCATTTTTGGGTCTGTTTGGAGGAACGAGGCAAGAACGGGGGTGCGTAAGCCATATTGATTACGTGATTGGATCTACCCGCGGCACGTCACCTGCCGTCAGTTGTGATTGGTTCCCTGTGTTGTGCACGCGCATCACTGCAGCAAACTACACTTTTGTCCAATTTTAATAGCCCCACATTTTTTTTTTCAAACTCATTCAATTTTTATATATATTTTATTGATGTACAAAACAAATCACAATAATTATAGTACATTACATATTAACTAAATCGTACAAATAGTACCTAAGTCTGATCTGGATTGCAGTCTAAATAATATATGCACTAAGCAAACCTGTATTAATGTACATAGCGAGCGAGCCTCTGCATTGGTTATTGAAAATAAAATTACGAGTTCCAGGGGAAAAAAAAGCAAAAAAAATAATACGAAGTATCCACGTATGTAGACAACTACAATACAACCAACACAAAATTTCATCCCTCTCCAGGGTATAACATGAAGATTAATTCTCACACATTCAATATCGATAACTAGCCATTGTTAAATAGGATATCCTTCCTCCTATCCTTCACACAACTGACAAATCCCTTGAGTCTTGGTTCAAAAATATTGAGGTCTCCGTTTGTCTATTGTCTTTAGTAAGTATTTATCAACTTAGTATTATTATAATATTCTAATAATGTAATATTTTAAACTTTATTCTCAAAATGAAACCATATATATATATACAGTGTTAGGTAGTAAAGTAGTCAACAATACTGATAAAGAAAATAACATCAATTATGTAAATGATTTGCAAATTTTAACTAACAGTAAACTATCTATACTTTCATGTTAGCAGCGAGAACGTTAGTTGGAGTAGTTAAAGCTGTGACCGACATAATTAAATAAAAAGTCAATTTGATGACTGTCACTGATTGGAATAAACTGTGCCAAAAAGTGAATAAAATAAAAGAGCTATATAGGAAAAGTGATCGTTTGCTGGACTCTGTTTACTCTTGTGAGTCCGCACGGGTGGGTACCACCATCTTGTCTATTTCTGCCGTGAAGCAGTAATGCGTTTCGGTCTGAAGGGTGGAGCAGCTGTTGTAACTATACTGAAACCTCAAAACTTATATCTCAATTAATCTGTGGCATTTACATAGTAGATGTATACGGGCTCCGGTAACCACGTAAAGATCGATGATATGATGTATGGTATGTCATTTATGATAGAATGAAGATTTTTTATTTCGTGTATTTTGCTCCATTATTGCTTCACGATAACGCGAGACCTCATACAGCACGAGAAACCGTTTTAACTCTACAGGAACCGCTATTAGGAACCTGTCGTCGTATTCGCCAGACCTTGCTCCCTCGAACTACAATTCCTTTCGTGATTTGGACAATTTTCTATGTGATAAAAAGTTTTCTTCCCAGGAGGCAGTACAAAATGCTTTCACACAGTAAGTAGAATCTAGATCATCAGAGTTCTATCGCAAAGGCATAAATGACCATCCTATTAGATGGCAGCAATGTATAGATAATAATGGTAGATATTTTGATTAGATAAATATGTTAAAACGAAATTAATAAAACGAATAAAAAATTTTCAGTACAAATCGGCAATTTCATACTTTAACCGAGTTTAACCACTAATATTAAACACATGAGTGAACCATTTATTTTGACCCTATGTGTACGATGCGCAGATGGCACCCCACTCTCGTCGAGAGCACAAGACTCGTGCCGATTACTATACCTTTGCATATTGTGTTAATTGTCTTGGTACAAAATTAAATTAATTATTTGTACGTAACACGTTACATATATGGGGTCATACAAGTGCGTTATGCGAGAATACTGCTACAGCGTGTTTTCTATAACGCGGAAGCAATCTACAGTGTTATAGGGGGGATTACTGTATTAAACGTTTCTCGCGGTTTCTGCGATTTGGAAGGTACGGACCAGCGAACTCACCGACGTATTTATTAGACAAGAAACACTCGGCGTCGCGCGGGTCATGACGTTTGCTTTTAAAATGTTTTAATCCAGGCTCTAAACTATGAGCGGACAACCATAGAAATCTATTAAATTTTACATTTGATTGCTTGAGTATACTTAATGTATACTACCGTTAATAAACACTAAAAAAATAAATGGTATTCTATTAAAACGGCAATCTGAGGGCTACATACCCAATACTGTAGACCGAATGGTAAACAGTTGACGTCGCCCAAAGCACGTCATTACGGATCGATTCCGATCCATTAACGGTGCTTTTAGGCACCACAAGCATCGGTCACCGTCCTCGTCGAACCCGTCGCTTGCGACGAAGGACTCGACGAGCGAATTAACCCACGGACACAGCCCACTGAGTTTTCTGGCCGGATCTTCTCAGTGGCTCGCGTTTCCGATCCGGTGGTAGATTCTGCGAAGCACGGCTCATGCTAGGGCCAGTGTTAGCAACACTCCGGCTTGAGCCCCGTGAGCTTACCTACACACGTTAGGGTGAATCTGAAATAGTCTCTCAAGGCTATCAGCATAGGTAGGAAAAACAAACTGATTGTTTAACGTAACTCCAACGTTATTAAAATGCTTGTTGACTCAGACAAGGGCGCCAACCACTTCGAAGTGCTTCCGCTGGATTGGATGATGGTCCGACACTACAGCGGCATGCCGGTCTACATGCACCGCTCCACCAGGGTCTGCACGCTCTCCAAGCCCTACTTCCTCGGGAAAGGGAACATCCGGGTAACTATACTCCGCACCCAGCCTGCGTCTGAGCTCGACGGTTCAATGTTGCGAATGTTTTAAATACACCAACTATTTATATTTTATTTTAGAATTGATTCAGCAAAGTTTCATGAAAATTTACAAAAATATGGAGACATTTTATAAAATTGGGATTTGTTTGTGGTAGTATGATGTTAAAATTTGTCAACCGTCCCGCCTCCTGCGAGGTGACTGCACCTCACCCTTCATATACATCTAGTAGGTCCTTATCCATGAAGTTTTAAAATGCTGGCCATTTGAAACTTAATTTTTAATTGACTCGCAATACTTTCTAAATTCAAATGAATTTTATTTTTGAAACAATTATATTTTCATATTCAGTCATTTGTTTATTGATTAATATTTTGTTTTTATTACATTTGTGTCATTTGCAATAAGAGTGATTATGGAATAAGTCGATGATTACGAATTAAAGTCGATAGTGAAAGCTGATGATAATCTATCTATCGCTGACTTAGCAGCTCACCGCCCTCCTAGTGCTAAGTGGTTATCGGAGCCCATAGACATATGCATCGTATATACTTTACGGCAGTAAAGAGTTTCAGTTTGAAGGGCGGGGCAGCTGTTGTACTGTACTGAGATCTTAGAACTCATGTCTCAAGGTGAGTGGCGGTATTTACGTTGTGGATGTCTGGGCTCCGGTAACCATTCAATACCAGGTGGGCCATGAGCTCTTCCACGTATGAAAGCAATAAAAAAACCTTCGGCCATCGGAGCCGAGTTCATCCATATCATCTGGAACCGCTGCGTTCATCGACAGTGCGTTTCCAGAGGTTTTTTTTGCCACGTACCATCCGGCTATGAAATGAGCTCCCCCCCACGGTGTTTCCCGAGCGCTATGACATGTCCTTCTTTAAAAGAGGCTTGTGGAGAGTATTAAGCGGTAGGCAGCGGCTTGGCTCTGCCCCTCGCATTGCTGAAGTCCATGGGCGACGGTAACCACTCACCATCAGGTGGGCCGTATGCTCGTCTGCTTATAAGGGCAATAAAAAAAAATGTTATCTCTTCACCGTGGAAGTCGATCGTAAGCATTTCGTATTTCACGGTACCCGACTGCGGACCACCTACCCCCCCCACACCGCGCCGCGCCCCGCAAGTCATGATGACTTCAAGTCGTATATTCAACTTCTGTATACCTGCTGCTCGTAAACGGCAATTTCGTAGGTAATGATGTAATCTATACCAACATGCTTTGCACTTGAAATGATATAACTGTACGGCAGAGACCGGCCGAGTCTCCCTCTCTTCGTTCGAAGCGCCCGCGTCGGGCCGGCGCGTGCGTGGAGCTCTATGGGCTCTGTTCTCGGACGAGGGCAACATTGTGTTCCATAGTAACCCACTGTCTGATTGATATTATTTCAGCGGCACGATATTCCCATCAGCGCCATCCCGTGTCTTGCGTACAGAAAGTACTTAGAGGAGGAAGAAAAACAAAAGGAAATTGACAACAAGATCCAAGAACAGATCCGCAATGGGACCTGGAACACGGTGCAGAGCGACGCCGCCTCAGAGCCGCCCGTTCCTCGCTGCCCCTTCGCTGCCACCAGTGCCACTACTGGGGACCCCGCCGACAGCGCTGCCACTGGGGACACCACCATCAGCGCTACCACTGGTGCCACTACTGGAGACACCACCAGCAGTGCTACCACAGGCGACACTACTGGAGACGCCACCAGCAGTGCTACCACCGGCGGCACTACTGGAGACACCACCAGCAGTGGCGGCAGTGTAAGCAGGCAGGAGAACGATGATGGCATCCCCGCCAACAGGAAACCGGTGGTTCTGCCCGGCGGGATCGTGATGCCTCCCCCCAGGGTGGAGACCGTCAGCACCAGCTGGAAGACCCAGCACTTGACTCACGAGCAGGTCAACGAGTACTGCGCTAAGCTGTTCAAGTTTAAGACCGTCAATATTATGCTTTTCAAGTGAGTGCTTTTCTGTATTTATTGTATTTATGTATGTATACTCCGCGTCGGAGTGCATCCTGAGCAGTAGCGTGTCCCGTGTGCAGGCGCTGGGCCGACAAGCGCAAGTACACCAAGGCGCGGAAGGCCCTGCAGTACCCGGCGCTGCCCGAGGGCACCAAGCTCATCGCCATCCCCGCGCAGCACGGCGCGCACGACGCTGAAGGTAGCCCCCACTGCTCACAGCCACACAAACGCGCACACTACACACAAACAGACCACATAAGACACATGTAAAAATAATTTCTGTAATTTATTTTGTGTTTGAGCATAATTCATTTGTCTTTAATTTCGTGGCAAAAAATATAAGTTGAAGTAGTTAGCGACGAACTAACGCTGCCACTGACGGCTGCATTGCGAGCAGGCGGCAAGTCCACCAAGCGCGACTGGGTCATGAACATGGACGGGCGCAGCTACCTCGCCGTGTTCCACGAGTACGTGGGCCGCGCCCTGCAGAAGCAGCCCGTCTACGAGTTCAAGCAGCTGGGTGAGTGCAGTGACGTCACGCGGGCGCGCCGTGACGTCACGCGGTGCTCACGCGCTGCTCGTGTCCGCAGAGAACGCCGCCACGCCCTACCAGGCCACGGTGTACATCGGCGGCATGCAGTACGGCGTGGGCCGCGGCTCCAGCAAGCGCCAGGCCAAGTCGGCGGCCGCGCGCGCCTCCATCCACATCCTCATCCCCGAGATGAAGGACGAGCTGGACGGCCGCCGCCGCGACGCCGACCCCGACTTCACCTTCTTCGACTACGTCGGCATCGAGGACCCGCGCATCGCCGAGTTCTGCGCCGCCACCTGCGAGCCCTCGCCGCACGCCATCCTGCGCACCTGCCTGCTCAGGAACTTCGGCGCCGGCGACCGGCACGTGCACACCGAGGTGCCCCCTGACACGTGCCACTTCGCTCTTCGGCGACTGATCACAGACTTACTTAACTTTTACCATTCCAGATGAAAAAGTTTGAAAACCAAAAGATTGAACTGACGATGAAGGTGGGCAAGCACACCGCCACCGTGGTCTGCAAGAACAAGAAGACGGCCAAGCAGCGCGCGTCGCAGTCCATCCTGCAGGTGAGCGCCGCCCCCCGCCCCGACCCCCAGCCCCCAACGCCCCGCCCTGACCCCCGCTGCTGCTTGCAGGCTCTGCACCCCCACGTGCGCTCGTGGGGCTCACTGCTGCGGCTGTATGGTTCGCGGTCCGTGAAGAGCTGCAAGGAGAAGAAGCTAGAGGAGCAGCAGATCACGCTCCTGCAGGACAAGGCGCGCCACAACGAGCCCAACTACGCGGTGCTGGAGAAGCTGCGGAACGAGATGCGGAAGCTGCGGGAGCGCGACGCGGCCGTGGTGCCCATCGGCACGCTGCTGCTGGCCGACGACCTGCCCTCGCACTCCGCCTCCAACCTCAACAACGTCGAGCTCTGAGCGACTTCACGTGCCCTGGCACCCTCTACATAAGTAATAAGTAGAAACAATACTGTGCGCGCGGGGGCTGCCGCCGGGGGGCGCCACCTCCGGTCGCAGACGACTGCTGGCTATATAATTATTCAATTTCCTCTTCTGATTTTGATTAATTCAATGAAAACATAATTCAACCCCAAAAAAAAGTCCCAAAACAACAGCAATTATTTGTGTAAATAATAAACTTTTTTAATTTATTGTTAAAACAAACCCTGGTAATGCCGCCACCGGTGCGCGCCCCCACATGCGAGGGGGTGAGAAGGCCCAAGGACCGGCACAAACGTATTCTGGGTGTCCGCAGCGCGCGGGCCCGTGTCTCCGTAATGAAGCTGTCGTTAAATTAATTGTGTCGATTACTTGTGCACGGCGGTCGAGCTGCGGCACGCGCCCTGCCAGCCTCCTCGGTGCAGGCGTGTTGCGCTGGGGCTCGGGATGAGTAAAAACTCTCACCGAAATACAAATTAAGACTCGAATTTGATTATTACGACTCTCATGGTCCACTTTCGTCCGCTGCATCTCTTCGAGTAGAAGTGAGTTCCGACAGCTGGGCGTGTGCCCCCGCGCTCCCGACACGACGGTTCTACGGTTTCCAGAACTTCAACGGTAGTACTGTAGTACTAGTCTCTTCGGCATCACAGATGGCGTTACTTACATCTCTATCGACATGACACAACTTTTTAAATAATGTTAGTTAAATCATCTGCTTAGGGCTCTATATACTTAGTTTTATTTTCATTGTTCAAGTCGAGCCACCTATTTTTAAGTCTAGATAATATTGTACAATACGTTAGAACATAATATTGCAATACGTTGGCAACATATTACCACCTCAACACGGCGTGTCCGGGTGGCGCGCGCGTCGTGGTGCTGACCGCGGCCCTTCTGTCCCGGGTCAGGATGAAGGAGCGCAAGAGTAGCCACCCCTACGACAGTTTCACAAGAGCGGGGCGTTGATGTCTTGAGGAAAATCGGACAATGACCACAAAAAAATTAGTATCCAACATTACTTTATTCACGACCAGCGGCACCCGGGCACGCCGTGGTCGTGTGAAAACCATCGATTTCTTGAAGCCAGCATTGCGCGGCCACGGTGCCGACGAGGGTACCAAGCTTGGTCACAATCGGACCGATGGTTTGGGAACGCACATAGGACAAATATACAAACTCCATTTTTATATAATATATAGAAGATAATGAATTCAAATCAAAAATAATCTCATTAATTATGATTAGCGCTAGTGGGGTCCGAGCTATTTATTGTAGTCTATGAACTTTTCAAATAAAATAAAGTGTTAAAATTTGAGATTCATTTTATTAAAAAAATAATAAATACATCCACCCTTCTGTTCTCAGCCTATTTTACAAGTGACATCGAATTGTCTGGTTTAATACTTAACTATAAAATGTTATTAATTGATTTTTAATATTCAGATAAAATCATGTTCTTTGCGTTTTTAATAGAATCTCTATAGAATCCTAAAATCGTTCATTAATGTAAAATTATGTAGATGCACACATATATGTACATGTATGCATCTACATAATTTCCTTTCCTATCCTTTCCGATCCTATTTATGAAAGAACCAAAATCTTAATATCAAGATAATCCTTATTTTACTAAAATCGTGCGTCAATTCGGTGGCGCCGTTCGAGGGCGCTCGGCGACTGTCGTCTAGGCACCAAAATGATACCAAGGGCCGTGGTCGCCGCCTCCCAATTTTGCGCCCTTGTAATTTCCTGTCGTCGCTGCCCTGCTTCTTACCACCAACGATTTAAGTTTGTCGATTTCGTTCATGACAATGAAAATGCGTTAAAGACAGGTTGTCGTTGGTAAGTTTGTCCGATGAACCATGATGTCTTCAGCAGCAGCTTATTTCAAGTGCATCTACGAGCAGCTTGTAGGTTCTACCTTCCAGTGTAACCCAGCGACGACTTGTAGTCCGTTACCACAAGTTTAGTTTTATATTTGTGGATGGAGAGTTCAAACGTGTTAGTGAGATGCTGTCCATTCTATTTAACACTGCCAACATGTCGGACTCGCCGGCCGCCAACATTGCGCCATTACGTACGGTTGTCTCTTCCACGCGTCGGAGGTTTGTGATTTTATGGCGTCGATGCCCACGTCCCAGTCGCAGTGACGAGTACCCAGTTCGCATTAGTTGTCTGTGGACCCTTGAGAACGCATACGCAAGAGCACTGGGATAATTTTTTTGTGCTATGTTGTGACCAGTGAAAGAATGGTGTGCCCGCGAAGTGCCTATGAGAAGTTGGCCCCAGAAATATACTTGTACATGAAACCATCATATTAAAATCTGTTGCTGGAGTAACAGAATATTTTAGGTCGGCGTACACTGGGTAACGGCTTGGAGTCCGTACCAATAGCATTACAGTACTAATAGGTAGTAGTATCATATTGTTATAACAATAATATTATCAGGTGAATGGTACAATAAATTTCGATCACACTCAAGGTGACTTAGTACCTCGCATCTCACACTGACTCGAACGCCTGCGCCAGATATAATCACAATGTGTTCTTTCCAAGAGACCTCTGTTCACTCAGAGTAATAACACATTTACGTCGAGTTGGGTAGTTTTGTTCCGTCCATTGAAATTTGTTATGGATTTGTAATTACAAGCAGTACTTAGGCAGTTCAATAAGCGGTAGTGTGAGCGCGAGACTATGATAAACTATGAGTCCCATTTCGGGCGCACGGTCGGTCGCTCTCCGTCGCTGGACGCTAACACGTTGGAGACTCCGCCGTGCTCCGCCGCTGGGAATGAAGCCTGTAACGTAATAAATTCATCCAAATCCATGAAAAAACACAAAAATACATACGAATCTATTGATAGCGGCAAATCTATGACAACGCTACTTCGTACTGCTACGAACTTCGATTGTCTTATTATCTAGACTAGCTGTCCGCCGCAGATTCCCTTACGCACGTTAAGTCCCGTCGGCAGGGGCTCGTGCTCAGCTGTGGGGAGAAGGATAGCGTACATTGTTCCAGTTCAGAGGGATGAGCGTGAATACGAAACAGAGTTACTTTCGTATTAATAATATTAATTATTTGCTGTATAATTTTTGGCATGGCCTTTTAGTTAGTTGGTTGGATGAGCTCACGACCCACTTAATATTAAATGTTTAGCGGAGTCCATAGAAATCCACAATGTAAATTCCGCCACCCTCCTCGAGGCAGGAGTTCTAAGCCTTACTTTCATAGTACAACAATTGCCTAACCCTTCCAACCGAAACCCACTACTGCTTCATGGTGGAAACCGCCACCGGCACTGCGTGTGTCTACCCTTGAGGGCTCACAATACGTCCTACAATAACTACTAAACTCCTGTTTTAATAAGCTTGTATCGTGCTCTAAATTAATCTCCGTCTTCCTGTAAAAATACACGAGAATCTTGAATATTGCAGTCGTCGTGGCCTAAAAGGTAAGACGTTCGGTGCATTCGTGTTGAGCAATGCACCGGTGTTCGAATCTCAGGCCGGTAACAAATTTTTCAAATGAAATACGTACTTAACAAAATATGTTCACGATTGACTTCCACGGTGAAGGAATAACATCGTGTAATAAAATCAAACCAAATTACTGGTGGTAGGACCTCTTGTGAGTCCGCGCGGGAAGGTACCACCACCCTGTCTATTTCTGCCGTGAAGCAGTAATGCGTTTCGGTTTAAAGGGTGGGGCAGCCGTTGTACCTAACTATACTTGAGACCTTAGAACTTATATCTCAAGGTGGGTGGTGCATTTACGTTGTAGATGTCTATGGGCTCCAGTAACCACTTAACACCAGGTGGGCTCGTCCACCCATCTAAGCAATAAAAAAAAAAGAATCCGAATTAGTTCCGGAGATGTGCGCGGACAAACCAACAGATTTCAGTCGGACCGCGGATGCTGTGAGCTGACCTGCGCGAGGCCGAGCCACCTCTCCTTGATGAAGTCGGCGGCGCGCTCCCCGATCATGATGACCGGCGCGTTGGTGTTGCCCGAGGTCACACTCGGCATCACGCTCGCGTCCGCCACGCGAAGCCGGTCCAGTCCTTGCACCTTCAATCGACCGTAACAATTGTAACTGTTGGGCTAGATGTAACTTGCTAGCACGTACCTACTTAAGTATGTATACTTTAAACAGGATTTATGACCGTTTTATAGGCTTGTCTATGTAAGGAACGCGGTGGTTGCATATTTGGTAAATACAAGAACAAGTGACAAGAACTAATGTTAATTACCTGGAGTAGGTTGTCGACCACTGCGCCGGGATCGCCCCGCGGCCCCATCCTGCAGGAGCCGGCTTGGTGGTTTTCAGGACCCGTCTGCATCCTGACTGCACACTCCCAGTATGCATCACATCCAAACTTTAGTTTCTCGCATCCCTTGACTGGGGTCTTGTCCAGCTTCAGTCCGTATCGCTTCAGAGCCGTCGTTTCCGACAGTTTGATGGCGAACTTAATGCCTTCCACTAGGGTTTTGACGTCGTCTGGATGGGTCAGGTAGCTAGAAGGAGTTTTATTGAAAGCGTACAGCCTATATTCCGACATTACAGAGACAGTCGCTGGATTTTTATTGTCGCCATACACTATGGTATCGATGAGAACTCCAAGTCTTAAATATGATTTATTTTGATTGCATTCAATAAACGTACGAGCTCCCAGTCCAGACATTATCACAATCATAGTTATTTCAGTACTTTATGCTTCCAAACATACTTGGTTATGAATAAAAGAATGTCACTGAACTATATTTTTTTAACTATGTAACTAACTTTTGGCTGAATCTAACAAATAATGAAACTTATAATAATACTCCTACCCACTTTGGGACATTAGGTCGGAGTCTCACATATAGAATAACGGCTCTCTCAGTTTTCAATTCTCAATTCAAATTGGACCATACCCGACCCAAGCGACGGGACAGTGCGAATCTGGAATAGCCCTTTAGGCTAGTAGCGAATAAGTAGGAAAAAAAATCGGCTCACAAGGCTGCTATTTGGGGGCAGAAATAGTCAGCATGGGAGCTACCTACATTACTATGCACCCCACAACTAGTAGTGCAGATTTCAAATAGTATAATTTAATGTATTATATTTTATTATAAGTACAGTAACAGCACTCAAGGTTAACAAGTTACTTAGACTAGTGATGAGTATCAATCAGGTCAGAAGAGGAGAGTCATACTTTGCATATATTTTGGGATATTCATAAGGATCTGCGGATGATATCTCAAGTTTCCCCCTGCTCTTGGGGCGCAGGACCGTCGGTATGATCTGTATGGAGCGAGAGCCGTTGTCCAGCCTCTCTCCGACCATGCCGGTCTTGGCGCAGTCGGCTAGGAATCCGCCGAAGAACAGCTGGATGTCGGGGCGGTCTTCTGCGGGGTTCGCGTACTTCGTGTTTATGAAGGCCGTTACTTCCGAGATACCTGCAGCATGGACGTTCTTTGTGCTTAGGTGCGATACACGTACAGCCGACATTTTAATGAAAAAACGGCTGTCGAGATCGGTCTCGGGTCATAGACTACAACCATAAAGAAGACTGACCGGTGCCAGACATGAGGCCGTCTCTGAAGAGCAGATACTCCATGGCGGTGGCCCAGTTGAGTGGCGCGGTGTTGTTGTCGTTGATGCGGAAGGTGAGGAAGTGCGCGACGTGGTTGTGCAGGTTGCGGCCCACGGCGGGCAGCGCGTGCACCGGCGCCACGCCCGCGCGCCGCAGCACGCCCGGCTCGCCCACGCCGCTCAGCTGCAGCAGCTGCGGCGACCCGATGGCGCCGCCGCTGCACCACACAACTGCACTTTCTATTCTCCACTTCTAATTTACTTTCAAACTAATTTACAAACCTAAGCTTCGCTTGGAGTATAAGCCTAGCTTTGACTCTGCAAGAATACGTAACCGATTTTTTTTAAAAGATCCATATTTTCAGTAACATTGAACATTAGAACTTTCAAGATTATTTTTTTATTTATTGCTTAGGTGGGTGGACGAACTCATGGCCCACTTGATGTTAAGTGGTTACCAGAGCACATAGACATCTACAACGTAAATACCGCCACCTACCTTGAGATATAAGTTCCAACGTTTCAGTTTTTACAGTACAACGGCTGTTCCACCCTTCAAACCGAAACGCATTACTGCTTCACAGCAGAAATAGCTGCCTAATTTCTACTACTCCTATTATACCCGTGCGGACTCACAAGTCGTCTCACTACCAGTAACAAAGCCAAATGTGAGTCAAGGCCTTAGACTTAACCTTCAAGCCTATTCAACGTAATTGTACTACATATTCTACATCTTCAAGAGCTGACAATTGACGTTCTTGCCACTCTGACACAATTCCTTATTCTTTTATTTTGTAATAAATTCTCCTTGTCCGCCAATCGATGTCTAATTATAATAACTCAGTAGCTTACGATGCCTTCATATACAACAAACAAAAATTAATTAACGTTAATGCTATAACAAAATGTAGTTATGTGCGGTAGACACCACCGATGGCTTATTTCTCATTTCGAAGCTCGCAAAAGCCGACCAATGAGAGAGCTCGGGTCACCTTAAGATGATTTCGTTATTCGCATAGACGAGCTGAGTTCCTCCGCGGGAGTCCCTGAGTTTGACGGCGTAGGCCTGCCTCGTGGTCTGGTCTATGAGCACTCTGGTGACGGTGGTGTTGAGCATGACGTGCAGGTTGCGGCGGCGGCGGGCGGGGCGCAGGAAGGCGCGCGCCGCACTCAGCCGCGACCCGTTCCTGTTGGTGGTCTGCGCGATCGCGAACCCGGCCTGCTGCTCGCCGTTGAGGTCGCGCACCCGGTACCCTGCGGGAGCCGCTCTTCATTATAAAGTTATTTACTTCGGTACTTAACAGCTGTAGAAAGCTGCCTCGTAGACACTCCCTATTAGACAACATCGTAAGGTCTTTATAAAAACAACAATATCAGAGTTCGATATCAGTACAACTAGTTGCTGATTAATGCAGTTCCTATCATCTC
This sequence comes from Bombyx mori, assembly GCF_030269925.1. Lineage (NCBI taxonomy): Eukaryota > Metazoa > Arthropoda > Insecta > Lepidoptera > Bombycidae > Bombyx > Bombyx mori. The sequence goes on from NC_085122.1 coordinate 14,213,510, forward strand.
CTGAACATGAGAACTACAAGTCTTAAATATAATTTATTTGTTATATTTGAATGAACATGAAAAACATGAAAAATAAAACTATATCATTGGAACCTGAATCTTCGAAGCGATAGCATGGTTTGAAACTCAATATGTGTCTTTTGATGACGCTTAGGTTAAGGTCAATGATTTGAATTTCAATGATTTCTGATAGAATAAGATCTAAAGTCAGTGAGGAATACCGTGGCAATATCCACGTGCAGTGATGAATTTTCGAGAAACGTTATCAGAATGTCGGTTCGTGTGGATTCTAATACAGTTCTCGAGATGTTTTGTTAAGAACAAAATGTCAATAACCAAGTTAAAATGAACAAGACTTTGCCCCGACGACAGCACCGGCTCACGATTTCAACCACGGGTCCCTCACACCCGGGACACGCAGAGAGCACCTACGGTTAGGCAGAGTATTCTAATTTAGTAGTCGTCGTGGCCTAACGCATAAGACGTCCGGTGCATTCGTGTTGAAGCGATGCACCGGTGTTCGAATCCCGCAGGCGGGTACCAATTTTTCTAATGAAATACGTACCTAACAAATGTTCACGATTGACTTCCACGGTGAAGGAATAACATCGTGTAATAAAAATGAAACCCGCAAAATTATAATTTGCGTAATTACTGGTGGTAGGACCTCTTGTGAGTCCGCGCGGATGGGTACCACCACCCTGCCTATTTCTGCCGTGAAGCGGTGATGCGTTTCGGTTTGAAGGGTGGGGCAGCCGTTGTAACTATACTTGAGACCTTAGAACTTGTATCTCAAGGTGGGTGGCGCATTTACGTTGTGGATGTCTATGGGCTCCAGTAACCACTTAACACCAGGTGGGCTGTGAGCTCGTCCACCCATCTAAGCAATAAAAAAAAAAAAAAAAAAAAAAAAAAAAAAAATGGGTCATGATCATACCTAATTCTTCTCCAGCGTTGACCAAACTGTAGCTGAGTGGGGGGTGGTAAGGGAACTGCGAGACAGTGAGCGGTCCACCGACTCCGTGATACCCAGTGTCCATCTCTTCGACCTGCTTGTTGTCCTCTGACTTGAGGAAGTACGGGAGCACGTCCTCGTACGACCAGCCTTCGTTGCCGAGTGCAGCCCAGTCGTCATAGTCTTTATGGGATCCTCGAATATACATCATTCCATTCATTACTGACGTTCCTCCTAAGACCTGTAGTATTGATCAGTTGAGGTGAGTGAGCGTCAAGAAGTCCATTGCAGACCGTTAAGAAGTTATTGCAGTAATACTACTACAATAACCACCACCGCCACCACTACCACTACCAAAACCACCATCACCACTACGAATACTACTTTCATGTTGTAATGTTCATGGGCTCCGGTAAGTACTTCACATCGGATGGGCCGCGAGGTTGTTCACCCGTGCAAAAAAAAAGCCATGACATGTCTACTTTAGTGTGAGTAGCCAATGCGGCGAGGGCTTCAGTGACATGTCTGCATTTGCTTAATTCTAAATTCACTGACCTTTCCTCTGGGCCAATAGCACTTCCTGTCTTTTTCCGCGAGACAGGCGGCGGGCTCGGGCTCAGTGTGGTAGCCCCAGTCGATGCTGGAGCCGATGAAGTTCAGGAACATTGATGGGACCTGGGCACCGGTCGGCTCGTCGAAACCTGTAGTCCAACGTTCACGTATTGATAACGGAGCCGCTCTCACGTGCTCACCGGGGACCACGAGGCTGCTTCATGCGTACCGTGCATAGAGGAGACATGGCCTATTGATGAATCATTTCAATTCTGAGGAATTGTTTGAGATGATACTATTATCTCGTTTTTACCATCGTACCGCCCGCCAGCGAAAATCATCCATACGACCTGGAGCCACTGCGCTCATCCACAGTGCGTTTCGAAAGATTTATTGTCCGGCTTTGGAATGAGCTCCCCTCCACGGTGCTTTTCGAGCGCTATGACATGTCCGTCTTCAAACGAGGTTTGTGGAGAGTACTTTACGGTATGTAGCGGCTTGGCTCTGCCCCTGACATTGCTGAAGCCTGTGGGTGACGGTAACCACTCGTCATCAGGTGGGCCGTATGCTCGTCTTGTTACAAGGGCAATAAAAATCCTATTTATACGCTGAGAGGTCACAAGAACCAAGGATGATCACACGCCACTAATTAATTAAGCAAGCAACTGGTTCCACCTTGCTTCAACTGGCGTCCACAGGTAACTCCACCTCATTTCAATTACTAGTGCACTAGATATAGTAGGGACTATATGATTAGTAGGGACTAATCATTCCGCTTTCTGTTCTTAATAAAATATAGAATGAAGTCGTGAGTAGAGTCGTTGAGTCGTGGCACCTGCTTCGAGCAGCAGCACCCTCCAGTGTGGCACCTCGGCGAGGCGCGCCGCCACCACGGACCCCGCGGACCCGCCCCCCACCACTATGAAGTCGTACACGGACTCCATGTCACTACGGTACTGGAACATAGTATAACACGACCCATATATCTAATAAAATAAAAATGAATTGCTGTTCGTTAGTCTTTCTAAAACTCGAGAACGGCTGGACCGATTTGGCTAATTTTCGTCTTGAATTATTTGTGGAAGTCCAGAGAAGGTTCAAAAGGTAGATAAATATGAAAATGCTTGGAATTAAATAAAAATAACAATTTTGTTTTTCCTTTGATGTGTCCCCCGTTGGACGGATTCCTTTTGTTTGTTTTAAGTTTATTTTATACAAAAGTTTGGGTCTTTTATTTATCGATTGAGGCACTACGAAGTCTGCCGGGTCAGTTAGTTTCTAATAAAATGGACCTTTGATCACAATACACAATGTATACGGTGATTGTTTGAAGACTGTCAGCCATACTAGAAGTACCTATAGTTCTATGGGACTTAACCTGCGAGCGAATGAGATAGAATACTTTCACTTCTACCGTGTGTGACTGACAGTCTTCAGTCGACAACACTACATACATCAATGAGGCGGAAGAAGCTTTCACTAAGAAAGTACTTTAAAAAAAAAAATTTAGTAACGAGATGCTTTCATGGATAACACATACACACACGCGCCTGTATGCACGCGATCGTCACATACTCGTAGACGCGAATTGAGTACAGTCTAGTTACTAGTTGTTCGTTGACAGGGAGACTAAACAAGACGACGCGACGGCCTCACCCACGTATACGTCACTGATCTCAGTACCTGTGTCCGTCCACAAGGGTCCTCTAGGTCGCACTGGCTGCGCAGAAACACCTCCAGCAGTCCCATGAACAGCATGAAGGCCCCTCCGCCGCAGGTCGCCGCCAGGGTCGGACCCGGCTGCGACATCGGGCAGTCGCACGATGCCATCCTAGCTGGGAAAGTCTGACAACAACAACACAATGTTGTTCAATGTAACACTATATACCTGCTGTATGAAGTTGTATGTACCTGATACAAATATGTAATACAGTGTTTATAGACACCGCATACCCACATACTTGGGATGTCAACAGATTTTGCCTATTTCTGCCGTGAAGCAGTAAAGCGTTTCGGTTTGAAAAGTGGGGCAGCCCTTGTAACTATACTGAGACCTTACAACTTATATCTCAAGGTGGGTGGCGCATTTACGTTGTAGATGTTTATGGGCTCCAGTAAGCACTTAACACCAGGTGGGCTGTGAGCTCGTCCACCTATCGAAGTAATAAATAAAAAAGATTTAAAATAAATCGATTAAATTTGATTCGCTATGGAGGATACTACACGCTACTAACCTACACATACCTAAGTGTTCATAAATACTCATAAAACGGTAAGTAGTTACATCGATATCTAATAAAATTCCGTGAATCCGTACGAAAATTATATTTGGTAAGCAAGGAAAAAAATATTGGGAATTTTAGTCTTTATAAAACTTCGGCGAACGAAGAGCCCAAATGCAAAGTTTTTTTTTTTTTGTTGCCCTTATAGGCAGACGAGCATACGGCCCACCTGATGGTGAGTGGTTACCGTCGCCCATGGACTTCAGCAATGCCAGGGGCAGAGCCAAGCCGCTGCCTACCGTTTAATACTCTCCACAAGCCTCGTTTGAAGAAGGACATGTCATAGCGCTCGGGAAACACCGTGGAGGGGAGCTCATTCCATAGCCGGATGGTACGTGGCAAAAAAGACCTCTGGAAACGCACTGTGGATGACCGCAGTGGCTCCAGGTAGTATGGATGAACTCTACTCCGGTGACGGGCGGTGCGATGGTGAAAACGAGATGCCGGTATCATCTCGAACAATTCCTCAGAGCACTCCCCATGGAACATACGTTACAAAATACAGATGGAACCGAAGTCCCTCCGCAGATCCAGAGGTTCCAAACGATCCGTGAGAATGGGATTATCGACAATTCGAACGGCCCTCCTCTGTATGGAGTCAAATGGAAGAAGCTGGTATTTGGGAGCCCCGGCCCAGAGATGGGAGCAGTACTCCACGCGAGCCCGGACTTGTGCTTTATAAAACAAAAGCCTTTGTCCAGGCGTGAAGTACCGCTTCGCTCTGTTGAGGACTCCCAGCATTTTGGACGCCAACTTGGCTTTGCCTTCCAAATGACTCCGAAACTGGACATCGCTCGAAATGTCGACCCCAAGTATCCCGATACTCTCGGAAGGTTGCAAGTAGTGTGACGGAGTATTTTACTAACGCTTCTGTGTTGTAAACATACTACGTACGTATGTACGTACACGGAACTGTTCCTCGAATTGAGAAAGGACAATGCCCAAAAGTGGGCCAAGTTTATGTAAAAACTATTTGTACTTTAAAAACTATGCCTTATTTTTTTACGTTGTTTAGTTTATGTATCAAAATTTCTTTCGCCCTGGCATTGTTTTACAAAAAAATAAATTACTTATTTGATAACATCCCAAAACTTAATGCCATAGTTTTTAAATTCGCCAATAGGCAAAGGGCTTAGCCCATACAGCCTTATAGTAAACATATATGCTGCCAAACGAAAGAGTTGTCTGTGACTTGAACAACACATAAAAAAAAAAAAACTAATGGTTATAATTCAGACTTTTTAGTTTATTTTTGTTCAATTCAATATTTATAATAATATATTGTAATAATAATTATTACTTAAAACCATGAGTTATTTTATTTAATATTTTTAGATATTAATGATTCCATTAGTAAAAATCTCAATGGCCTACCATTACTCTATTCTTATTATATATGATCAGAGAGTTTTGGAGCAACCCGAGTGAAGCGTCACTTGAAGTTTTATTTTAATGTTTTTTTAATAGTTTATTGGGATGAATATATAAATTGGGCGTTGTTTTGTGTATTAAACGTCAATAATCGTTGTTCACGATTATTGAGGCATTGGAATAAAACTGTGGCTAACATAGCGGTGACTGTTTTTTTTTTTCAAGATAAAAGGTCTGCCGAAATTCATGCTCACTCAATGAGCTATTCATCGAGTTGACGTCAAAACTCCCAAAAAGCAATAAAAAGAGATACACCGGCTTTTTATTGACATAAAAAAATATAACTACGACAGACTAGGCTGTATAGGCTACGCTCTTTGCCTGGCGAATTTAAAAACAACAACAACAATATCGTCGGCTTCCGGATTTTCATTTCATTTTATTATTATTATGAGGATATAATAAAAATAAAATGTACGTAAGGGCTTATTTCTAGCAACATTAACCACAATTAACTTATTTAATACTGTAAATAATGATGAAAGCGATTATTGATTTCGAAAAAAACAATTAACAACTTAATTTTAGCTGCAGAAAAAAACAGATTTCTCTTAAACCTGGGTGAGAATATAAAAATAGTTTTCTGAATATGAAGCGATGTTTCTTTGTCTATCAAAATAAGTTAAAACCATCATGACGCGACAACTTTTTTTAGGGGCCCAAACGCCCATAGAAAATGGGCATTGTCCTTTATTGCTTAGATGGGTGGACGAGCTCACAGCCCACCTGATATTAACTGGTTACTGGAGCCCATAGACATCTACAACGTAAATGCGCCACCCACCTTGAGATATAAGTTCTAGGGTCTCAGTATAGTTACAACGGCTGCCCCACCCTTCAAACTCAGAATAAACCCAGAGAAGCTGCAAGCACTTTCTGTAAACTTAATTAAAGGAAGCAGGATCCTGGCAGGATCGCCATATAAGGTGTAGCGTCGGAGATATTATATTTGAAATGAGACCAACGAGAGTCCGAATAATACTCTCCTTTATTTGTTGACAATTAGTTTATATAGGTTTACATTAGGTAGGTTAACATAGATTATAAGGAATGTTTCATACATCACAGCGCTGTTGGTTCTTATTGACAAAACAGCAAGGAAACGTGTGTCCGACTCAACAGCTTTGTGTGTCCTCGACGTCGCGTCGGCACACAGCAACATACTGCCGCCGCGCAGACTCGGCCTACAGAGTACTGCACTCAATCAACTCAGTCGTATTCAGTCGAATTTAATTTGAACATTACCTAGCTATATTTATTTGTAGAAGCTTTGTAAACAGTAGTAGCCGGCGCGACTGACTTGTGGCGGCTCCAGTGGACCTGCGGTTATTGCGTGCTAGGCACTCAGCTTAGATGTACAGATAGCCTTTGCACTGCAGTAATTGTAATCTTTTATGTGTACCTCACACTGTGGACTCCACACTGGAGGGCTGCGTCCGTGGATACTCGGAACAAGCTCCGACCATGGACACGAAAAGTCGTGAGAAACATTGGAGTGCTTGTAAAATTAGCATTTAATAACAACTTTATTGTAGAAATGAATCATGGCATAAGTCGGAAAGAAAGTGCATTAATTAAATAATTAAATACATTTCTCGAACGCTGAGATAGTGACGCAGTTTACAGCAACAAACATCCATCACGGATATGTCGAAAGCGCATGTAGCTTTCTATACTTCCCTGCACATAACATTATATTAATTTGTTACAATTTCGACTTATTTTTATTAAGTTTACACAATTTCAGGTACAGCGCACACGACCTCAATCAAATGTTCGGAGAAGCGTCCGATGGAAATGTACTAAAGAAGTAAATTAAATAAATAAATAAATAAATAAATAAGTGACATAAGATCGTTACAATCTCAATATTCAACACTGTAACATTGTTAATATAAAATCAAGTTTTTTTTTTCAACTGTCATCTCGACTAATTAATTGACGCGAACGTCCCTTTGGCCGACCTTAGCGAAAGACGCAACTTAACTAGCTCTAGAGATGTCGCACCTTTTAGCCGTACTGGTAGTGGGTCATCTTGTGAGCCCGCACCGGCTACCACCACTACCCTGTCTGTTTCTGCCGTGAAGCAGTAGTGCGGTTTAAATGATGGGACAGCTGCTGTACCGTAAAAATAGATTCTATTATTATTATTCTATTTATGTTGTTGTTGTCTATGAACTCCGGTAACCATTTAACACCCAGAGGGCCGTGAGCTCGTTCGCACAAATTATAAAACCTTGGAGCACATCCGTGCGCAGGCGACACTTCCCACAAGATATGTCACGCGCGGTCTCCACCGGTTGGTCCTGATGCTTATGACTTTGTCGTGGAGTAACGCAGTAAATGAGCACGGATATAAAGTGCAAGTGAAGGTAGCGAGGACACACCGCGTCCATATACGTACTAATAGTATGGTGTGTTGCGTGATGAGAGTGCTGGATATTCGGGAGGAAATTAACTCTTCAACATGGGTATATTCGTAAGTCGCACAGCCTCGGCCACGCATCAGCCATTCACCGCAGCCACTAGACTCGTGACGGAGCGCAGCCTCCCTGGCGTGCGGAGTGAGCGGACGGCACTCATCTCCGTGTAATGTCAAGGATGGCGCGAATGTCACGCCGCCGCTCTCTGTCTGCGTACGTATGTTGTTGTTTGAACACGTGTAGAAGCGACAGGGGCGCCGCGCACACGCAGTCTGTCTGTGCGTGGTGCTCGCAGGCCGCTGTCGAACCCAACCTAGCAGTGGGAGTAGTGCCGATCGTACTCGCGCGCACTCTCCACGCGACTTGCACTACCTGATGTGTATAAATCGATATAAAACAGTTGAGGCAATGGGAATAGACAGTGTTATAAATGTACACGATCTACGGTAACTGCACAAGGTGACCCTCCGCTCACCGTCGAGCTACTGGAAGCTTCTTGGCTGTACTTTTACAACACTACCGACACCAGACAACTGTTCCTCCTCGTTCCTTGTCACTCGTCACTTGGGTCTCGGGATGGTTGTCGACATTAACTGGCTTCTGTGTGCACGCAGATCACGAGCTGCTGTGTTACAATCCGTTTATACGTATTCAGTAATGTGTTCGAAATCAAATGAAAATGTGTTGCCAATAATTATAGAGTATGTGTCCCTGTCCTTGTAAAACTGGTAAAGGCTCGGGGACACCAGTAAATCCTCATTAATAAAAACAAAAGGTTGTGTAAGCTCCGGGCTGCCGTTTCCCAGGGCGGAGTCACACACACAAGCAGCCTCAGGTTAGACGCACTCTTCAATTCATGTGCAATTTGCATTCTTTTTCACGTATCTTGACCTTCAATTAGACCTTCAATTCAATACGTTCATATTTTTTATACATTTAGTTTGGTTTTATTTTATACAAACTATAAGTACATTTTCTTTGTTATAGATAATTGAAAAGCGAACTAACAATATTAAAATAAATAAATAAATAAATATTTACTAACAATCACGCTACGTTAACTGGTCCCGTGCTAAGTTCGTAAAGAACTTGTGTTACAGGTACCAGATAACGGAAATAAATGTAATATTTTTATTATACACATATATATATATATATATATATTTAATATACATCCATAACCCTGGAAAATACATTTATATTTATCATACAAATATCTTCCCTTCGCGGGATTCGAACCCGGAACCCCTTTGTGTAGTGACCATGTCACTTACCACAACACCAGACGGTCGTCACATTATGAAGATATGAAGATATTACTTTAACGAAACTATTTTCTCTATAAGCTTGCAGTTTACGTCACGTGTCTCGGACTCCTCCTAATGTCCCGTAGCATCACAGGTTATATATAACATATAGATAGACAATACAGAGACGTGACGTCATTAGACGCGTTAAGAAGTCTTTCGGAATAAGATGATGTTAAAGTGTTTCCTTCGGTCCCACTCGCGTTACATTCGAAAGATTGCATCTGGTTCTGAAATAAACGTGCACTAGGCGTGCACTTGTCTCCAACGCACCGGCTAACTACAAACGTACCAGCTTTCCCTGGGCTGGATTTTGGAAGAAGGAATAAGCTTTCACTTCGTGGTGTCGACGTCGGTCTCATCTGAGATTGGACATCAGCATTTTCTGAGTGTGCCAGTGTATTGAGGTGGCCAACCGGTAATTAGCGCTAGTAGGACGTATGTATTTCCTGCCCGCATGGGTACAGACCACCATCCTGCCCACTACTGCCGTGGAAAAGTGGTGTGTCCGTTTGAAGAGTAGGATTCCAATCGTATCCCTTGCCGTTGTTGAGGTGGACAGCCTTCCTTACGTCGTGATGTTTGTTATACACGCTTCATTGACCGCTTAATATAAGGAAAGACGTAAGTATGTCTGCCGATCGCAGTTAATAAAATAATCACGCATGTAAATACGAACACAGTACGCCTTCAAAGTGATTTTTATAAGGTCACGCCGATTTGAACCATCAAGAACAAGTCTTTGATGTGGTCTGGTTCCTTTGGCATTTATCTCAAGCTTTACGGTCCCAGATCTAACTGGCCCTGACTAGTTGTGCGGGTCTGGGCGCCGACTGTTTGCCACCAGCTGCCGCGGGCGGAGTGCGTCTCTATGGAAGTGAGGTCGTGTTCTTGTTACTCCACAGTCTCACCCACCCAGCGCGACGTGCAGACGCTCGTCAATAGAACGCAACGTTACCACGACGCTACACAGGGCGCGTGTGGCGTGCAGTCGAGCGCCGACCCGACGCTGCTACTTGGCGGACATTTGATATTCAAGTTAAAGGACAAATAGAGTTGAACACTTGTTGAGTAGGTGCTGTTGGCGTTAGTTGTCTAGTCTACGTGGACCAGGGTCTAGGGCGCTGCAAGTTGTTGATTAAAGGAAATTAACCTTCGTAATAATACAATTTCACGAGCTAGCTATCGGTACTGTTTCCCGGGAACAGGCTAATAAAGATATGGGAACGCTCCCACTCCTACACTCGACTGCCCGCAGTACCTAGCAGATTAAATACTACAGTTAGTACAGTCAGAAAGCATATTTAGGGCGCGAAATTTGAATTAGTGTACCTACATAATGTGAATATAGAACTACCGTAGATTGGGGGGAATCGGGACCCTTTCCAAATCCAACACAAATTTTCGATGGTTTTTTTAGGGAAATACCAATAAAACTGAGATTAAAATGGTTCCGGAGGCTTAAATCTTTTTATGCGATGCGTTATTATACATAATTCATTACAAAATATACACAAAAACTGATAAAACTAGTTTGACCCGATTCACCTTGGTTTTGGGGTGAATCGGTTACGTATGGGAACAATAGTTTTTCGATAGGGCTGGCACTATTTAGTTGTTAGATAGATAGCTTTAGGTAATTAGCTTTTAAATATTTTTCTTGAGTTACAAAACTTTGATGCCTAAATTAAACTATTTAATATTCTTAAACATTAAATAAAAGTCATTTTCTGTTCGACAAAGTTAAATCTAACAACTTATCAAAAGTATTGTGACATCCCAGATTTGTCCCTATTCTAACTCTAGTTTCTATTCTCCCCAAACTACTGTACTGATTTGTGTCGGAGGTAGTATTGTTGTCGGGCGAAGAGCACGCTAGAAGAGCAGCTACTCCACAAACAATTCCAACTATAACCGAGACTACGCGGTAGACGCGGCCGGGTGTGGCGGGCGGTGCGGCGGGCGGTGCGGCACGGCGCGGCGCGATGCTGGCAAGAAGAACGAATGTACTGCTTCATTTGTTAAGTTTTCTGCACCAATTTGTTGAGTGACCTGGTTCGTGCTGGTCTGTGTTCGCGGTAACTGGTAACGCAACGACACCCCCGCCCCGCGCACACCGCGCCCCGCCGCCCCGCACCCCGCCGCCCCGGCATGGGAATATCTCGGGCTCTTGCAAAACTTTATCTCTGTCGCAACACCGCCGGCAGATCAGCGGAATAATTATATTCAATTATAATATATGTATTTTTTGGAAAATATACAGAGAGTTATATAATAGGTACTTTTATAAATATAAATATAGTAGTAATCGTGCGCTTGATATTTACACACTCAATAGTGATAACGAGGTGTTCTTTGTAGACACATAGAAAAGCAGTAACTGTACAGGTGACAATACGACGCGGTGTGAACAATGATACTAGCCGTAACTAGCCGAACCCGCTGTGAACCAAGACGATCAGATAACGCGCGCGAATCATTCAAATATTTTTGAAGGTATCGTAATGAGCGTGTTGCGTAACGTCGAGGTTGCGGAGTCTCGGCGGCGACGTACCCATGCAGATAACTCCGCAGACAATACTAACGCAACAATGGAGAGCGCTCTCACGCCGATACCGCGATATCATATACGATGTACGACTCCATCTTGTCTCGAGCTGTCTCCACACACGCACCTCCGTTCGTCCGAGGTGTCGCGGCCGGCAGTCACACGTGACGGGCATCATCTCGTGCGACATATCGTTACATGTTCAATGTTGTGTAGTGCGTGACCGCGGCAGCCCGACCCTTGTTCAGATTCGAAAGGCGTGATCAGCCGAGGATGATATTGTTGTGAGTCCGAGGTCGAACGCGTCTTCATAATGACGCGGAACGAATACTGTCACACGCTCGAGGGCTGCTCGAGGCGAGTCGAGTGTGGCTCGAGGGCGGGCGGTCCCCGGTAGTTCGCTGTCCGTGGCGCCGGCGAGTTCCTCAGTCCAGCTCGCGTTCCGCATCACGTAACACTCCACGCACACATGCGACACACATACACACATACGGGTTCTACGACAACATCAACACACATTATAAAACCTAGCCTAGTCTGTTTCTAGAGCGTAGTGTACACGCGTGCCTTACACAACTTGTCATGTCTTACTTAACGCTCGAAGTTCATTCGCGTACAGCCTAGTGTCGCCGCACTGATAATTCCGTTTATCGCTTGTCGTTCGTTCGTAAGAAGCCTTCTATAAGCCCTTAGACTGTTCAGTCTCGTCGTTGGAGTAGTGGAGTAGTGGGAAGCCGCGGGAGAGCGCCCAACACTGAGGGAGCTCGGTCCGGTCCGGTGCGGTCCACTTCACACTCGTATTTTTGAGATAAAACAATGAATCGATAAAAAAATTCACCATTTCTGTAGTTTGTGTTGTTGGTGTTCACGTGATTTTTTTAATCCTTTAGTTTGCATAAACTTTGTAATTTCTGTTTCGTCTTAAAAATTTATTTTTTTATTTATTTTCTTTTTCATTTTAACTTTATTTTTCGTCGTTTATTTTCTTCTAAACAGTAGATTATTGTCAGTTCTATCGACGGAAGAGCTTACAGCACACTTAATAATGTGCGAGAATGAAGTACTAATTATTGTTAATTTTAATTGTTATTGTATTATTGTTAATAATAATTGTTATTTTAGGCATGTAGTACGTAAGTCCGGACGTTTACAAAATAAGTTAGTTCTTTAAATAATAATATGTACTTATATATGAACTAGAATAATATGGCGTGCAATCGCGTTATTAAAATGAAATTAGATCAATATACAATATAAAATCCAACATACTCACAGTAAAGTTAGTGAGCAGCAGCGATCTACACACACGACTGTTGTATAACGGAGTCTAGTATTAGCGAAATGCGTTCCGAGAGTGGCGCGTGCGCAGTGCAGGCCTCCGCTGATGCTACTGGCTGCACCGCGCGAGCACCACGCACCGGCTGGGGTCACCCACCACTCTTAGGGCATACTCGAGAAGCTCCCTCGTGCCGTACAACGGTGCCCTGCTGTGACACGGAGAGGGTCGCGTCACGGTGCGTCACGGTGCGTCACGGCACGTCATGGCGTTCCATGCTCCGCAACAGAGTTACCAAGTTATGTAATATCGTGGACTCATCTTTGTTCGTGCAAATGACTATTGAACAACCGTCGATGATTATAATAATGTACAATATTTGTATTGTTCATGGTTAGTTTTATCAAGTTTTATGTTGTTGTTCAGTGATCGAAGGGGTTTGTTATACTGGCGTCTAATGCAGGCGAACCGACGACCCAACAGACGGTAAGTAATTGCCGTAGCAGGCACACACTGGCACACAGACAAACCGTTCGGATAGGTCCTGTGCCGTCCCGTCTCACCTGTTGTTGTCGCTAGCGATAAGCGGTGTGAGGGGTGGAACGGCTGCTATACCACATAACTGAGACCTCGAACTAACGCACAGGGTAGGTGACCGCATTTTTGTTCTGATATTCATCGATCTGGTAGGCGCTTCCCACCAGTTGGACCGTGTGCACGAGTACCTTTAACAGTTAATTACTGACTAATAAAGTTTCTAACAACAGACAGTTCATAAAGCCTGGAGTGCAAGTACACAGGTCAATATTAAGGAGACAGTTAACTTTAACTACCTACTTTAACTAATCTTAGTTAACTAAATACTAATGTTGCGTCGATATACGTATATTAAAGAAAGATAGGAAAAAATGTAAAGATTGTACTAATTGAGGAGTTTAGTAAGAAGATTATAAAAAACATACATCACTACTACTGTCACATAGGAAGACAACAAATGGACAATAGGGGGTTGTAGTGCGATTGCGAGGAGTGAAGTTGTGTGATTTGTTTTAATAGGTTGGGGAAAAAGTTTCTTTGCATTTTTTAAGAAAATTCACAACATTTTTTAATATATTTTATTTACATTTAACTAAAGTATGTACTAAACGATACTGGTCCTTTAAAGAGGTATTTAAAAGCAATCACCTTCCTATGTCAGCCAAGAAAAAAGTGTTTAATTCTTGCATCTTACCATGCCTTACGTATGGGTGCCAAACATGGGCATTGACTCAAAAAATCTTTTAAAACTAAGATCGTGTCAAAGGGGAATGGAAAGGAGTATGTTAAGCGTGACGCTAAAAGACCGCAAAAGAGCAGCAGACATTAGATGTACAACAAAGGTGGAAGATGTACTAAAGAAGATAAGACAGTTAAAATGGCGATGGACAGGACATATGACAAGGGAAAGCAGAATGAATTGGACTAAAATTATAACAGAATGGCAGCTACGTGATGGCAAAAGAAAAAGAGGTAGGCAAGCTAGAAGAGGGACAGATGATATAAAGATGATTGGAGGGACAATCTGGTCCAGAAAAGCTAGCAATAGAGAAGAATGGAAGCAGCTGGAAGAGGCCTATGTGTCACAGGACACGCTGATCACTGAACCGGGAAACCCGATATATTAGATTAGATTTAAGTTAAAACAATTTGCTACTATGTGTAAATATCTTTGTTTAGTAACAGCAATAAAGGCTTACAAAAAAAAAAGTATGTAGGTATCATTTTGTTCGATAGCTTTTTGCCATCTTGTAGGTAGCTTTTTGCCATCTTGTAGGGACATGGTCCCATTGCTATATAAATTTAGGGGCTTCTGATCGAAATACCGCGTTTTGGCAGTCCTCTCGTGATGTTAACCTGAATGTGGGAATCTGAAGGTGCAAGGTCAGGACTATACGGTGGATGCATTAACACCTCCCAGCCATGCTCTCTTAATTTTTGCTGAGTGGCTAAAGATGTGTGAGGTCTAGCGTTATCATGATGAAAAACCACGTCCCTTCTGTTGATTAATTCCGGCCGCTTTCTCTCAACTTCTTGCTTTAATCTCATCAGTTGTTCGCAGTAGAGTTCAGAATCGATGGTCCTGCCTGGTGGTAATAGCTCATAACGAATAATGCCCTTCCAACGCCAATACACACACAGCATCACCTTGTTGCGAGTTAACCCGGCTATCGCCACAGTCTGTGATGCCTGACCGGCCTTTGACCACGACCTTTTTCGCACGTTCTTGTCGAACGTGATCCACTTTTCATCACCAGTTATCAGCTTCTTAAAAAATGGCTCGGTTTCATTACGTCGTAATAAAGAATCACAAATGAGTACACGGTTCATTAGATTTCTTTCAGTGAGCTCGTGAGGTACCCAAATATCGAGCTTTTATGTGTACCCTGTTTTTTTCAAATGCGCCAAAACTATTTTGTAGTCATTTTCTTCAGCTACGTCTTAACTACTGATATGCCGATCTTGCTCCACTTTTTCAAAAATGACATCCCTTTTATCCGTAATAGGGCGACCAGAGCGACGTGCATCTTTGACATCAAAATTTCCGGATTGAAAACGCTTAAACTAAAATTGTGCTACTCTCACAGACACTGCATTAGGTCCATTAACATCGCAAATTTTTTTCGCGGCTAGCGTTGCATTTTTACCTTTTTTGTAGTATTAAAATGTATCGAATTTCTTGATTAAGTTCACTCATCTTGACAGTACGAAAAATAATTAAAAATCACACATTTTCCTAATTTGAATTTGGAATTATCTTCTTCAAAATTTAAACTTTTAATGATACCAAAACCAGCTAGATACAAATAGTATAGCCAAAGAGATTTTATGACAAGTTCATACATACTATAATGCGAAAAGACTTTTTCCCCAACCTATTATTTTGTCTATTTACTTAGTGTTTCTTGAAGTTTAAATTATTAACTGTTTAGTATCTGTGAAAGTGCACAAATGTGAGAGAATGAAACAAAGCCGCTGGACGTAACTTTTCGGGATCCTCCAAAAAGTCCACTGAGAAAGTCTCAGTAAATGACCACCATTTTACTGAGATTATATTTCATTCCATATCATCTCATCACATTTCATTTCATTTCATGCCATGTTTCATAATAAAATTATTATTATTAATCAACTTCATTTCATTTCTCTTCATATTGTCATTTACAGAGTTAATTACTACATTTATCAAATTACTTTCTCAACCTAATTTATCTATACCGTCCCACGCTGCTAATTTAATTCATACTTACAGTGATATTAATAATGGCCAACATGGACAGTTTCTTTCGTCTTTTATTATTCATGAACTGCAAATGATTAAAACCGGGAAAAAACTTATTACTTGACATTGGCTAATGCAACAGAGCTCTTTACAGAGCAACTCAGTTTGTGTTATAGTTTTACTGGGCTAAACTTTCCTTTATGGTCCATACATTTGGAAGAAATAATAAAATAATCCATTATAAATATAATTTTCAATACATTAATATTTACGTTCATATAAAATTATGTTAAAATTATGTTACGTTCATATAATATGGAAGCAAGATTTAAGAACAAACTACCCCAGGATTTTATTTTATTAAGTATTTATTAATCTATACCAGTGATTCCCAAAGTGGTCTATATCGACCCCTAGGGGTCTATGACAACCTACAAGGGGTCTACTATCAGCGAAAAAAAACTAGGGGGTCCACGATAGTGGATCTCAACACATACACTGATAGTACCTATTTACTTACATCATACTATCTTATAATATCAAGACATCATTAGCCGAGGAGATTTAAGATTAACCCTTACAAAATTTACGCCAAATGTTGATAATTTATTATTAAAGCATCAGGTTCATCCTGCTCACTAAAAAGATTGACTTATTGCTTATGTTATTTTATTTATAGTTTATTTTATGTTACGTATATTTTACTTAACAGATACAAAATTTTATTTTGAGTAGTTTTAATTTAAATTTAATTAATAAATGTATAAATTACCATGTGTTTTTACTTTAAGTTTTTAACACTAAACTTTACTACAGTTAGAAATTTACAGGAAATCAATATCAGGTAAATAAGGGGTTTACCCAACACGGAAAAACATGGCAAGGGGTCTACGACACAAAAAAGTTTGGGGAACTCTGATCTATAGTAATAATATCTCTGCTCTGCCCCTGGCATTGCTGAAGTCCATGGGCGACGGTAACCACTCACCATCAGGTGGGCCGTATGCCCGTCTGCCTACAAAGGCAATAAAAAAATAAAAAAATATATATAAAGAGAAAAGATTGATTTTTGTTTTTTGAATCGATTAGGCTCTGAAACTACTGAACCGATTCGAAAATTTCTTTCGCTGTTCGGAAGCTACACTATCATCGGGTGTAGAGAGGCCTTCCGAGGCTTTCAAAAAAATTAGGGATCCTTACTAAGACTCCAATAATGTAACCTAAGGTGTAAAAAAATACCTAAAATATTATTTAGATCGCGTGGGCTATGAAAACTATTGATGGTAGAATATTACATACGTACTACATAGGCGGCACTGAAAATTTCGGGAATTAACGAAATGACACAACATTACTATTTAAAAATGTATTTATTGCTTTTCGAAGTATTCTCCGCGAAATTCGACACATTTTTCCATACGATGGAACCAATCATTGAAACAACCATTCCATTCGGAAGTTGGGGTCTCCAAAATGGCTGTTTTGTAGGCGTCCACAGCTTCTTCAGGTGATGAAAATCTCTGTCCACGCAATTTATTCTTTATTTTAGGGAAAGTATAGAAATCATTAGGGCTTAGGTCGGGGCTGTACGGCGGATGGTCTAATAATTCTATGTTTTCTTGCTCTAAAAACTCTTTTGTTCTGTGCGCGGTGTGAGAACTCGCATTGTCGTGATGGAGGATGATGCGGCGGTTGCAGTTCTCTTTACGGAGTTCAGAAACGACCTGTGGCAAACAAATGCTAGCATACCATTCTGCATTAACCGTTCTTTGTCCCTCAAGAGGAATAGTCGTAACATGGCCGGTTTTGGAGACAAACGTGGCCACCATTTTTTTTGCAACACTCCGTGAACGAACATTTTTTGTTGGCTTAACTCATTTTCGAACACCCAAACTCGTGACTGGTTTTTTGTTTCGGGTTCGTACGCGTATATCCAGGATTCGTCACCTGATACAATATTGTATACAGCATTTGAGGATCCTGCGTGGAATCTTTCGAGAGTTCTGACGCACCAAGTAACGCGAGCCGCTTTTTGCTCTTCACAGAGCGAATGCGGTATCCATCGGGAAAACAACTTTTTTACACCTAATTGTTCATGCAAGATTATTTGTATTTGACTCATGCCAATGTCTAAAGTTGCCTGAATTTCGCGGTATGTCACATGTCGATCTTCCTCAATCAGCTTACGCACAGCATCAACGTTTTCTTGGGTGACTGCAGTTTTGCAGACTAAACAAGTTTGACAAAACCTCGTGACAAGACCGAGAATCTTTTTTTAAATAAATAAATGGTATTCGATTTTTAAAACCAAGGAGTTTTCAATTAAAAAGATTTTAATATGACAGGAACAGTGGAAATATTCCATTCCCGATACTTTTAGTGCAGCCCTCGTACATATAATATATGGCATATACTTTTTGCCATCTTTTAGGTAGGGACATAATCCTATTGCTATAGAAATTTTGGGGCTTCTGATCAAATACCGCGACAATTGGTTTTGGCAGTCCTCTCGTGATCTTAACCTGACACTGCCTAAAGAATTCTGAAGAGACCGACACACGTGGAAATCTGAAAGTGCAAGGTCAGGACAATACGGCGGATGCATTAACACCTTCCAGCCAAGCTCTCTTAATTTTTGCTGAGTGGCTAAAGATGTGACTAGCATTATCATGATGAAAAACCACACTCCTTCTCTTGATTAATTCCGGCCGCTGTCTCTCAACTTCTTGTTTTAATCTCATTTGTTGTTCGCAGTAGATTTCAGAAGCGATGGTCCTGCTTGGTGGTAACGGCTCATAATGAATCCCTTCCAATCTCACCCCACACACAGCATCACCTTGTTGCGAGTTAACCCGGGTTTCGCCACAGTCTATGAAGCCTGACCGGCCTTTGACCACGACCTTTTTCGCACGTTCTTGTCGTTGTATATTTAATAATTATATGTAATTTAAATATTCTAAGATAAACACATTACAAACGGAAAATAATAGACATTTAAAACAAACTTACATAGTGGTTATTCACGGCAAAATAATTATTTTCGGGAGCACACACAAATTGCGTTACATTTTCCTCACGACCGTAGTAAATACGCGCAATTGCTTCCAACTTCATGCCTCCTACTGTTCTGCGGTATTGATTTGATAGTAAAACTGGTGTTTTTCCTTGGATAACTCAAATCAGGTGAGGTCTAATATATGCCTATGAGAGTTAAGAAGCGACCAGCACGATATTGGAATTTTGCGCGTTTTGCTGTTACGCGGTATTTACAAACTGCTCTTACGCGGTTCAAGGGCGGATCCAGGGGGAGGGGGTCATGGGGTCATGACCCCCCCCCCCCTGAGCTGGTTCCAGGACCTAGGTGGACCACATATTGAACATAATGATTTAAGGACACAATACTTAGTCTGACCATAAATACTGTTACAATTAAAAATAAACAAAATATTACATTTGAATTTGGAATCTGTCATTTTTATATGATTGCTCATTGAGTTTTCTCATTTTGGCGCCAATACATTGTATAATATTTTGCGATATTAAAATGGAGTGGGGTGATAAAGAAAACCGAATCGCTGTGATTGCATTACGCAAAGTAGGTATGGAGCCAAAGGCAATTTTTAAAACTCTCCATACGCTTGGTATTAGTAAAATGTTTGTGTACCGGGCTATTAATAGGTGCAATGAGACCTCCTCTGTTTGTGACAGCAAAATATCTAGCCGTCCACGTAGTGTTCGTACGAAAAAGGCGGTCAAAGCAGTAAGGGAAAGAATTCGAAGAAATCCTGTCCGAAAGCAAAAGATTTTATCTCGGGAGATGAAGATAGCACCTAGAACCATGTCGCGTATTTTAAAAGATGACTTAAGACTTGCAGCCTATAAGAGACCTAATGGTCATTTCTTAACTGATAATTTAAAAGAAAATGGGGGGTAAAATCGAAACAACTACTGAAACGGTACGCAAAGGAAGGTCATAGAAAAATTTTGTTTACGGATGAGATTTTTTTTACAATTGAGCAACATTTTAACAAACAAAATGACCGTATTTATGCTCAAAGCTCTAAGGAAGCTTCCCAATTAGTCGACAGAGTGCAACGTGGGCACTATCCGGCTTCAGTGATGGTTTGGTGGGGTATCAGCTATGAAGGAGTGACTGAGCCATACTTTTGTGAAAAAGGTATCAAAACATCGGCACAAGTGTATCAAGATACCATTCTTGAGAAGGTAGTGAAGCCTCTTAACAACACCATGTTCAATAATCAAGAATGGTCCTTCCAGCAAGACTCGTCGCCAGGTCATAAAGCTCGGTCTACGCAGTCTTGGTTGGAAACGAACGTTTCGGACTTCATCAGAGCTGAAGACTGACCGTCGTCTAGTCCCAATCTTAATCCGCTGGATTATGATTTATGGTCAGTTTTAGAGAGTACGGCTTGCTCTAAACGCCATGATAATTTGGAGTCCCTAAAACAATCCGCACGATTAGGAGTGAAAAATTTTTCCATGGAAAGAGTGCGTGCTTCTATTGATAACTGGCCTCAACGTTTAAAGGACTGTATTGCAGCCTATGGAGACCACTTCGAATAAGCTTTTTATACTTTAAATTGTTTTATAACTAAACTTCAACATATCATAACATAGTTCTAAGTTAAAAAACTAAAATTTCTTTATACCTTTAATGTGCTTATAATAAAATACCTACTTTTTACTTGTATCTATTGTTATCAAAATTAAATTATAAGTTCTTGACTTGACCATGACTATGTGACCCCCTCCTGGCACCAAAGCTGGATCCGCCCTTGACGCGGTTTCGCACGCGCAGCGACGATATACTACATGTACGACTTTGCAGAGATAGTGTAGCATTTGCTGACGAAACTTTTTTTGGGGTTGATGCTTCCCGCTTCCGTAGGTTTAACCCGCGATATCCTACAAGTGACCCCTGGGTGGTGTTAAACCTGCTCCGGATGTTACGTCGTACCTTAAATACCCTGGCTATGTATTGTTTTTTTTATTTATTTTTTTCTTAGATGGTTGGACGAGCTCACAGCCCACCTGGTGTTAAGCGGCTACTGGAGCCCCTAGACATCTATGACGTAAATGCGCAACCCATCTTGAGATATAAGTTCTAAGGTCTCAGTATAGTTACAATGGGTTCCCCACCCTTCAAACCGAAACGCATTACTGCTTCACGGCAGAAATAGGCAGAGTGGTGGTACCTACACGTGCGGACTCACAAGAGGCCCTACCACCAGTAATTACGCAAATTATAATTTTGCTGGTTTGATTTTTATTACACGATGTTATTCCTTCACCATGGAAGTCAATCGTGAACATTTGTTAAGTACGCATTTCATTAGAAAAAATTGTACCCGCCTGCGGGATTCGAACACCGGTGCATCGCTACATACGAATGCACCGGACGTCTTATCCTTTAGGCCACGACGACTTCAATTGGAGCACAACTTCCGGCGTAAAGCCGAAGTGTGTGTATTCGTCCGGGCTGATGTCTGTTGTCGCCGTTATCGGGGCTTCGGACAACGGGACCTGTCCCTCTTGTAGCTGCGCGTAGACCACGGGGTTTGTACCCGAATCTACGCCTGCCTGTACAGGTCCCACAGCAGTCATGCAGGGTTCAACTCTCATTGAGCATGTGTAAGAGGAACTAACCGCGCGCTTGAACAATACCTATCTGCCGAGGTTGTGGTTCTTGGAGACTAACGCTCACCACCAAGAGTGGTTAGGGTCCAGAACCACTGATCTCCTAGGTCGGGCTGCCTACGATTTTGCCTTGCGTAAACCACCTGGTGACACCCGTGTTCCAGATATTGAGAGGCACGAGCCTTCTCTGTTAGACCTGCTGATCACTGATCCAGCCGGATACTGTGTAGTGGCCGACGCTCCGCTTGGATCGTCTCATTACTGCCTTATCCGTGCAGCCATACCGCTGTTTCGTCCTGCAGTGCTATCACGTATTTCGCAGACAATTAGCAGAAGACAAATATTGTGCAAATATTGCTGTCAACTGTCAATTTCGTATTACGAATTTACAACGATTATGCAGATCGCAGATCATCACTAGTGCTGCCTCTGCAGAGCGATTTGTGAAACTTTAGTGCATTCTTGACATAGTACAGCAGGGTGTGACAGATTAGTCCCAAATGTTCCGTTTTAGCACTACCATCGAAGTTAAGTTAAGTAAGTCTACAGACAATGTAGGTAAGGTTACAGTTCATCTTTTTTGTGCCAAGGCTAAAGTGGCACCACTGAAGCCGGAACTAACTGTTCCTCGGCTAGAGCTAATGGGTGCTTTGTTGGGTGCTCGATTGCTGTCTAAGGTGGTACAATCGTTAAGCTGTAAAGGTATTAAAATATCGCAGTGTTTCCTATGGACGGATTCAACAATTGTCTTGGATTGGATTCATTATGAACTAAAGACGTTGAAAACGTTCGTTTGCAACCGAATACTCGTAAAAGAGATTTGTGAACTTAACTCTGAATATGAGTGGAGACATGTAATCTAATCATAGCAATCCGGCAGACCTTGCCTCTAGAGGTGTAAAGCCGCAACAACTGAAAGAGAACAACCTGTGGTAGAACGGTGCTCCCTTTGTAATGCAGCCAGAGGGCGAATGGCCAATCATCACACGGTGCCTACCACACGTCTTGAAACGAGAGTTAGTTGGAGTTTGCAGTGTGATGGAAATGCTGAGTTTGATCTCTTTCATATATGTTCAAAGTTTCACATGATGCACAGAACCATGGCTTTTTTAATGCGCTTTATACAAAACTGTAAATGCAAGTGCATGCAAATCCAATCATCTTATTACTTTTAATTACATTAATTTTTACATTAATGTAATTAAAATAAATTCGCTTTTTACCTTGGCTAAATTTTCTCAAAAGAAATCCTTCAAACAGGATATCCATTCACTGAAAACCTCGGGCTGTCTTAACCGCAAATTTAGAATCATGTCATTGAATGCTTTTTTGGATACTGATGGGGTACTACGTGTTGGAGGTCATCTTCACAAGGCATTAGTAAGAACCCAACCAAATGTTTTCATTAAAATTAAAATAAGACTTGACCTAAAGGTCTTAGTTACCAGCAGGTCATATAATCCCTTGCATAGATTATACACATCATATATTTATGTATTTGAGATTCCTTGGATACTTTTGCCTCTGCAACACAACAGTAAATATTTTGCAAATTGCAAAAATCTGCTGCACAACAGCAAGTTGAATATCAAATTACAAATTGCAATTTCGTTTGTCAAATTTGCGACGACTTTGGTATCTAGTGCTGGTGCTAAATAGTTGCAAACTATCAGCAAGTGTAAAATTTGTTAAATTATTTTTGCCTTATTTAGGTAGGTAAGTGTAATTGGTTTAGATCTCTAATTGTGATATGTGTTTTTCATAATGTTAACATTAAACACCATGCTGCGCCCAGCGCGCCATTAGGTGCAATAATAATGTTGAGGTTATAGAGCTTATGTTACAAATTAGTATTTCATCTACCTATATTACTATACACAGAGCTCTAATTTATTGATAATTGGGGCTTTGGAGGCTAAGGAAATTAGGTGGGATATACTTGAATCAGTGCGTTTGCGACACTGTCTTAGTGATTAAGCTAGCCCCCTTAATCTATCGGAAAGTCTGTTCCGAACACAGAATTTCGAAATATCTGTTTTTACAATTGTGCTCTGAATTAAAGCCGTTAATACCTAGATCACCACGACGATTAAGAATAGAACACAGTACAATTCAAGATAAAGTAGTAGTAATCAAGTTTTAGTTTCTACTATGTGCAAATATTAAATCTTGGGTTGCTTAGTGAAAAAGTGTTAATCTGCTTTTCATATTTCTTAAAATTATTCATTGTATTTTTACTGTTCTAATTTCATAATGTTGTCAACTAGCACTGTTGATTGCACCTATAATTGAGGTGACATCTGCCCATAGACCTTTACAATCATAGATAGGTTTCATACTTCAGTGCATCTGCCATGTACTTATTATCAATTTGTCAATGTTTTGTATTGATGATTACTTTGTTGGTGCAACTAAATAAATAAATAAATAGCAGTACTCAATTTAACATTTAAATAATCAAGAAAATAAAATATTCACAAAATCTTGTTTTCAAAAGTAGTTAGCCTAAATTGTACTTTTCATTTCAGACTTATTCTTAACTAAATTTTAGGAATTTGTTTATGCAGATGTTAACAGCATTGTAAAATTTCATACTAGAAACCCGTGGGAATGAACTTTTTGCATAGTTTGCATCAAACTAGTAAAACCAATGCAGTTAGTGCCATAGCCACATGGGACTAAACAATCTCCTAAATAAAAAATAAAAAAATTAAAATTCCCACAAACAGTACAATGGTTCACAAGCTATAAATGGGTAAGTTAAATAATTATCTTATAGACCACAAGAGTTCCACTGATTTCACAATTTGCAGGAGTCAGTCATAATATAGGTCAGTTATGTTTTTGAAGTTTCATAATGTAACAGAGTTCTGAGAAATGTCAAGTCCTGGTGAAACTGGAAAGACCTTCGGGCCACCATTAACCATTCCTTCATAAAAAAGAAATATCAAAATTTGTCATATTTTTATAGTTGAGGGATATTTGATAATAATAATTTTGTATGCATTGGCATTCTGATTGAAAAAATAATATAAATAGTACTTAAATAATATAAAAAAATCATTATAGGTTTTACAATAAATTTGGCTTTCCTGGTGTTTCGGGGTGTATAGATGACACTCATGTTGCACCAGAATATGAAGAGAGGTTTATCTGCAAGCATTATCATCCCAGGAATGTGCAAATTGTGAGCGTTTTGCTCAAGTCTCTCATTCAGAGTAACAAACACTTCATAGTACTTTTCTGAAGGATTAAATTTTCAGATCTGTGATAGTGATGTCAAAATTTGTGTTGATGCAATATTTAATGATACATTTGTCTGGTGTAAATCTGAACTGAATATGCCTGTGCAGGATCTGCACCATACTTGTGAAAATGTTTAGTTTTTAGGCAAGTAAAGTATTATGAACTCTATCTCAGTAACATGACTACAAAACTGTATTCAATTCAATTCAAATTGAAAAGGATTTATTTGCCAGAGACATGGTACATAATATTTTAACGCTCCAGCATGTTCTTACTTGAATAAGAAGTGTGCAAATATAAAATAAATATAGAATTAATTGAAGATTACTAATATGTCAATTTATAATATAACATTCATAAATTATAGTCATAAAGAATTTAAATCATTCATAATCCATTAAAATCATAAAATATATTTTATACTAAAATATATTTTATATTTTAGTATAATATGTAGTCATGATCTATAGATCTACTCAATTACAGATTATTATTATTTCAAAATTCACTAATATCATAAAACATTTCCTTCAAAAAATATTATTTACATCATTTTCGAATTGTCGATTCTTTTTTCCTTGAAAATATCAGGCAAATGGTTATAAATTTTAATGGCCATACAATAAACATTTTTCTGATTAACTGTCAATCTCTGACTTAGTACTTGAAGGGTGTGTTTATACGGACTTGAAATAAAATTTAAAATATTTTGTTCAAAACACATATCTCAAACATACGTAAACATGGAAGAGGAAAAATATTTATTTATTTAAAAAATTACAGCCACATCACAAACATTTATAAAATATAAAATAAAATTTAAAATATCACTGGAGGTAAATTTAAATAAACAACTATCCAACAAACCCATGTAGTAGATTGCGCGTACACTTTTTTGTGCCATTAATGCTCCAATAAATTCTGTAGAGCCTACCCCATAAAATAATGCCATATCTCAATGGTATGCTGTCTCTGCTGCTGCTTGAGAAACAGTAAGTCTTAATCTATTCAAAACGTATACAATACTTATCAAGCTTATTACAGAGACAATTTATATTTGGCATCCAGTTACAGTATTTATCAATTGTCAAGCCTAAAAAATATTAACAGTCCATGCTAATAGTTAGGGGGCGTCCATAAATTACGTGAGGTGTTTTTTTAAAGTTTCTGCCCCTCCCTCCTCCCTGGTGAGATGTCGTGAGATTTTATTCAACCCCCTCCCATCTCCCAATCTCACGGGAGATTTTTCAAAATGTGAGTTTCTTACGTAAACGCGTTGGATTGTTATTATAAAAAGAAAAAAAGAAATTTGCTTCGTGCTTTTATTTATGACTAGTTATGACTAGTAATCACTGTTGCTGAGAGTTTATTTATAAGTGTAATAAAAATTTAACAATAGAATACTTAAATCGTAACTACTGTGATTAAAAAAAGAATATCTACTCTAATTCAGTCAGAAAATGAATCCATCTCCAATTAATCGCAACCCAGAAGGAACGGCATTTTGTTCTAAAACTTTTCTGTCTGTACTTTTTTCAAAATTCCTTCAATTACGTTCCAATCGTCAGTTCCTTGACTAGAGAAGCAATCCTAGACTATAATTGAGCCACCATCATGCTTGATCGTATGGACTACACAGTCTGGCATCATTTTGGGCACTGTCGAACGTAAATTCTTCGTTTTGAACCGAATAGTTCAAACTTGGATTCATCGGGTCAAAGAACTTTTTAAAAATCTTCAGTTCAATCTCGATGGGCAAGAGTCCGCTGCATCCGTTTTATCTTGTTTTGTGGCCTTAGCAGAGGTTTTCAAACGGCGACGCGATCATACAGCTTCGCATCTCTCAGTCGCCGTTTTACTGTAGTAAATGATAAAAGTTTAACACGAGTTTTGTTTACTTCAGAGCGGATTTCTAGTGTATATTTCTCTTGTTGGTATCAATAATGAAATTATCTTCATCAGACGTGATAGCCTTCCCGAGCGTGGACGATCTTAAACGTTTGACTTCATTGTGTAAAACAACGCTGGCAGAACGCACTTCACGGTTGATTTCGTGTGTTTTTCCCATTTTAAGATGTCTTCACTGTAGAAACCACAAGCTTACACCAATTGAGATTGTTTGTGAACAAACCCAATTAAACTCAGGTAATAAGAAGTCAGAATCACGTATTTTCAGAACCTACAGAACAGATTATTTCCTACTTATTCATCAAAGTGAAACAAAAGCAAAACTATTAGTAATGAGTACATCACAGAAATATTATTATAATATTATGACTCTACCACCTGGCCCTAGCGCAGCGTTGGTCGGTGTTTGACAATAATAGATGCTTATTGTCCAATAACATGAAAGTAAACAAAATAAGGATTTCTTTAAATGTTCGATATTAACAATAGAATATGCTGATGTGCGTTTCTTTTATTTTTCTTATGGGATTATATTACAATAGATTGATAATTTTGTTGTTTAAGTGCGGTCCTAAACTTTTTGCCGGCAGTCTAACCATACTCTATGTCTCAGCTTGAAGATGCGCACCTGGCGTACAAGCAGCCTTTGCTGAAATGAAAGCTGCATGAGCCAGTAGTTCGCCCTAGTTTCCATTTGTACTCTTTCTAGATCTACAACCCACGATGTGTCTATTCTTGTTTGTTGTCCTCTAGAGTCTAGACAACATAATGATTGATTAACATTCTGACTGCAGTGCATTAACGTTAACACTAGATGGGCTGTGAGCTTATGTACTTACTAATTTTTTTTTATTGCCCTTGTAGTCAGACGAGCATACGGCTCACCTGATGGTGAGTGGTTACCGTCGCCCATGGACTTCAGCAATGCCAGGGGCAGAGCCAAGCCGCTGCCTACCGCTTAATACTCTCCACAAGCCTCGTTTGAAGAAGGGCACATTGAAGAAGGAACATGTCATAACGCTCGGGAAACACCGTGGAGGGGAGCTCATTTCATAGTCGGATGGTACGTGGCAAAAAAGACCTCTGGAAACGCACTGTGGATGACCGCAGTGGCTCCAGGTAGTATGGATGAACTCTACTCCGGCGGCGGGCGGTGCGATGGGAAAAACGAGATGAATGTATCATCTCGAACAATTTCTCAGCAGTCATAGCAGTTCCTAACACCCATAATATGCAGAAAAAAACAACTAAAAAAATACATAATTATACAGAATTAAAGGAAGAAATTACTAAAGTTTGGGAAATGAATAAAGTTTATATTGTGCCGCTAGTGCTTTCCAGCACTGGTGTCATACCAAAGGACCTTCACCACTCCATCAAGCTATTAGATTTACCCAAAAAAGTATTTTTTACCATGCAAAAAGCCACATCTTTAAATACGTGCCGGAATGTTTAGAAGTTTTTACAGGACGAAACATCAGACGATATTAAAACTGAAAATGAACTTCACTTGGCTTAGGCCCGTGCTTTTCAGTCTTTACCGAAATTCATAAAAATACGAGAATAACTCTGTACATAATAATAATAATAAAGCCTTTTATTCGCATAATAGATATACAATTATGTTTCATAAACTGCTGCACTGATACGTATGTATTTTACAAAATTAAAATTGTTCACTTATTTGGTGCTTCTTTACTTTCGGTAACTCCGTTTGCCAGTTTTCAAATGCCTCTAACCTTTCTACACCTATCATGTTTCTCTTCAGTGCTCGTTGGCAAATAATAATTTTATTGGTTATATTTTTTGTTGTGGTCCACGTTTGGCTTCCTTACATTAAGATTCAAATATAAATAATTTTCCCTTTGTTGCTAAATTAAGGTTTTTGTTTTTCATTACTTCCCTTAGACCCCAATACCTCCTTACAACTGTTTGCAATTCTTCTTTCAATTTCTTTGTTTGTGTTATCTTTGGGTGATATCAGCTATCTAAGATCCAGTAAAGTTCTGCTACAAATGTAAAAGCATTTTTGTTAAATGAAGTAATGTAATATTATTGAAATTTATACCCACATATTTAGTCTCAACAAAAAAATTATAAAAATGTTCTATTCAAATTGGCCACCTTTGGATTTATATAGGCCTTTAATCTGTTTGACCACGAACCTATGGATCTACGCATTGTTTCCAAGGGAAATTTCGCCACTGCTTGGTCCAAAGATTTTTTTAGGAGACTCAATGTCGCCCTGTCGTTTAGAGCAGGCATATTCTCTAAACCTGACCATAATTTGAAGTCTAAAGGGTTAAGGTTTGGGCTAGATGAGAGCCAGTCTGCATCTCTTATAAAGTCCGGAACGTTGGTTTCAAGCCAGGCTTGGGTAGTTCGTGCCTTGTGACTGTTAGGGTGAATTATGTAAATCAAACATCAGTTTGTGTTCGCCATCTTTAATGCAGAGAGAAATAGATTCGAAGTTGTCATAGATAAAACGTAACAAAGAATCTACATTCAACATTCCCCCTCAATTTAGAGTTTCATAAAGTCTAAAATTGCAAAATCTCACATATTATATGTAACAGTTTAGTTTAATATACAATTGAACACATAACTCAGCTAATTTAAAAAAAAAAACAAATATTACAATTCTAGTTGGTTACAAATCTTATCTTAATAATATGCTAACTAAATGATTGTTTCTTTTACAATAAATTTAATATGCTTACAAAATCATCATGTTTTATTTTTGGTAATGCCTTTGTGAATAAGTCTGAAACATTTTTGTCAGTAGGAATATAATCAACTGTTAGTAATTTTTTATTTACTATATCTTTAATAAAATGAACTTTAATATCAATGTGTTTTGATCTCTTTCCATTGTCAAAACTTTTAATTAACTTTATAGCACTTTGATTATCCAGTAGTAGTTGTGTGGTAATATCCGATGTTGATGTCAAATCATGAATAATCCCTCTTAAATTAATTAATTCTGTAGTAGCTTGTGCGGCTGCAACATACTCAGCTTCTGCTGTAGATAGTGATACTGCAGGCTGAAAACCATTGAATCAGATTATTACAGTAGTATATAGCACAGCCACTGGTGCTTTTTCTGTCTACTTTGTCAGCTGCCCAGTCTGCGTCTGCATATGCAAGTAATTTTCT
Organism: Bombyx mori; assembly: GCF_030269925.1. NCBI lineage: Eukaryota > Metazoa > Arthropoda > Insecta > Lepidoptera > Bombycidae > Bombyx > Bombyx mori. The sequence goes on from NC_085122.1 coordinate 14,243,511, forward strand.
TTCTTCTGTTTTTCTGTATATTAAGGTTTATTTTGTGTGCATTTTAAATATCGAAGTACTATCTTTGCAGCTTTCCACAAAGATGTTGTTGGGTTGTCCATAAATCTACTCAGATATGATACTGGATAACAGATATCTGGTCTAGTGTTCATTGCTATAAAAAGTAATGAACCAATAAGTTCTTTGTATGGTACATCAATATTTTCATCTTTTTCTGCACTGTAATGGAAATGCCATTGGAGTATTTATTCCTTTACTTTCTTGCATGTTAAACTTTTCTATAATTCTTTATATCATTTCTGTTTGTCTTATTTCCATTTTATCGTTACTCCTTGATATTTCCAATCCTAAGTAGTTTTTCACTTCACCTAAATCTTTGATTTTGGATTCTGTTTTCAATTTTTCTAGTATACTCTGATTTCCTAGTAGTAAAATATCATCAACAAATATGAGTATCCATGCGTCTTTGTTATTGTATAAACAAAAATCATGTTTTGATTGAGTAAATTCGTTGTTTGTCATAAATTGATTAAATTTGTCATTCCAGCATCTTGGTGCTTCTTTGAGTCGAAATAGTGACTTTTTTAGTTTTAATATTTTACTTTTCGGTTTTACACCTTCAGGGCATTTTATGTAAACATTATCTTTTAGTTCTCCATTCAGAAATGCCGTAGGAACATCCATTTGTTTTATTGGAAGTCCCTCTTGTATTGCATGACTTAGCATAATTCGTATTGTTGACATTCTTGCTACTGGTGCATAGTATCCCTCTTGTCCTTGTTGTTGCTTTCTTTGTTCCATCTTCTTTCATTCTAAATATCCACTTGGTATCTATAGCTTTTTGTCCTTTTGGTAGTTCTGTTTCTTCCCATGTTTTCAATTTATTAAGTGAATCAAGTTCTTTATTTATAGCTTGTCGCCATTCTTTGACTTGTACTGCTTCTTGATATTTAGTAGGTTCTCCTGTACACAAACAGTAAGCAATACTTAAATCATACTCTTCTAATGCTTTTGGTTTTTGTATTTGTCTTCCAGATCTTTTCTGATAAGTATTTCTTTCAATTTCTATCTATTGCTCTTTCTCTTCACATCTCTCACTCTTTCTTTCTTTATTTTCATCTTCTCTTAATATTTTCTCTTCATCTTCTAGGTGAGTTTCTTCTTCTTTATCCTTGTAGATAACAGTTTCTTCTATTTCAGTTTGCTTTAGTTTATTCTCTTCATATTTTAAGTCATTTTCATCAAATCTTACATCTCTTAAGCATACTATTATATTTTCTTTAGGATCCCATAGTCTCCATCCAATTGGTGTATATCCAACCATTCTCATTTCTTTTGCTCTATTTTCAAATTTCTCTTGCTTTGGTACATTAGTCACCCATACTTTTGAACCGAATACTCGCAGTTTTGATAAGTCCAATTTTCTAAACATTATTGCTGCAGGTACTTTATTCTTTATTGCTGATGATGGACATCTGTTTATTTGATATACAGCTTCACCCCATAGATGTTTTGGTAGTCTTGTCTCATTTAGTATAGTCCTTGCTTTATTGTATATTGTCCTATTCATTCTTTCTGCAATTCCGTTGGACTGCGGTGAGTATGGCTGTGTAAATTGAAGTATTATTCCATTTCGCCTACTATATCCCAACATTTTATGATTTTTGAATTCTCCACCGTTGTCACATCTAATTTTCTTCACTTTGTTTCCAGTCTGTCTTTCAATTCTGCGTATGTAATCTATTAATATGTCTGTAGCTTCACTTTTTTGTTTTAATATATATATGATATACTTCAGTGAAATGTGAGTAATCATCAATTATGGTTTGGTAATATATTTCACCTTGAGATGTTGGTGTAGTCACTGGTCCTGATAAGGCTTCTAGCCTTAGTATCGAGTTTCTTAGATTCTTCTGTTTTGTATGTCGCTATCTATAATGCTCCACACACCCCTTTCTTCCATAATTAATTTTAATCGAAATTTCCAATTACCGAAATTATCACCATCTACGCCTTCGAGTCGCGGTAATACTTCGCGTTCACGTGCCATTTTTTTTTTGTTTCCAGAGTTTGTTCGAGTTTTTTTTTGTTGTATTATTATTAATTAACACTCTGTACTTCTTTTTATATCCATTTATGGGCCGAAAGCGCAGTGGAAGCGTTTGTTAGGGTGAATTATGTAAATCAGACATCAGTTTGTGTTCGCCATCTTTAATGCAGAGAGACATAGATTCGAAGTTGTCATAGATTAAACGTAACAAAGAATCTACATTCAACAGTGACCAGGTGCAGAGACCTGCTGGAAAGTCCACGGTATGTTTTTAAAAAGTATATTGCTGAGAGGTTTCACAACATGATCCAAGACTAAATCTTGATTCACTTTGGCTGAAGTTTTCACTCCTTTTTCAAAATGTAGTTTTTTGACTCCTTGATAAGACACGCCCGACCAAACCATCACTGATGCAGGATGATGACCACGTTGTACTTTTCCGACCACTTGAGCAGCTTCTTCAGAACTGTGAGCGTACACATTATCCTTTACTTATTGTAGTGTTCTTCAATCGTGAACATTTTTTCATCGGTATAGATAAGATGACCAACTATTTTTTGTTCCAAAAGAGTACACTTTTCAAGTATTTCATAGGTGAAAAAAAAAAAGAAGAAAAAACGATAAAAACTTTATTTTCTTTTAAAAGCATATTTTTCTTCGGAGTGGATTTTTTTTGCTAAATGAGAATGTTCGTCTAATAATAATCTAGCCACATCCGAACAACTTTCATTTTGCATATTAAATTTGACTGTTAAGACGGCAGATAATGTTTTTACAGAAAGTTGCGACTTCTCAATGCTCTAATAATCGTTCCCTAGTAAAAATGCCCTTTCAACAGCAGCATTAGTGCCTGGACGACATAAGGAAATTTCTATTAAAACTTTTAAATTTGGGATGTGGGATATGTTCTACTCAAAATGCCGAAAGATTTCTACCCATCTTTTGTCAAGTTGTATTTTCTCATCGTTCCTTTTCTTCAAATTTTCTTCATTTAAATATAAATTTACTTTTCGAATTTCTTCAAAGAGAAAATTGTTATTAATAGCAATATCTTTTACTTCCTTCATTACAAATTCGATTGCTGAAGAAACTTCTTTCCATTCAATTTTACTATTTAGAAGGGTCCATTTGAAACATTTAATGTTCTAAAGTTCACTATCCATTCTTCGATATATTCATAGCAAATTTTATAAAAAAAATAACTTCTTTTAAAAATTCATTTTTTAATCCGGGATTGGAATCTTCCAAAACGGTCAGTTTATTCCTTAGAATTAATGGTTAAAATCCATCATTAAATTTTGATTTACATTGCAGTATGAAATCGTTTAATATAGTACAAACTTCTGCTGCTGAAATTTTATCTCCTTCAATTTTGTAGAGTAATTTTATGAAACAACGCCTGATTGTGAATAAAATGGTTCTGACATATCGCTTTGAAAGAAATTCTTCAAAATTGTAGGACGTTAGTCAAGGTTTAAAAAATATGAACGTAGTGGATTATATAACTGCAAAACACGTTCTAATGCTGGAGTTAAAGCAAGCCTTAAGCAGACTTAAGAATAATCAAGCAGTTTTTTTTATTAAACCCCAGCCTCTTCACAACATTCTTTCAAACTTGCTACCTGTACTGTAAACCGATTGAAATATGAATATATATATTTGTAATAATTACTTCCACATCTATTCACATTGTTTTATACCCAATTGTTAGAAGCGTCCAAATTTTGGACGTGCCACAGACGCAGGGTCTGTAGTGGTATTATTCTTAAGCCGTGTCCAGGTGCAAAAGTTGGCCAAATCCTCATAAGTGGTGTATTGCTTAAGCCCCAACGGGCAGCCGGGATTCGCAACATCAGCAGAAAGAGTTTTTCCCGAAGATAGTGTAACTTCCAAAGAGTGAAAGAATTTTTCAAATCGGTTCAGTAGTTTGGAGCATATTCAATGCAAACGAACAAACAATCAAATCTTTTCTCTTTATAATATTAGTATAGATAAATAAGCAATTAATAATGTTTTATGAGATGATATCCAGAGGGATGACGCAAATGACACACTAATCAGGTGATGACATAAATGAGTTGTCTGATTTCTGTATCCTTGAAAGGGCAAACCGGATGACTCAAACAGCTGGGGAACATCCTCTCCGAAAAGAACCCATTGTGATCCATGGGGATAATCCTTGACAGACAGGGGAAAGACAACACGTCAGGGTGATCCAGTTGTTGTTGACTGGGTTGAAATCAGCAAGATGCCGATGATGATAGAAGGGTGTTTCGGGCCTCCACGTTTTTCTCTCCCTTTTATCTTGATGTTTTTTACCCCCTTTTTTTTCGGGCCGAACATCCTGCGAGGTCAGAACCTGAACCAGAATATATAGATTAACATGACAGTTAACATAAACATACAGACAGATAAGTACACTTACTAAAATTACACGTAAAAATCGTTTGATTTGCTGTCGAAATGTCCAGTATGCCTTAAAACCTGAAAACGCGTTTGCGCATTATTTAAATGATATCAATTTTAGTAGTGGCTTTTGCGGTGCTGGTCTCTGGTCTGCTTTTACGCATGCTTCCTCTCGCCGATTGCATGGTCTCTATAGTCTGCGCATGGATAATTTGCATATGCCTATTTAACCATTTCTTCGCTTGAAGGGTACAGCGTCGGCATACACGGCAGTATACAATTGTGCCCATCACTAAAATTCCGAGTATGAACCTACTAAAATAATTATGCCAGGTAGAATCTTGTAGGTTTGCGTTTGTTCCGTTCTGGGCAACGACGATCTCCTCTTTCGACATATTTTTACCCATTTTACTAGTATAAAAATGGTGTAATTAAATATATTATCAAATTCATTTATTTCTAATAATATTAATCCATATTAATGTTAGTAACAGTGATTTCTTAAAAATGTGTTAGTAAGGACATAGTAACAAAAGAAAAGAACAACATACCTCTTTACAATAATTGAGAAAAGGTCTAATCTCGAAAATATCATGGCCAGGACGCGGTTGGAGCTAACTCCTACTTTGCAGAACAAGGACGCGCATCGCTTTCTTATTATGGCATAGAAATCGTCGGTATGCGCCTCCGCAAACATGCCCGATGCGCTGCAGAACGAGGCAGCCCCATCGCAGGGCGTTATACCACAGATTACTAAATAAAAAACAGATACTTCACTCGGTAGAAAATTACCAATACCTACTGCTATAATAGCATACTCTTTCGCGTCAGCAACCGCTGCATGCTAAAATGTGCCTAAATACCCAAGCCTACAATTGCGATTGCTTCGCACCGCGCGATCCCACAGGAATCGCAGGGCTGCCTATTCGATAAAATTAAATCGACATAAATAACTATTTGTGTCTATTTTATTGATTTAATTAATATTGATTGATTTAAAATTGTATGGTTAATAAAAAAAAAAATATAAATTGGTATTAATTAATACAAATATAAATTAATACATCTAAAACATTATAAAGGTCAGTGTATAGGTAAAATAAAAAATCTTTTGATTGAACTTCTTGCTTTATTTTACCCAAATCATTCTCAAGTGTTCTTCTTTTTAGTTCCGACACTTTCAATTCTTTACTAAGTCTTCTTTTCCTTGGTGTATTAGATGAAAGTGCAGTTGATGTCTGAGTTTGTTCAGTTTGACTATTATGAGATGTCTGTATCGACTCCGATTTTGTATCAACGCCTTTGACGGTAATGGCTGATAGTATATTAATATTTGAATATTTGGTTTGTGTCGATACTTCTTTGGATTCTGGTTCAGTACTGGCACTTGAAGTAGTTGATAGAGATGGCAGCAGCTTTGTAGGCAAAGCGTCAGGTCGTAATTGAGGTTTATAAATAATCACCGACTTTTCAAAATGAAGACAACACACAATAGTCCAAGATCCCAGAATGTTCTGACATAACTTATTTTCACATGGATGAAACCTTCACGACTTAGTGGCGTCTAGTATACTTTAAATACCAAGTAGGGAACTTGTGGAGCTTGCCCTGTGACACCTGGGCAGGTACCAGGTGAGAAAGGTAACTAAAAATATGAGTTATCTAACTTAAATTTGTATGGCTGATTTTTATATATATTTTGTAGAATATTATTCTAAACTAGAATTATTAAGTGTCAGACACTTTTCATGGACCAGAGCTTTTGTCAGACGCTTTAAAGCTCGATAAAAAAATTATGAACTTTACTTATTTTTTCATGTATGACTTTTAAATATCTTATTCAAGTAACTATTACAAAGTTGTATTTCATCAGTCAGACAAATTCGAGTGACCAAACATCCGCTAAACACAATAATTATTCAGCCGGGAGAGCGAGCGCAAGAGTACTATGCACATGCGTTTCAGAGTAAAAAATTGAAATATATAGAAAATACTTACTAATTTCAATTCAAGATTTTTGCATCCTTATTTCAATAAGATCCCTTATTAAAAAAAAGGTTTAAAAAGATTCAACCCATGCAAAATGTATATCTATATATTTGTCAAGTTGAATCTTTTTTAATTTCTTTGATCCATTTCGAATCTTTTCAAATCTCTTTTTCTAATCAGGGATGAGCTTCAATAGTAAGTTGTGAATTAATATATATATGAATTATAATTAAAGTGAGTTTATTTATTGCATGTATTTGGGATAGTGAATATATGAGGAGCCATTTTGTTTTATAAGGAATTATCTTTATTTTATTGTAAAAAAGATACCAGTTAGAAAAATTTTAAGAAAAAAATATTTACCTATGATTAATTACAGCAAATATTTGTTTATCTTTTAATCATCGCAATCATGACACTCATTGGAATTTTCATCGTTCATCCAATCACGATATTGTCCATGCAAGTCATCCTCGTCGTCATCAGTGATGTTGTCGTTGCTGGCAGCGTCTTCTGCAAAAAACAGCTTAAAGAATTCAAAAACATAAAATTATAAATAAAATAAATTTAAAACTTAAGTCAAAGTATAGTACCTGAATTTTTAAGGAATTTACTAATGTCTCCAGGTAATTGGTCACCATCAAACCAATGAAAGTGATATTGGTTTTCTTCTAGCCTCCACCCGTTGCGTTCGGGAGTTAAAATGGTTGGTAGTTTTTCATTTGCGTTATTCCATATACTAGAAATGTAATTCGCTCGGAGAAATTGTTGAAATAATTCAGTTTTACATGGTGGTGGTGAGGTCGTAAGGTTCAGTTTGGCTTGTGCCGGCGGATCAGTTAGAGAAACACATCTTTCCTTCGTAAATGTATATTGACAACTACCGCTTAATCGTAAAGTTAAATGAGACTACGTTTTTAAGTTCAAAATCGCAAAACAGAATCACCATAAACCGCCCACCAAAGGACAACTGAAGTCCTTTCAAATTAAGTAAAATCAACAAATTTTATAGGTAATCACATGTTTTGATTTGCTTCTACAACAATCACTAAAGTATCGGTATATGGTGCGGTCAGAAAGAATTTATACAAAGAACAATAGTAAAATAACAAACGTTAACAACTATATAGCACTAATCTATTTGTATGGGCAACGCACATAGTTTGGTTACGCATCACCTTGTTATATGATCACCACTCTTTACACTATAGACTCTGGTAAGACCGTCAGGGCCAGGATGCTTGTCGGTTATTCGTTCCATAAGCCACTTTCCTGGTGGCAAATTGTTCTGTTTTATGAGGACAATGTCTCCTATCTTGAATTCGTCTTCGCGTTTTAACCATTTCGGTCTTTGTTGCAGCCGCGTCAAGTATTCTTTTTGCCATCTGGACCAGTTTTTATGTGTATTTCCAACGTGTCAGGTTGCTTATTTTAGCGTCTTTCAGGTTCACATCAGGCACAGTTACAGGGGCTTCAGTTATCAAAAATGACCTTTGCTCGCCCACCTGTTCTGGTGAAACTGGAAAGGTCTCCGGGCCACCAGTAATAAAAAAAAAAAAGAACCGTTGTAAGCTCTTCATAGGTAAGGTTAGTGTTAAGGATTCTTCGTAGATGGTGCTTAATAGACTTCACACCCGTCTCCCATAAATTTCCAAAATTTGGAGAGTAGGCCGGGATGAAGTGCCATTGTGTTCCATCATCAGCAAGTAATTCATTAATTTGTCATTAGTCATTAATCTTGTGCCTGAATGTATGTTAGACAAGGGCTTCGTCATCACGTAGGCTTTTATAGGTAAAATGTAGTTGTTCCATCGTGATAATACATTTACTTCATGCCTGACTCTAACCTTCGTGGACTCCAGTCCAGACACGATAAATTTGGTAGTCGTTGATAGAGCGTAAATTTGGTAGTCGTAGATAGAGAGTTGTAGAGCGACCCCTTGTAAATCCGAATTGTTTATTATGAAGCAGGTTATTTGAATTAAAATGTTCTAAAAGTTGTGTCAAAATAATTTTTTCAAAGATTTTACTCAACGTAGGGAGTACTGAAATAGGTCTATAGTTAGAGGGGTCATCAGTACTACCAGATTTAAAAAGAGGAATCACTTAACTATGTTTCATTAAGTCAGGAAATACACCACACTTAATACAATCATTAAAAATACTAACAAGATGAGAAGCAATAATGTCTATTACAGACTTCAAAACCTTTACTGATATTCCCCCCATATGTTGAAATCTCCGCATATAATTATTTTTTTGTTTGTTTTATTACATATCTTTTTGAGTATTATGTCTATGCATAGTAATTTCTCTTGGCCAGACATAATAAAATGCTCGTTTATACATACATATGATATATATGACATATATGATGTTAAATTCTATTTAATTACAGTTTGTGGACACAGTGTGGAGAATAAATTATAAAACACTTACCCTGGTTTAATACACGACACCAAGGAACTATTAAATTGACTTAGGCAAATGCTTAAGAATAACCTTGCAGCTCGAGAGATGTTGATAGAAAAAGGACTTGGACAAAGTGACTTGTCCTTTTATAGTAATAGTCTGACGGTTCTCGAAGATTCTGCATGCTAGTGATGTGCAAACCTCGTCTTCGAACAATAGACAAGATCGTACAGTCACGACATGCAGCGTTGAGTGAGTGAACTAATTAGTGTATTAAAATTATTTTATTTCCCCACACTGCGCCACTTATACTAGATGGCGTTAATTTAAAAAAAAATCTAAATTAATTTTTCCAGCGTTACAACTGATTTAAAAAAAACTCTGCTTTAAATAACTACGCTGTTACTACAGTGTACTTACACTGGTGGTAGGATCTCTTGTGAGTCCGCGCGGGTAGGTACCACCGCCCTGCTTATTTCTGCCGTGAAGCAGTAATGCGTTTCGGTTTGAAGGGTGGGGCAGCCGTTGTAACTATACTTGAGACCTTAGAACTTGTATCTCAAGGTGGGTGGCGCATTTACGTTGTAGATGTCTATGGGCTTCGGTAACCACTTAACACCAGGTGGCCTGTGAGCTCGTCCAACCATCTAAGCAATAAAAAAAAAACTAACAATTTGATCCAATATTGAATTGGATTGTGACGTTATTAGAGCATTATCGACATATAATATTAAAAAAGCCTAATACCATTAAAATTACCAACAAATACACAATTGTCTGCCCGCAATTGAACAAAACCAAACTTTTAACAGAAAATCAGTAAACTTTTGATTCCAGCAACGAGATGCCTGTTTTAAGCCATATTTGGATTTATTCAATTTGCATATTTTATTTGCTGGTGCGTTCACTCCATATGGAACTACCATAAAAATATACTCTTCTATATTCAGCACAGATAGACAACAGTATTCTTATTGACTCATACCTTGTAGTAGGTGAAAAGATTTCATTAAAATCTATATTTTCAATTTGTGTGAAACCGCGGGCACAAAGACGAGCTTTATATCTTTTTACTTTACCATCTTTGGTTCTTTTAATATTGAAAACCCATTTGGGTGTTATAGTTCTCTGGTCTTCATTATTCGCAAAACTCCAGGTGTTATTAGTACGATGAGCTTCATATTCTTCATTTATGGCCACAAGCCACAAGTCACTCTGTTTTCTATTAATCGCTTCATGTAACTGCGAGGTACATCCAATTCCATTAAATTTGCCTCAAAAACGTTATTTCTACGTGGTCGCAAATTAATATTTGAACGATCCATGTCCGTAAGGTCAATTTCTTATGAAAGTTCATAGGTCTCAGCATTTTCATCAATGGTATTATGTGAGCTGTCATCACTTTCAGTCAACTCAGTGTTATCTATCTCCTCTTCAGTATTTTGTTTAGTATCATTCAATATAAAAATTTGAGCTTCATTCCGTTTAATTTCAAGTCTTTTCTGTTCATTGAAAATAACATTCCTTGATATTGTAATTCTTTTTGTAATTGGAACATACATTCTATACTTTGAATTATCATATCCAACTAACATCATTTTACAACTTTTACTATGAAGCTTCTTTCTCAACTGATCTGGCACATGAACATATCCTTCGCATCCAAACGCTCGGACATGATCTAGACTAGGTTTAACACCACTCCACAACTCTATAGGTGTAATATTTGGTGTCTGACTTGAAGACAGGCGGTTCAGCAAATATGCAGCACAATTTACTTCTTCTGCCCAAAGATTGAGTGGTACTTTACGAGCATAAAGCATGGAACGAGCACTTTCGACAATTGTCCTAATTTCTCGTTCTGCCCGGTCATTTTGTGCAGGTGTGTAAGGGGCAGTGAGCTCATGAGAAATACCCTCACAATCAAAATATTCTTTAAAGTCTTTGCTTATGTATTTTCCACCATTGTCAATGTGCAATATGCGTACACTATGTGAGAACTTATTTTTAATTATTGTATTATATTTCCTGAAGCAGTTTGACACATCAAATTTATTCTTTATTGAATGGTTGACGAGCATGCTTTCAATAACCACAACCCTGACACACAAACTTGTCACAGTTTGACAAGTCAACACCAGTAATTACATAATTTTTACACATTATCTGTATTTCATTGACATTAAAGGCCCTAGACGTTCAAAATGTTATAACCTTGTCTTGCTACTACTCCTTCAGAAAATAGGTTTCTTCTCAACTTTGTTACATAAAGAACATTTTTCAGGATACATGTCTCCCACTGTCCATTGACACACTAGTCTATCAATACATTTCCTTGACCAATTACTTGTATAGCTTCTTGGTTTCCCAGTTTCAGTGGAGATCCTGTATACTCATACAATTCAGCAAAATATTCACGTTTATAACACATGTGAGCTGAGGCACCGCTGTCTAATATCCATTTTGAATCGTCATCACAATATTTTAAATCTGTATTTGCTACATTGAATACTAACATATTATTTTCTTCTTGTTGTTTCTGTTTTTGTTTTTGCATAATGGCCACGTTTCTCACAGTTGTACATATAAATCGATGTGACTTCTCATTAGACTCATTTAATTTTTCTTTTAATTCTGTGATAATTTTCTTCTTCATACTTTGTTTTGCCACTATTAATGCAGTTTCATTCTCTTCTTCTACATTAAAACTAGCCTCCTCATCTAGCAGACGAGCTGTCAGATCAATTATAGTTTGATTCTTCGGATCAAGCGACATCCAAGCCTTTTTTTTTTGGGCCGGGGGCAGAACCTTCTACGAGATCAGAACTTGGATGAGGTAGAGGGGTTATCGCGGTCAACACTGCAAACAGACAGCGCAGCTCACCCCAAGGACGCCCTGCCGACGGAGCCTTCGAGGCGAATAGAATTTTAGATGGTTTTTCACATATACCATATCGCTTATTTTGTATTTCGCTGGCTTTGCGCGTTTGTCATAGTAAGATTTCGACTAGACCTGTTTCGGTCAATCGTTTTTCATGACTCGGGTCGATCGTGACCCATTCGTATAGTGATCGGGTTATAAAGATTCGATCATTTTAATCATTTCGGTCACAGTTCGTATGTATCTATTTAATATAAAAATGACCGAAGGATTGCGCGATCGATCTCGTTCTCACGTTAGAACGAGAATAAGGACTATGTGTAAGAATCCACAAAGGACAGTTTTTATTTTTTTCGTAATTTGTATTGCTATAAAAAGTAACTATACAATTATTATTTTTAAGATTTATTATCATTTAATAGTAAAATTTTATTATCAAAAAGTGGCTGCTTAAAATTCTTCGTGCAATATTTCCAAAACGCAACAATATTCGTGGAGCACCTGTGAAATCACGTGGCTACATTCGGTTTGGAAATATACTTAGTCAGGTGCAGTTTCGGTGTTATACCTATAATATGAATGACACAATATTTATAATAAGCTTTTCTGTACGGTACTTTTCTATGGTAATAATTAGATTTTATAAGATTTAATTAGTTAACTTGACACAACAATCAACTTACAACAATTATGACATTTATGCCGCGTGGCGACATGGGCGGCACAGAATTACCGCGGTAAAATTATGGTGTTTGAATCGACCGAAAATGATGATGATTTTAATATATATTTTTTTGTTTACTGACTTATATTTTGGATGTGTTCTCATTTCAACAGTCACGTCGTAAAATATTTTTAAAACTTCGACACAATTTGTTAGAAGCGTCCAGTCATCAGGCGATAGTGTTAAGTCGGGGTTGTTCTATGGCGAGGGTACTAACAACTGCATCTTTTATTTTTAGTATTCGGTCTAACATGTCGTAAGTTGAATTCCATTTGGTGACTACACTTTGTTTTAATTTAAGTGGAGGCAAATCCATTGGAAGTTGCATGGCGTGCAATCTGCTAGCTGCTGAGGAACTATGTTTGAAATGTTGTACTATTGCCTTTATGTTATCTAATTGACCGTTTATAGTGTCCAAACTATGTTGAACCACAAGATTCACGGTATGGGCGAAGCATGGAAAATGTCGCCAGGTTGTCAAGTGAACGGCTGCAACTATATTGGATGCATTGTCAGTGATTATTCCCGCCATTTTATGCGAAATACTCCAATCAGTCACCTCGTTTTGTAAGAAGTTGTATAAATTCTCAGATGTATGTCGCTCATAAAACTGAGTGCAGCCCAGAAGGACTGATTTAAGAGTAGTACCTTCACCTTCACTTATAAAATGAGCTGTCAAGCCATATAACTTACGTTAGAGATCGATGTCCAGCCGTCTGTAGTAAGACATATAGCATCTGCTTCAGCAATCAGCTGCAATACCTTTGTATTATTATATAGTTTAGTTATTAAACTGGAAGATATTGTTTTTCGAGAAGGCAATGTTTTTGTAGGCAATATGGATCTAAAGATATTTTTAAATTCCTCCTCTTCAACTATGGAAAATGAATGATAACCCTTGACTATAAATTTAATTATAAGTTCGTCAAGCTGTTTTGCCTTGCCAAGCGGCAATGGTCTCGTAGCCACAGCGAAATTATGGATTTTTGTCTGTAGCTTTGACTGCACGGTATGGCAAATAGTTGTGGCAACTGGTGTAGTTTTGTCACACATGAAAGACACTGATGTGGACACACTTGATGTACTAGGCATTATTCCTGCATCATCGGATTCGGCGCTGTTTGGTAGGCTGGTAGGCTGAATTTGGGAATTACCTGTTGGTACCGTTGGTAGGTACATATTGGAAGGTAAGTCAATAGGTACAGTCCCATGCATTTTTTTCATGTGTCTCATTAAATTACCGGTAGCGCTTCCAGAAAAGCTAATGAGTTTAGAGCAGTACTCACACTTTGCCTTATCTTTGTTTATTATGGAAAAGTGATTCCATATTTTACTCTTTTTTTTAATTAGGTCCGACATTTTATGTTAACCAAATGAACATAAACCACCAAATTTTACTACCACCAAAATGTTAGTTATTGTTGTAACTTAATAAACACACCTGTCACTTAAAATATTTTAGTAAAAGTACTAACATACACAAACAACATTCTAGGTACCGGGAATATACCGAAACGCTATCGCAAGCCAGTAGTAAGAGTCACCGATGCAATAATTGATTAATTCATTCTCAAAATTGAAATTCACTCCCGCGATTGACAAGTGCGTGCGACCCGAAAGATCCCGCGAATTATGTAGACTACAGCCGTAGAGTTTAAAAAAAAACAAAATTCTATTAACTTATTTATTATAGAATTATAATTATTACAATTAATTAAACAAAGATGCTATTGAGTGGACTTGGACGATGTCAGTACCGAAGTGGCGCCAGCGGGCCCCGGCCCGGGCGGCATAGCGACGCTGCAGTGTCAGCACTTGACGCCAGTCGCGTACTTTTCCATGAACATGGAATGAGGTTGCTGCGTCGACAATTTGTAGTCACGTACGCCACTGGTTGCTAATTGCGAAATCGCGAATTAGCAAAATGCATGTAACTAGGGTACGTAACACGCGCAATCCGGTTTATTTTGGATACAATCATGCAACGCACAACAAACAACTAGATAAACCATGCTCCATTAGATGGACGACATATGCTCATTTCCTGCATGAGTGTGAACTCAGCCTTAACTTTCTTATATCGGTCGGGCGGGAGCGGCCTTGAGCGCGCTGACACCGGCCGGCCGCTTGTCTCGATAAAAAGCATTACTGAATGTTTAGGTACGTCTTTACAATTAATCGGTTTGCAAATATCTGGGTATTTAGACAATAATTGTTCATACGGATGATTAGAATCGATAGTTCTCAACGAGGGCTCATTCCAATTTACAACAGTGGCCGTCACCCGGCCCGTCAGTCGGGGTCACTACTGTACGGTTTAGCAAGCGTAAAGAGTAAACTGCTCTTTACTAATGAAACAAGTTGATTGCAATTTTAACTCCGTATATTCACCAGTGTCTGCCGTGTCCGGTGGGCTATGTACGACTGACCAAATGCATGCGATGCAAAAAACTGCATACGCTGCTAAATGTGTCCCTACAGTGCGTATGTGTTGTACAGTATTGTGACGGGGTGTGGTGTTTATTCCACGAGGACGAGTAATCTCGGGGTATTTTGCTAGTATGTCATAATACACAGACTTACCGGACATTACCCAAGCAAACCCGGGGACGCTAGCATTGTGCTACCATCGATTAGGCGTTGGTTGCGAATATCTACAACAAGATTATAATGTGACAGAAAATCAACCCCTATTATCGCCTTTGTAACGTCGGCTACTATAAACCGCCAAGCGAAATCACGGCGCAAGCCTAGGTTGGGTACAAAGTAATATGTATTTATTATCGAACCGTTTGCCGCACTGAGTTCATAACCGGTTTTAAAACGTCTTTCTTTAATCAATGTTTTAGGAAAAACACAGAAATCACTTCCCGTGTTCACTAAAAACTGTATTTTAGTCCTTTTATCCACCACAAATAAACGGCCGGTACTGGGGCAGTCGACGGCCGTGCTTACCGGCTGCCCGTTTCTTTTCCCGCGTAGTCACAAGGTTTCACGCATTTGTGCGCCTTCGATCCATGCTTCATATGATACCAGCAGGTGGGAAACTTCCGGTAGTTGGACTGCGACCTGGTGCCGGTAGACGATGAACGGCCACGACGTCTATACGTCGATCTATCTCTCGGGCGTGACATTCGATCTAACTTGGCTGACAGAGCTTGTACCTGCTTAGTGAGCGCCGCAATCTGCTGGTCTCCCGTTGTGGATGAAGCGGAAGCTGTTGCGACCTGCAAACCTGGTGCCGCTATATCCATAATCTGGTCTGCCAGTTCCGAAACCTCTTCCAGCTGTAGTTTACTTTGGGAGGCGATGATAGTTTGGACATCGCTGGGAAGGCGACTGGTCCATACGGTCCGGATAAAGTCATCGGGAACACCTGGACCTGCGAGCTGCTTTAAGTGTCGCAGAAAATTTGACGGCTTCCTATCCCCCAGTTCTTCATGATTTAACAGCTGCATGACCTGGCGTTCACGTGATTGCGTGAGCCGTTTTATCAGCACGGTTTTCAGGCGCTGGTACTTATCCGCTGCGGCGGGGGATGTGATTACTTCTTCCACAATCTCTGCGTAATTTGCCTCCAGCTGTGAGATAGCGTATTGGTACTTAGTCTCATCCTGTGTCACCTTTGCCAAGGCAAACTGGCTTTCCAGAGCTGCAAACCACAATTCCGGTTTTGTCGGGTAGAAAGCTGGTACCCGCACGCCGACACGGTTAACGTTCGAATCTCCATCTTTATTATCGTCTTTGTTTGCCATCGTGTTCTAATTTAGGTCACCAGTAAAGCGAATATGGTAAGCGTAGAAATGATAGACAGTTTACGTTACAATGTTACATTCACTTAAGTTTATTAGAAGGAGAAAGTTAGACACAGTTCACAGATGACGAGTAGAACAGAAATTTAAGTACAGATCATGAAACAGCCAAACACAGGAAAAGGAAACAAATTTATAAACTTCAACTTTAAGCTAAACTTAAACGTTAAGCAAAACTATGCGTAAGCACTGCGAAGCGGGTTAGCAGGTAAAATACGACAAGCATCCGACGGCAAGACAGGTTACGGACTGGCCGGCCACGATCGATAGGAAGACGCGGGTGATGTGCGCGCGCGCGGGGGCCACCCGTAGCGCTTGCGCACGGTGCGTCATTGCTAACTATATATAAAGGATGTTTGTCACAAAAATAGACAATATTAAAAAATAATATAATTTCTAATATCGATGTATAAAATTTTATACATCGATATTAGGGTTGTCTGTGTAACTACATAGTTACCCTACAGAATCATAGATGGAAGACGGTATGGTTGCTTTATGACCAAATACTGGTTCGTAAGGAGTAAAATTTGTTGTACAATGGACAGTTGTTTTATTTATTTATTTATTTATTTAATAAACAATGTTTCAACAGCATTTAACTAGACACAGGGTACAGAGGATGTTTTTCCAAACATGAGCCAATTAAAGAAACACATTATGTTTCCAAAAAATTTGAACATAATTAATGAACACAGGTAGTTCAACTAAGGTAAGACAGTTAAATAGGTAGATTAACTTTGTCGAATGATAACTTGCAGAATAAGTTTGAATCTGGTTGTGTTGTGTCGATGTGTGTAAGTGCGTGTGAGTGTAATGTAGTGGTTGGTTTACATGGACGCTCGAATTGATTATGAACGTTGATTGTTAATTGTAGAACACCCAAAATACTTTAAAGATTATTATTTTTCAATTTGTAAATATTTTAAAGATTCAAACAATAACAAACCTTTAGCTTAACTTAACTTAAGCTTATGAACTGCAGCTTTGAACATAGTTTTGGATGTTGTAAAGATATCAATATCTGAATAAAACTTATTGTAGGTCTTTGGTAATCTAATACATATCATTAGCCGCGTAGTTAGTGCGCTCTAACGGTATATGAAAAAGATGCGTGTGACGAGTTCTTTTACCAGGGGCATTCAAGTTGAGTATTCTATTTGACAGTTCAACACAATCTAGCTTTCCAGAACATATATCATGAAATACAGCCATGTCTTGCATCTCACGTCTCTCAGCCAGAGTTATGAGGCTGTGTTTTTGGCATGACTCAGTGTAGCCATCAATTTTTAATTTGCTTTTGAAATTCAAATATTTGACAAATTTAATTTGGAGACGCTCAAGGGAATGCTCGTGCGTCACGTATTGTGGATTCCAAACAGTACTGCAGTATTCGAGAATACTTCTGATATAAGCATAGTAAAGCACTTTTATGCAAGAAATGTCAGTGAAATCGCGCGTTACTCTTATTATGAAACCTAAGTTTTTGTAAGCCTTATTAACTATATATTCAAAGTGACTATTAAATGTAAGTTTTGAATCAAGATAAACCCCCAAATCTTTTACAGAATAAACTTTATTCAGACTTACGTTATTTAATTTAAAATTGTAATCAATCGGATTCTTACGTCTAGTGAATTGAATATGTGCACATTTTGCAACATTGACTGTGATACGGTTAGTTAAGTAATATAGTGATAATCTGTCTAGATCTTCCTGCAGTTTCATGCAATCCTCAATTGTATTAACCTTCATATAGATTTTAGTGTCATCGGCATATAATAAATGCTGAGCATGTCTAAAACATAATCCGATGTCACTTATAACGGTATAAACATATCTAGGCCAATTACTTTGATTTTCATCTACAAAGGATTTGAGGTACTCCTTAAGGGTTGAATGACTACTTTCGAGAGCTCCCTGTATCTGCGGATGATACGGTGTTGAACAAAGTTGTTTAATTTTTATGAAATTACAAGTCTGTTTAAAAAATTCGGCTGTGAAATTCGATCCTTGATCAGTTATTATCATTTTAGGAATTCCGAATTGGGTGACGAAATGAATAAGGCATTCGGATGTTTCTTCCGCAGTGCAATTAGAAATTAGATAGGCCGCTGAAAACTTTGTGAGGTTATCTTGTAATGTGAGAATGAACCTTAATTCCGATCTCAGGGAGGGGGCCCACGATATCAAGAGCAACCCGTTCAAATGGTTGTGTTGATGTTGATGGGGTTTGCATCGGGGCTCGGTTGGTTTGACGCAATGCTTTATTAGCTTGACAGGCTTCACATTTGTGAATGTAATTTTCAACATCTCGCTTCATTTTTCGCCAGTAGTATTTCTCCCGAATCCTTTTCAACATCCTGTTAGATCCAAAGTGGCCTTATATGGGAAAATCATGATTTTCTCTCAATATTTTCGTGATTTCGTCGTATGTAGTTTTATCATAGTGGTATACTTTAACAACGAGAAAATAGTGAAGAACGTCATTTGTTTTTGATATCAGAGGTGAGTATAAAGTTCTTTCTGCCGCAAGTAATTCTTTAAGATCAGGTATATGTCGGCGTTAAGCCAGAGTCTCCACACAGTAAGGTCTTTTACAATTAAAATGTAATACAATTTTATAAAACTTTAACATTACTATTTTATTAGAAAAAGCTACATCTTAGTTCTTACACAGTTAGCCATTTTGTGTTGGTTATAGCAACTACAACTTATTTTATACAAACAAATGTAATTACTGCGAAACAATTCACAAAATATATCTTAATATTCGCAATACATATTTTAGTGATTTTTATTTATTTTTATTTATTTATTTATAACTTCTTATACCAGAAAGTATAAAGGCGGACTTAATGCCATAGGCATTCTCTAACAGTCTACCTTAGGGGAGTGCAGAGATGAAGCTTGGTAGGTGTAGTGTGAAGGGGATATTACTTAAACATATATTATGTGTATATATAACATATATAATACATAGTACTTAAATAAATACATATACATAAATATATAGATATATATAAATATATACATATAAAAACATATATAAACAAATATTATCAATTAGATGACTCTGCTAACTCTCTGAGAAACAGTTCTCGAACCTTCGTCTTAAACGCTTCACGTGTAGTGGCCGACCTTATTTTGAGTGGGAGCGCATTCCATAGAAGAATAGACTGAATTGTGAATGAAGAATGTAAAAAGTCAGAACTATGTGGAGGACAGCAAAGAAGAAGATTGTGAGATGAACGAAGATTTCGGCTGTGGTCAGACCCTAAGTATTGAAAGGAATTTGTTAAATAAGCAGGTGGATTTGGGGAGTGCAACAAAGAGTAAAGAGTACTGAGAGCACGTAAGCTACGGCGTTGACGAATGGGGAGCCATTTGAGTTGGGAGCGATAAGAAGATACGTGATCGTATTTCCGAAGATTATAAATAAATCGAATGCAGTTATTGAGAAGCCGGTTAAGTTTATTGAGTAGATCTGCATTCAGGTCAAAGTAGCACACAAATCACCATAGTCGATCATGGGGAAGACCAAAGTTTGAACGAGCATTGTCTTGGTCTCGGGCGGAAGGAAATTCTTCAGACGGTAAAGCATACGGAGTGTAAGTGTAACTCGCTGACACACGGAAATGACCTGGGCTCGCCAACTCAGGCTGGAGTCAATAAGTAGGCCTAGGTCCTTTACAACTGAACACCAGTTGATGGTTGAGCCATCATATATAACCGATGGGACATATGCCATATCCAACCGATACAACAAGCGTTGACTTCCAACAATAATAGCCTGACATTTGGCGGGATTCACGCTTATGCCGAAACTGTCAGACCAGGATTTAATGTAGGACAGGTCGTTAGTGTTCGACTCCAGCCTGAGCATAAAGCTGCAAATCATCGGCATATAGATGGTACGCACGTTGAAGATTATCGGTAATGAGATTAATAAAAATTGAAAATAGTAGAGGAGAAAGAATGCCGCCTTGAGGAACGCCAGAGTGCAGATCACACCAACTAGACGAAGACTCGTCCATGTGTATCGACTGCTGACGACCTCGAAGATAGGACGAGAACCAATCCAATGCTCCAGATGACATCCTAAGATGGGAGAGAATGGATAAGAGGATGTCGTGATTGACGTTATTAAAAGCGTTTGAGAAGTCTATCAGAACCAATACCGTAACCTTTGTGTCCTCTATACCTGCTCTAATATCGCCAATCACTTTAAGGAGTGCGGTAGTAGTGCTGTGGCAAGGTCTGAAACCGGACTGCAATGTACTCAACAAATGTTGTGAATGAATAAAGTTGGACAGTTGTTTGCGCACAAGCTTCTAAAACTTTAGATAGGAAAGGAAGTATGGATATAGGTCGGAAGTGAGTAACAAGGTTAGGATTCAGTATTTTAGGAAGAGGAATGACATAAGCCTTACGCCATTGGGAGGGAAACATGTTGGTACTAAAGGAGAAATTAATGATGTGGGTTATGGTGAGAATAAGATGGTCTAAAGCTGTGGTAATCATGCGACGGGTGATTTTGTCATAACCAATAGCATTAGATCTAATGGATAGGATAATTTTACTAATATCATCTGAAGTCATTGGAGAAAATTGGAAGGGGTCAATGTCTGGTTTAGGTAACCCAGCTATAAATTCAATAGTGAGACTTTTGACGTGATGATCAATGCCGGCAGATGCGCTGAAATGCCTGTTAAGGTCATCTAAGGCAATGGTCCCCTGGAAGTCTTTATTCTTCTCACTACCAATACCCAGAGTCTTAAGGAACTTCCAGATATTCGCTGAAGAAGCGGAGGTTATATTTTCGAGAATATGGCGGCGCTTAGCGTTCCGTACCATCTGATTACACCGATTCCTCGCAACCTTAAATGATGTCCAGTTTTCCTCCGTGCGGCGTCTCCTGAATTTTGCCAAGGCCCGATCCCTACGCTTCATCGCCATCCGAACCTCACTCGTCATCCAAGGTGCTGGAGGACGTTTCAACTTGAATTTCCTGACGGGAGCATGAGTGTCATAAAGTGCCTGGAGTTGAGCGTTAAATATAGTCACCTTGTCGTCAATAGATGTAGCTGTCGTCAGTTCATCCCAACTAATTTTAGCAGCATCCTCACACAACCTGCGTCCATCCATGCGACCAAAACAACGCACGCGCAAAACTTTAGGCTTGGATTTGGGAGGTTTAAGGACGTAGGATAAGTAAATAAGGTCATGATGGGAGAAACCAGGAGCAGGAACCTGACCGTGAGAATGAACAAGATCGGGATTGGAAGTGAGTATTAGGTCAAGCCAGGTATCCTCTCCTTCAATGTTGTGGTGAGTGGCTTGTAAAGGGAGGATGTGTAAACTAACTGACTCAACAAGGTCAAGGAGTTTTCGTGAACGAGTGGACAAAGGGACAAGGAGGTCGGTGTTGAAATCTCCCATGATGATGTGGTGTGCGTAATCTGACCCTAAAGATTCCAGAATTGAGTCAAGACTGGACAAGTAATCAACAGAGGGAGGACAATAAACCACACCAAGTAAAGTTTTGACTCCCTTGACCCAAAACCTCAAGGAAAAGGTATTCAGCGGAATTGGAACTCGTGGAAGAGGAAGAGGCTATGACTTTATAAGAAAAGGAGGCTTGGAGATAGATAGCCACACCACCCCCTCTCCTGTCCACCCGATCATTTCGGATTAGAATAAATCCAGGTAGGGGGTATGCGGCGGAAGGAAGATGAGGTTTGAGCCAGCTCTCAGAAACAAGGACGGCGTGCTCGTTGGCGTCGGTGAAAGTTACATCTAGTTCACTGTAGTGACTAGCTATACTTTGTGCGTTTACATGACAAACGTTAAAAGTAACGCGATTTTCAAGATTAAACTTACCACGTATCAGTTCTCCAGTAGTAGCAACCATCGAGCAAAAGCTGTCATCACTGCTAGTAGAGGAAGCAGATTCATTAGCAGAGTAAAAAGAGTCATCATCTATATTCATAATAAATTAATAAAATTATTTAAATTTAAATATATGTATGTGTATTAAAGTAAAATAAATATGTATATATTTATTGAAATAATACTTCAAAATAAATATAATATATTGATATGGCGCAGATAATAAATAAAAATATACTACTGTTACGTGTTCGATCACACTCTGCACCACCCGCCAGCTAACAACATACATTAATAACAAAAGTAAATGTTACATAAAAACAAAAAGTAAAACTTATAACATAAAACAATAAATTAATGTGAAATGGAACGTAACATTAATATCACTCTAATGTCAAAATGAAAGTGACATAGAAAAGAAAGAGAGAGAAGAACAAAAAAAAATACAAATAAAAAGTGGGTAGAGAAAAAAGAACAGGCAATCAATAACAATTAAATATGAAAACATGCTAGTTGACGCTCGACGATATTTTACGGCTTACGCGTTTTTAAGTCCGAGCGCGATGCTTCGGCCGCCCCGTGATTTCTTACTGCCGACGACGATAGCTCTGCTGTCTTGGAAAACTTAGTTATTAAGTTGTTTAGTTCATCGACAGTGGTGACCTTGATTCGGCTTCCATCCGGGACTTTAACAACAATAATGCCGTCCTGAGTCCAGCAAGATCGCATACCAAAATACTGCCGACTTTTGCTAAACACAGTTTGTCGTCACTTTGTCAAAAACTCCTTTATGGATGCAGTTGAGCCTTTCAGCCTGGACTTGGCTCGCCAGACATCTGACCTGTGGCTTACATTCGCAAACCTAACCAGTATAGGCCGATGATGCTCTCTGTTCGGTGTCCCAATGCGATGACAAACTGATAGACGAGGTTGTGATCTCCTTCAGCGACATGGTGCCGTTCACCAGCGACAACACGGCCTGTGTGCAGTTCTCATTGTCAGCCTCAGGAACTCCGAGAAATAACAGCGCTTTTCTACGATGCCTGGTCTCCAATGCGTCCACCATGTTAGCGCACTCCGAGATTTGTTGCCTCAGCAGCCGAAGCATACTTAGCATGAGCTCCCTAAAAGTTCTGAACTCTTCAGCAACTCGAGCCACAGTATCCTTGGCAGTGCCCCCAGTGTGCAGTTGTGCTTCTAGTTGGGCCATCCGCTTCGAGAAACTGTCCTCCAAATTCTTTTGTGCACTTTGGATGTCTGTGAGTGTTGACATAGCGAGTTTTGTATACCTCAGTGATTTTTCTCGAGAAAGTGATGAGTGTTATAGTTTAGTGATGGCAGAAGGTGCAGAGCAGGATCACACACCGTTGCTCAAATGTGAGTACATGGAATGCACTGTCTGTACTACAAAATACACAACTTTTACGAGTAAATTTACAATTTAAAAAGAACAATTTCAAATTCTAACAGAAAACACGTCTACTCGATACACCGACCACAGAAAAAAAAAAAAAAAAACATGACTTACTTTTTACATGACTGACATTAATTTATTTCACATGAATTACTTTTAACTAATATAAACTAACATTGTTATTATCCAGCCTAATAATAGATGGCGCCAACATCATTGAATAACAATTACAGCACTTAATTAAATTATTACTGTTAATTATAATATAAATTATTATTAATATTTACTTATGCTTTATTCATATTTAATTATTTATACAGTCATTTGTATTTTAAACAATAATATAAACATTAAACATATTCTGAACATCTTATGATCAAAACAGTGTCTGCTAATTATTAAATATGGTAGAATAACTTTTTCATCTTGCTAATAATAAATAAACAATAACATAGAATAAACTAAACTATATATTATTATGTTAATTATTACCAATAGTGGCGTTTGCGCCCATATATATTACCAATAATTTCAGGCACATAACGGTTTGATTCATCATGATCATGATGTAGTTATTACAATATTTTTTAATTTAGTCTTCAAAAGATTTTCATTATGTTCGAGTATTTTAGTGTCAAATATAACTGATTTGTTATTTATTGATTTCAGACATGTGTCGTCATCGGTATTTTCCGAAGATTGTGGAGTAGTATATTGAAATCTTCCGGAAGCTCTAGGCTATCTGGTAGGACTTAATCATCGGGTAAACCTAATTTCTGGTAAGTCACTGGTTACAGAGTATGAGTTTGGGAAGGGTTGAACAGGAGAGATTTCCTCGTTACGTACTTGATTAGGGTTAGTATCTACATTTTCGGGAATTGGCATTGAGATGTCATCATTTTGTTGTAGAGGGTTCATTGGATAGCGTGTTAAAGCGTCTGCATTAGTATTTGTCTTACCTTTTCTATATTGAATTTCATAGTCAAATTCTTCTAGCTTGAGACGCTAACAAATAAGTCGGCAGGCAGACCATAGTCTGTTATTATTTTGAATTGACGGCCAAAGAGGTAAGGACGAAAAATTTTAGTTCCGTAAATTATAGCCAGATTCTTTCTCAGTGACACAGTAGATAATTTCGGCTTTGTTTAGTATCCTTGACGCGAAGGCAATTGATTGATCTTTCCCAATATCACCTTGTGATAATTAGCAGAAATCGCGTAGTTGGAAGCATCACAAGTTAAGATGAATGGTTTTGTAAAATCGGGATAGATAAGGATTGGTGCTGTAACTAGTTTTTTTTTCAGTTGTTCGAAAGATAGCTTATTGTTCTTTGAGTAAATGAAACTGTATTTTACAATATGGAAATGTTTTAATGAACAATCATTACCACACACAAAGACGAAGCAATGCGAAGAGAAAACAAAAGACAGTCACGATGCTTCCCATAGACTATACACATATCATAGATAGAAAGTATCTACATTGCTTGTCTATTAACATAGCTGTTGTGTATTGGTCGAGTTGAAAGGAACATCCTTTTTCAGGAGAACAGTGAGGAATTTTGCATATTTGGAAAATTCAGGTATGAATCTTCGAAAGTATGAGGCTAAACCCGGGAAAGATTTTATATCTTTAGCTGACTTTGGTACTGAGAATTGCATTACCGCTTTTATTTTACCTGGATTTGGTTTAACCCCGTCATTGCTAATAACATGACCTAGGTAAGCAACTTCTTTACGTAAAAACTCACATTTATCGGGCTGAAGTTTGAGCTGGAATTTTCCTAGTTTTTCAAAGACAAGGGTTAGTTTTTTTATGTGTGAGGGTAGATCTGACGAGTACACGATGACAATATCGTCAAGATAAACAAATCAGTGTACGTCTTGTAAGCCGGATAAGTTGTTTTCTGGAAGGTTGCAGGCGCATTTTTCAAGCCAAACGGCATCCGGTTAAACTGAAAGTGACCTTGGGGAACACTGAACGCCGATTTCGCTGCGTCTGCGTGGGGCCTTTTGATTTGGTGAAAACCGGAAGTGAGGTTTAATGTTGTGAATTATTTAGTTTGACCTAATTGATCCAATATCTCATTAATTTGGGGAATGGGATAATTTTCACCGATAGTGATATCATTCAGCTTTCTGTAATCTATTACTATCCTCCATTTCTTTTTGCCACTAGAATCTTCCTTTTTTGACACTATCCATATTGAAGAAAACCATGGAGATTTAGATGGTTTGATAATTTGTTGGTCTAGCATCTTGTTTATTTGAGAGTAAATTTCTTTATGTATTTCTGGGAAACGATATGATTTTACATTTATGAGAGGAACTAGTTTTAATCTCATGTTGTATAACATCTGTACACGTTAATTGATCTTCTGGTAAATGGAATATATCAGCGTATTGAAAACATATTTCGTTAAGGTAGTATAATTCTTCTTGGTTCAGATGGGATGTTCGTAAAAGATCGGAGAACTGGTTACATCTTTCGATATTGTTAGTAGATTGATCATGTTTGACTGTATTGTACTCGTTTAGGTCAATCGGTGCTAAAGTAAGCATTAGATTAGCGTTTAAATACACTTGTTCATCAGATACATTGAGAATTGTCAAATTTATTCTATTATTGTTTTTTACTTTAACTACACAATTGGATACATGGAGGGAATCGCAAATGTGTTGGTCTACTATGATTCCTTCTTTCAGTGCTAGATTTTTCACAGAGCACTCTATTACGGTTTCAGTACGAGCATGAATAATATAGGATAGCTCATCGAAGGACAGTTTGACGTTATGATTATTTATTTCTAGGCAATTCGTTTCATAGTTAATACGATACCGATATTTCATGAGTAAATCATTACCAATTATGCCGTCATAAAGCAAGTCTACGTCATCAAATACGTGGAAAGTATGACTGATTTTTAAATCATTGAATTGTAAGGCTAAGTCAAAACAGCCTACACTCTTTAAGGTATCATTTTTGGAATTAATTCCTTTCACTTTCACGATGTTTTCTTTTAATTCTTGGGAATTAATTTGCCTTTGGAATGCCTTTCTTTTTCAGGACACAGATGGATGCTCCAGAATCTATTAAAAATGTTAATGGGTTTTTGTTTAAAGGTGTTTGCAATTAAACGTAAGGTAAGTATCGTTTTTGCTTTAGGCTTTCGTAAACTTTATGTTCCATCTTGGTATTGTTAATATCGCATATTTTGTTACGGGATTGGTCACCCTCCAAATTCTCTTTACGAGTGGAATAATTCGGACCTTCTTTATGGGACTGGCTACCCTGTCGCGTGGCCCTATCATTAGAGATATTCAGACTTTCCTTATGGGGCTAGTTACCCTGCGGCGTAGTCTTATTTTTGGAAATGTTCAGACCTTCCTTGTGGGGCTGATTACCCTGGGCGTGGCCTTACTTGTAGAAATGTTTAGACCTTCCTTTTGGGGCTGGTTAGTCTGTGGCGTGGTCTTACTGTTAATATAAACGGCATCGTTTTTATCGGAAGAGACTTGCCCCGTCCGACACCTATACGGGACATCTGTTAGTTTAAATCAGCGTTATTGCTTGGGATGTCTATTTCATCTCGTCCTTCGTCTTCATAATCATTAGTGAAATGCACACGGGGACCGCTAGGTTTGAAATTTGTTTTTCTAGAAGTGGACGCCTGCGGTTGAGAAGGAGTAAAAGGTCGAAACCCGTTTGAAAATCTCTTACCGCTAGGTTTGAAATTTGTTTCTCTAGAAGTGGACGACTGCGGTTGAGAAGGAGTAAAAGGTCGTAACCCGTTTGAAAATCTCTTATTGTTATATTCACGAAGTCTGCAATTTTCAAGAATATGCCCTGGCTTTTTACAGTATCTACAGACTGAAGGGTTCCCATAGAATGAGCTTGATTGGGTATTGTTATTATTATTATTAGTAAAAGGCCTTGACTGGGGCCCAGTTACGGTTTATGTTCTTTTATTAGAATTCTCAACAAATCTTGGTTTAGAATAATTATTACGAAATGTGAATTGTTGAATTGTTTTTTCAGATGTCGCGGCATTTATGGCTTCATTTAAAGTTTTATAGTCGCGACATCTCATCATGTTTGCGATTCTGGGAATTAGCCCTAATAGGAATGTATGGAGGGCAAGGTCTTCCATGGCTGCTATTCTACCCGCAATTTCACTCTTTTTCGGATTAGAAACAGTTATTTCTGTTAAAAGTTTTTGTAGGCAGGTTTCTATTCTAAGGGAGAATTGATTGACGGTCTCCTGGTTTCTTTGCTTACAATCTTGCAGGTCGGTGAGCACGTGTGCGTAATGTTTCCGCTCACCGAACTGATTTTTCAAAAACTCTTTAAGAGATGACCATGACTCGAAGTCTTTAATTGCACACGCGCTTTCGGCTTTGTCTTCTAATTAGCTTAGACAGTGTCCAAGGTTATATCAGGGAGCTGACCGAACACATATTTGTCACCTACTAAGGATTCACTTTGAACCGCATCTAATATTTCTTGCGTCGGTTCGATTGTGGCACCATCGATCTTTGCACGGCAGTTGTGGGGTAACTTAAGCCTAGTCTGGCTCTTTATGCTTCTGACTTGTTGATCAGTTTTTGTACCATTCCTGCAGATTATCGTGAGGTCACGAACCTCAATATTATGGGTGATCAACCATGTATCAACACCTATAGGAGCTATGAATACCCTGGAGCCCTTCTCGTCATGTATGGAATCCATCATACACACATCCCTGATCTTATCACCTGCAAGGACCGCGTGAGCCCCGCAATCGTCTAGCACATTGGTACTCCATACATGCCCCAGCTGACAAGTGCCATAGGGTGAGCGCGAACATTGTTGATAATCTTCTTTGGTCATGCTAGTCCATTCTCCTGTACCAGCATCAGTGATGTAAATCGGATTTATAATTCTAGCTTTGTACCAGAACCCCTTTATGGAAATTGGGTGACAAACAACTTTCACAGTAGAATACCGTTGAGGTTTCTTGATGATGGGGACTGTCATGATCATTAGCACTTTCCCCTCTTGAACACCCAATTTGACTGGGATGTGGCTTAGCATGTCGTCAAACAATATTGTGGGAGGTAGAGCTAATCTATCGGGCAACGCTGCAGCAATCATCTTCATAACCTCGACTACCCGACTTGTGTGTACGAGTGCAAGAGGTAAATTCCCGCTGACCATACCATCACTAACATAAATGTAGAATTCGGCTGAAGTCAGCAATGAGGTCTCGAGAAGAGATGTTTTGGCATTGCATTCCGTCAACTCTATCAAGGTTTGGAGTAGAGCTTGAGTTAATTCATCATATCGTGAGACATTTGTAATAGCAGCTGTCAGGGATGCCATATTCTCCTCTATGACTTCTGATGACTGTTTCAAAGCACCTTGTGTTTTAGTTATGACAGTCGCTAGTGATTGAAACTCTTCAGATGTTGTTCGAGACAATGATTGGATATCTCTTGAATTTGTCTCAACAAACCTTGAGGTTGCATTTAGGTGTGCTTCATATTTCTCAATAAGTGCCATCACCTCCCTAACTTGGCCATCTGTTGCTACACCAGCAAACCAGTGGTAAAAATCACCTACAAACTCCAGACTCCTTCTAGAGCGACGGTAGGCACTGTAGTCTGTTGTATCCATTTCAGGACGGAAGTTGGTACCTGACATTCTATTAGGCATCTCAATGTTCACGTTGCTAACATGTGAATCCTTGACATATGTCGGCTCAGCAGATGCAGCATATAAGTTCCCATCTTGATCCTTCATAGTGAATTTAATATCTGGTAATAAATCACCTCTCTGCAATGACCCTGACCATCCTGCTTTTCTGAATTTTTGTCTCTCTCGCCTGTCTTTCAATGACTTGTAATAGTCCCGCAAATTTTCTAATCTCAGCAATTCCTGTTCTCGTATAGATGCTTGAATTGTGTCCTTCGATCTCGGAGGGGAGTGATGTGGCGGGTAGCCATCATACAACGCAAGATAATTGACAGATGCCTGAATCTCGCTTACGACATTTTCAAGATAAAGCGCATATATACAAGTTCCGAACAACAACATTCGGACCGTCGGTCTACCGAGCAATATCACCCGCTCGGTGGAAGATCTTCCCTTTCGTCGTTAAGCCTTCCTCACATGCAAAGTTATAACACTGAACAATATTAATTGCACAAAACTCAAAGGTTCACTGGTAATCAAAATAACACTTACAGGAACAGCTTACAGAAACTCTTCGTGACGGTTTCAGGATGCATGGCATACGTTTACCATGGACGGTCAGATCAGGAACTGGAGATCACCGTCGATTCGGTGCTGGATATGAGAGTCAGGTGTGCCAAGGGGTTCCCGACTATTGGATACCGCTTCACAGTGTTGCAGGAACTTTAAGGGTAGAGAGCCTATATATATCGCTATAATGAGTTCGGGTCCGGGAACTTCTTTCTTTCAGTTCTGGACACAACTTTAGTACTTTTATAAATTTCACTTTACAGGTTTCTTGATATAAAGTTCTTTCCAGGTTAACGACACTTGGATTTTCGTATCCCACCGCTGCCACCAAATGTGTGAATTGAAACTAAGATCTTTAAAAAAAAAAACACTTTTAATACTCCCTAGACTAAGTTTATGTTATTTATATGGAAAGTGGGGACAATTCGGTATACGTCCCACTCTGATGAAAGTCTGACCCGAACTGCTTTAAAAAGCTAGCTAAAAATCATCATCGGGAATAAATGCAGATGTTGATGTTTGGTAAGCATTATAAAAATGATATGTAGAGATATAACAGATCTCCGGCATTTTTTCTTTGATGGAAATTATTTTCTATCATCGTCTGAGGCGGGAGAAAAGTCATCATCGTCATCATTCGTTTGGTTGTGACAAGTGCTAGTTGAGGGTGAACTTCTCATGATGCTCAAATCGACGCACTCGTTGTTGAAAGGGGTTCCACAAAATAGAATTTTCTATAAAAAGCAGGCTTTGTATTTTGAGATTCATCATCGTCTTCGTTGTTCTGATTTAATAATTGTAGGATCCTTCTACATTTACTTCTCTTCGGATCCATGATAGTTTAATGCCTCAAACAAAAACATTCAATCAATTAAAGGGTCGGACAAACCAACGCGTCCAAACAAACCGTAGTGGTGATCTACTTGCGTTCAAAAACGTGTCTAGACGCAGGACGCGTTTGATTTGCACACGTCGCGACAAGTTGTACCTGTCGATCTGTCCTAATCGCGGTCAAAAACGGTCTTAATTTTACGAATTTCTAAACAAAATAGTAACTAAAATGATTAAAAAACTGACACTAAACTGAACTGCCACTTATGCAATTATGCACTGCGAATATTTGAAGCAAATTTATCGATTAAATGGCGCTTTGCAGAAAATGACCGTTATTGAATTCGTATAAAAACAAAATCCTAATTAAAGTTATTAAATAACTGTCATTTAACTCAATCTGCCACTTATGCACTTACTCGCTGTAAATATACGAAAGTAAATTTATTTAATAAGTGGCACTTAACACAAGGTGCCAGTTTTTTACTCATCTCGACAAGGGTTCCCTCCAGTGACTTGTCGCGATCTGGCGTAGTGCCGGTTTATTAATTACCGACCGCACAAGTTTTTTTTTTTTAGATTGTTTTACGGCTCTGGTTGCGATTCCTTATGAGCCCGTAGTAAGGTCACAATTTCACTTCATTAAAGTATAACTTTAAAGTTCACCTATTTGATATATATTTAAGAAGAGGCTTATAGAAGAGCGAGTTTGCTAAAATATCTGGAACAGTTGAAGGCATTTCATTAGTTTCTTCTTCAATTTCAGCAATCATTAAAAGTCTGTGGATACTGTAACAACTAAATGTCAGCAACATATGTTCAATGTCAGTACTTCCATTCCCACAATATGGGCATTTATCATCTTCAACTATACGCAATCTTTTCAAATGAGTGGGCACATGGCAATGTCCAAATCTTAATCTGTTAATTACAATTATCTGCTTGCGAGAGTTTAGTGTGGTTTTGGCATACCAAGCTTTGGTGGGCTGCGTCTTTTGTATACCGGTATACCATTTAGCCTTAAATTCAGTTGCTTTTTTCCAGTATTCCAACCAAAGTTGCTTCAGTGAAACGGAGAATTCAGCATGGAAATCTGTATATGGAACTTTGAGGAGTGCGGAGTGATCAATGTCAGGATTTCCAGTGGCAGCCCGGTCAGCTTCTTCATTGCCCGTAATTCCGGAATGTGAAGGTACCCATTTGAACGTTACCAATCATTCTATCTATAGATTAATTCCTTAATGTCATACACAATATAGCTTAAGTTAAATTTACTAGATTTGTTTTCTAGAGCATTTATTGTACTCATAGAATCAGTCAAAATCAACAGGTTATTTATGTTTAACAACTCAAAATGTAACAGAGCCTGATAAATAGCATAGCATTCAGATGTAAAGATACTGCAGTTATTGTTTATCTTAAAACATTTAGTTAATTTTAATTGAGGATCATAGTAGGCAGATGTTACACTATTGTCAGTTTTACTACCATCTGTATATAAAGTATAAAAATTTGTATTTTCTAAATATTGTAATAGTTCTATCTGTGAGTCTGTTTTTTGAGAACAAATTAGTATGTCATTATTAATGACTTCATATGGTATAGAATATATAGGCCATATCAAAGACTTATACATATTTACAGTTAGTCTATTTGTTTGTGCAGTAATTATTAATAGATCTGGTAAATACCCAGCAAAAAGTTGATCGGGTTTAATATTACTCTTACTCTTACTTATTCTTTACTTACTCTTTGTAAAGCCTGACCTGGAGCTATGCTATTCAAAATCAATTTATTTTCAGCTGATAATATTTTTAAACAGAACCTTTTAGCAATTTCTAGACGTCGCAAAAATAAAGGTTGAATACATGTTTCAGTTTCCATTGCTATGACTGGTGTTGAACACATAGCTCCTGAAATGATTCGAAGTGCTTTATTTTGTATTACGTCTAGTTTTCTCAAAAGAGTTACATGTGTGTTCATATAGGCTAATGCACTATAATCGAAATGACTACGAACAATACTTTTGTAGAGCATAGAAAGGGCTTGAGGATCAGAACCCCAATGGATACCAGACAGTGATCTTAAGATATTGAGACCCTTTGAAGCATTTTTGACTATATATTTAATATGATCTTCAAATTTTAGTCTTGGATCAAGCCACACACCTAGAAATTTATGTTTATCAACCCAAGGGAGAGGGCAATTATTGTACATAACTGAGCTATCACATTTAAAATCTTTTTTTGTAAATACCATGGCACCACTTTTACTGGAGCTGATATCCAGATTGAGTTTCAATTTATAAAGGTTATATAAATTTGACAAAGCAATATTCAAGTTATGAACATCCTTATTGATTGTATATATTAAAAGATCATCAGCAAATTGAAGAAACTTTATATTTGACATAGATAAATATTTAGAAATTTGGCTGGTATAAATATTATACAACAAAGGTGAGATGGTAATACCTTGCATTGTGCCTTTAAAAACATACCTGGGACCATATAGGTTGTTGTTATATCTTACATACATTGATCTTTAATACAGAAAATTAAATACAAATTTACAAATTTTACCTGGAATTTTGATTTTACTAAGTACTTGGATTAAAATTGATGGAGTTACATTGTCAAATGCTCCTTGAACATCAAGGAAAGCACCAACCGTAGCTGAATGACTGAAAAAGGAATTCCTGATGTCTGCAATGAAGCTAGTAAAACTTTCTACTGCACTACGTCCTTTTCGGAAACCAAACTGTTGTTGAGGTAAAAAATCATTGTGTTCTACATAATAGTCTAATCTCGTTTTTAACATAAATTCAAACAATTTTCCAATGCAAGATGATAGAGATATAGGTCTATAAGAATTACAGTCAGTGCTTGGTTTATCAGGCTTAAGTATAGGAATGACACATTGTGTCTTCCATGAATCAGGTATAATTTGTCTATCCCATAATAAGTTATAAATATTCAAAAGAATTTGTTTAGCTGAAGGATGCAGATTGCGAATAAATACATAAGGAAAATCTTCAAGTCCAGGTGTAGTCTTTTCTAGATTTGAGAGCAAATTCAAGCTCCTGCCATGTAAAAGGATTGCATAGAAATTGAGCATTATCGGTTCCAGTTTGGTTAAAATAATAATTTAATTGATTGAAATCTATTTCTTTTTCAGGAGGCATTAGTGGTGCAAACTTATCTAAGAAAGAAGGAATCCATTCATCATTTTTAGAACGACTTTGAGATGTAATACGTTTAAATCTACGGATAAAATTCCATATAATACCAACTGGCGTGTATCTATTAAAGGAGTGACAAAGATTTCTCCACCCATTCTTTTTTTTTTCTAATATTAACTTTTTCTTTTTAGAATCAGCTTTTTTGTATATAATATAATTATATAGTGTTGAATCTTGCCTATACAAATTTAGAGCTAGCTTGCTATTATAAACAGCTTCTTTACATTGTTCATCCCACCAGGGAACAAGTTTTGGCATATTTTGAGAAATCGTTCTATTAACTACAGGTATGCACATATCTTTCAAAATTATTAATTATCGCAAAAAATTATTATACTTAGTTAACGGGTCAGAATCTATTAAGGAAAAGTTTTCAAAAATTTGTTCAGACTGTATAATATTTTTTCCAGTCTGTCTTTTTGTATAAATATTTGGTTAAAGGTTCACCTATAGTATACTTCTCGACAGAAGTGTAAATATCAGTCACTGTGGGAGAGTGGTAGCTACCCATAGGGTCATCGTAAACTTTCCATATACATAATGGAGCTAATACTGGACTAACGCAAGTAATGTCAATGGCAGATTTATTATAATTAGGTATGTCTACAGTGGTTGGGGAACCTGTGTTCATAATACATAAATCCTGTTGATCTAAAATTTCTCGAACGTCATTGCCTCGAGTTAGAAAACAACCAAAAGCAATATTATGAGCATTTAAATCGCCAGCAAATATCATAGGTCTTGGAGTATCATTAATGATTTCTCTAAGTCTTCTCCCTCTAAAGCGTCTACATTCATTATTTGGAGGGGCATGCTTATGTCCCTCCAAATTCAAAAATATTTCTATTTTATGTGCTTACATAAAATAGAAATATTACCCAAATCAGTTTTTAATATTATGCAAACTGTTTGAAGAAAATCATAATATGGTGTATGTCTAACTAAATACTTAAATTTGGATTTAATTAAAATTCCAACACCATCCCGTCCATTGGAACCATTTTGTGCAATAAAATCAAAGTTAGGAATTTCAAAATTATTTTTCTCTTTTAACCACGTTTCATTTAATAAACAGATATCTATATTATTATTAACTAAAAAATCTATTAAAAGGGATTTTTTGTTTAACAATCCTTCAACATTAAATTGTGAGATTCTAATAAAGGAACTATTGTCCATGTTTGAAACTATTAATTAAAATATTTTTGATGGCCTCGTAATTAATTGGAATATTTGAATTACCTAGAGTTACTAATGCTCCAACCAAACCCTTTAGGACGTAATCATTATTAATAATGTTTTCAATTAGTTTTTCATTTGTAATAATATTATTTTCTTTCAGTGGAATAACAGGAGGAGTCTGAGGTTTCGGTGGGGACATTGGTTTCTCATGAGTCTTGTTTACTATGGTTTGCTGACGCGGTTTGTAAATCTGTGTGGTTGGTGGTAAATTTGGAAAAAGTCTGTTGGGTTAGTACTGACTGTAGAAACATAGGATTTGTTTTTGTTTACTCTGTTTATCCGGTCTAGTCTTTGTTGAAGTTTTAGTTTATTAGCTGGACAATCTTTACAAATTGCAAGACGTGGTCCCTCGCAATTTGCACACTTCGGTGGGGTGTCTTTAGGGAAAAGTGATGTCATTTTTGGGTGCCCCTGCATATTTTAGCCTGATGGTTAAATTTAAACATTTGTAGCATTGTAGTAGGGGTGGTACATATTCAGTAACTTTGAATTTATAAATGTCCAAAAATATATGCTCGGGAATGATTTTTGAAAGAAAGGTAACGCTTACAGACCCAAGGGGCTTCAGCTGACCGTTGTCTTTTTTCATAAATCTCCTCACCTTCACAATTTCATATCTGGATGACATTTTCCTAAACAACTCCTCGTTGGAAATACTTGTTGGAACAAATTTTATTACACCAATAGTCTCCACAGCACTTGCTGGAATAAAAGCTTTCATATCATGCTTCGAGAGCCATTGTTCATTTTTTAGGAAATTGTTAGCGTTAATGTTGTGTATTGAAACTTCAGAGTACCGTTGACAACTGTTTATTAATTACTGTCAATATACCCTCAACATCTTCCCCTTTTACAATATAAGTGTGTTACAAGATAAACATAAAATCAGAGGTTAATTATTATTAATTGCATTCTGCTTAGTTCTACTACGAGTAGTAGGCGGATAAATATGAGGTGATGAAGGTGATAACAAAGTACTCAGTTCGTACACTGAACAATCCTCATCCACACTCATCTCATATTCTCACCCACTTGACTCGTCTGATACGATCACTATTGTGCCGCGCCGATCATTCTTCAGCTTTTCCACAACATTAGGTTTCTCATCAGGCATATTTTTAATTAAATGTCGGCGATTACGTCGATATATACCTAATTTGTTTTTTACAATGTATGAACGCGGTGCAGATGCCTTGCCTACGACAGTGCCGCGCATTCGTTCATTATTATGTTCTAACATAATTACATCATCGCCGACACTTAGCTCCGGCTGCTCTTTACAATGTTGGTCATAATACATTTTACTTTTTAATTGTTTTTCTATTATTGTTTTATGCTGTTGCTGATCATTACAATTATAACGTTTTAACAAATCTGGATGAACTGGTAATCTACAGTACAGAACTGGTAATTAACAGTTGTGCAGGAGAATTCAAATTTTCTCGCGGCGTGTTATTATAGCTCAATAGATTCAAATAAAAATCTGTTCTACTGTCTATTGATTTTTTTAACATTTTCTTTATAGTTTGTACTGACCTCTCACTCTTGCCGTTTGATTGTGCGTAATACGGTGATGAAGTAATATGATTGAAGCCCCACTCATCTGCGAACTTTTTAAAATTTCGAGAAGAATATTGGGGACCATTATCGCTAACAACCGTTTCCGGAATGCCATAGCGAGCAAAGTTCTGTTTTAATTCTTTTATAACAGAGTTTGACGACGTATCTCTTAACTGTGAGACTTCAATAAATCCCGAATAGTAATCCACTAAAATCAAGTAATGTTTTTTTCCGTACTCGAATAGATCGGTACCAACTTTGTTCCATGGCAGTTTCGGAACAGCTAGCGGAATCATGGGCTCTTTATTTGGTTTATTTGAATTCTCCTGACAAACCTTACATTTTTTAATATATGATTCTATGTCATTCGATATACCTGGCCAGAACAGTACCTCACGTGCGCGTCTTTTACAACGATCTATCCCTTTTTACAATATATGGTGGCAGCGGTGGGCGGGTCCATTCCACAGTACCATGGATTGAATGGTCGTTCTTCTTCGTCATTAGTTCTACCTTCAGACCTCGGTAGAAAGCAGCCAAGGCGTGCAGGGTCAACCCTCCCTGGATGGCCTGAGGAGTCTCCGCGCTCATGTGTTTGTAGAATGCTTCGATGTAGTTAACAGTCCTCTTTCCCGCAAATACCTGTTTACTCCTAATCTGGAAGGCGGATTCAGTCAGCAACCCCGTCATATTCGCCTGAGCGATCTTAGAGTAAAGCCTTTGTTTAGGCAATTGGAAGTTTTTCAAACTTTCACCTCACTTCTAAATTTGTCGGATAATTCGGATCTTAACTTCCAGGGAGTCTTCATATCGGTGATAGATTGTAGAATACCCAAATCTTCGTTCTGGGTTCCAGAAATTGCGTGATAGACCACTTGTGACACAGAAACATCATCCATGGCAGTCTCTATGGACCACCTTACCCCAGAGCACCTGGCGTACAACAGCCACATTCCTTTCCCAGAGAAATCTATCTCTGAGGTTGCCATTGGACCTGTTTCTCTCGTTGCCCCGCACTCCCTTAATTGATCAGCAGAAGCAAGTGCATATATGATGAAATTGAGTGGAAAGAAAGCTCTCTGCGCATTCCGTGAGCCCGCAATCAAAATTACATCTGCAAAAGCGCTCAGAGCAGGTGCTATTTCCTCTGCCCTCTTTCCCTGCATTGCAGTACAAAGATTAACAGCGTTAGGAATATGAATTAGATCACGCTTCACTGCTTCAATCCATTTTGAACGATAAGGATCCCTGGATTTGTAAGCAGCTATAACTGCTGTTAGTGGGCCCAAACTTTGAGCCATGGCTGATCTACGCTCTGGTTTGTATGTGGACCCCTCAAGCAGTACATGATGAGCCGGCGTCAATCCATACTGTGACACATCAACATAGTCGGTTACATTACCCCTTTTCCCAACGGGGATCCTTGAAACTCCCACTCGTATCTCATCGTAACGCATTTTAAATGCAGACAAGATGTTAAACAAGGGGTTAGCAATCCCATACCAATGGTTGTTGTCAGTGCGATTGGACTGTGTGTATTCTAACCCCATTGATGTGGCATTTTCCCGCATCAAGTTGACAACTTCTCGATAAGTAATGTTGTGATTATTGCCGTTGGAGGTTACAGTAGCTGTTAATGTTAGGTTTGGATGAGTAGCCATCTTGAAATTGGCCATCTTACGCATTATGTTATGGCCTCCTTCAATAATACTCATTATTTGATGAGCAATGGTTATGTTTGCAGTCATCTTGCATAGGTTTAGTTTGCTATATAGGACGAGGGAGCTGCCTACTATGTATCTTAGTACCTTATCCTTTATCACATTGTTAATGTTAATTCGAGGTCTTTTAGGATCGCAAATCTCATTGTCCGTGTTATCAGCGTCAACAGTTCTTTTCCTAGAAGGACCTGCCTGTGTATCAACCTCCATTATTGTTGTATGATCTCAAGTTCAGTATTTGGTTTAATGAGTCTGTTTGTACTTTTTAGAGACATGTTTAGGTGGGCGGGTTGTAGATTACCAGTTCATCCAGATTTGTTAAAACGTTATAATTGTAATGATCAGCAACAGCATAAAACAATAATAGAAAAACAATTAAAAAGTAAAATGTATTATGACCAACATTGTAAAGAGCAGCCGGAGCTAAGTGTCGGCGATGATGTAATTATGTTAGAACATAATAATGAACGAATGCGCGGCACTGTCGTAGGCAAGGCATCTGCACCGCGTTCATACATTGTAAAAAACAAATTAGGTATATATCGACGTAATCGCCGACATTTAATTAAAAATATGCCTGATGAGAAACCTAATGTTGTGGAAAAGCTGAAGAATGATCGGCGCGGCACAATAGTGATCGTATCAGACGAGTCAAGTGGGTGAGAATATGAGATGAGTGTGGATGAGGATTGTTCAGTGTACGAACCGAGTACTTTGTCATCCTATCGAGTTCGTCCTTCAAGTTATCACGAAGGCTTAACGGTACTTTCCGCGGAGCGCACACCACCGGCGTCACATCCCAATCTACCGTTATATGATATTCCCCCGGTAAACAACCTTTTTTTTTTTTTTTTTCGGGTAGAGGGCCGAACCTCCTACGAGGTCCCCGCGCAAAAGGGGCGCGCGGGGTATGTGAGACTCAACGATCTGCATGGTGTTGTGAGCAGACCGCGGGCCCAAGGATTTTAGGACCCACGCACTAAACGACTCCCCTGCACTCTTACACCCGACGTCCGATCCCCTCCGAGGTCAGAACCCGGATGAGGTAGGGGGGCTACCGCGGTCAACACTACAACCAGACGGCGCGGCTCACCCCAAGGACGCCCAGCCGACGGAGCCTTCGAGGCGAATCGAAGGCTCTGAAACGTCGGCCGTCTCGGTACGGCAGCCCGTCGGGCCACCCAGACGGTGCCGCTGGTGTCCCGGAATACCCCGCTGGACCAGAACCAGCCTGCCGGGTCGGGACGCGATACACCGTCGACCGGTCGCTCTATTCACTCCACGGCAGCGCGCTAGAGTGCTGGTAGCGCGCCGCGCGGCCTCACCCCCTCAGGTCGCCCCTTGACCTTCACCGGGGGGAGGCCGCCACCTACAGGGGCCGGGACGTGCGGGCGTATTCCCGCCTCCGGCCCCCGGCTCGACGGCGACGGATCGGTGCGGAAAGGGAAGAGCTCTCCCTCTCTCGCTCCGCCGCTTCCTTCTGCGATATGGTGGACTCGCAGAAGTCGAGCATCGCCTTCCAGGCCGGTAAACAACCTAACCCATTGAACAAATCACTATTTTTAGAGAAATTTATATCGTGAATTCTTTTTATTAACCCTAATAATAAGCACGCCTGCAGTCCCAGTACACTTTGACAATCAATATCAGCTATCGCAAACTTAAGATCATATTGAACATTTTTATACCACCATTTAATATTACAAATTCCCTTAATAGGAATGAAATCGCCACTGTAAGATTGCAGTTTAACCTTATGATTTACAACAATGTTATTAGGGTTATTGCCTAACTGCACAAATCGCTTAAAAGATAAGACATTGATATCTGCACCCGAGTCTAGTTTAAAATTTTCCGAGCCCCATTCTCCTCGGAGGACCTCAAACCAATCCTGCGACACCGAGTCGATTTTGGAACCATCAATTAAAGTAGATATATAAAACGACTCCCAGTCATCGTCCAGTTCCGGCTCGTATTTATTTTCGTCCTCTAGAACACCGATATCATATAACTTTTTTACACCTTTATGTACTTGACACATTCTTGCAAAATGACCATAATTTTGACACACATAACACTGCACTGAGACCGCAGGACAGTCGGCCCAAATAACACACGGACCTCCGCACCTGAGACAAGTACTGGACGCAGATGAACTGGAAAGAGGCGGCGGGCGCCTCGCGCCATCCGGGACCGCACGCAGCCGGTGACCGCGCCGCACGTGGCCCAGCACCACCCCGCGCGCCCACAGCGTCCACGCGCACCGGCCCCGCGCTTGCTCCGCGCGACTCCTGCAATACGCGACTGCTGTCCGCCGATACCTCGTCGACTTTGCATATTTTAATAGCTTTGTCCATCGTTAGGTCGTCCGTTCTCAGTAAACGATCGCGAACTATCGTATTTTTTATGCCGCATACGATCCGATCGCGAATGAATTCCTCTTCTAAGGTTTTAAATTCACAGGTTTTGCTCAGCAGTTTCAAAGCCGTCACATACTGATCTATGGACTCGCCGCCTTCCTGGTTTCTCATGTAGAAATTATATCTCGCCAACGTAACATTCGGTTTGACGCCGAAGTATTCGTCGAATTTTTTTAACAAAACCGTTACGTCATCTTTTTCAGTGTCATTTGAAAACTTAAACGTCTCGTACACATCGAAACCTTCCGTTCCAATTAAATTGATGAGCAAGCTGGCTTGCACACTGCCTTCTTCTTTATGCACCCCTGATGCTTTCAAAGATAGATGAAATTGTTTCCTCCAACGCTTCCATGCGTCAGCCCGGCTGACGGAGTTGCCTTCCAGACTCAATTCTGACGGTGGTCGGGCGTGTTCCATTACGAAAAAATCAAAATTCGTATCTATTACGACACTTAAACGCGAAATAATGCACTTAAATATTATTTTAAACAATTTTTACGATTAAAAAATCACCGCTGTCACCATGTTGTGTATTGAAACTTCAGAGTACCGTTGACAACTGTTTATTAATTACTGTCAATATACCCTCAACAGTTAATAGCTTGAGAGAAGGTAATGCCAACTTTATTTTCGTTGATTCTTTTAATATTTGCTACACCTTTGACCTCAGTCTTGAACAAGTTTGTCATGGCGATTGGGTTTCGGTTACCCAACTTATCATCTTTTGTACTCTCTATGAATACCACATACTCTCCTACAGAATAAAGTTCAAAAAACACTCTCTTATAGTCTGGTTTCGCGTAAGGCTTATAGAGTTCCAAATCGCCAGATAAGTCACTATTGTCTTTCGCCTTCTTTCTGGGGTTTTTCCTTCTTTCCACAGAACTAGAACCACCAGTCTTCGTCTGGGGGGTCTCCTTCCCCCTCAGACATTTTGGTGGTTTTACACTATACTTATATTATGTACACTTTACACACGTTTTTATTTACAGTAACAAATATTTACATACAAAGTTAATCATAAAATATTAGTTTTTTCAAAAGAAAAACTTTTTGCGCCTACACAATTGAAAAGCCTGCGAAAAACCGACCGCACAAGTATTTACCAGTGTTGCCGTTTTGTAAATGGAAAAAATGCTAGACTTTGTTAAAAACGACAATAATTGCAAGTAGGTAGTGTAATCAAAAACGCAGTGTAATTTTGAAGTATATTTAATCATGAAGATAAATCAAATAATATTTGTAGATCATCAATATCATCATCATCTTGAGCTTGTGCTTGTGATGTTGAAGGGCCAACTTCAAAATCAATAGTCATTGGCATCACAATCGACTCTTTAACCCCTTTAATCTCTTTTAGGACATCTTCGGGAATGTTATAGGAATGACAACAATTTCCTGATCTTTTAGGGCCATATCTGATGTATAGCACCGAGTTCAGTGTATGGTAATAGTAATTCAAGTCAATTCAATTCAATCGTAATTCAAGTCAATTCAATGGCAATAGTAATTCAGTCTAAACAGGTATATTTTCCAAAGGCACGCAGTTGCCAGTTTGACCAACTTGAAGCTCCATATGGCAAAGCAGTTTTCTGTAGCTGCTGTTAAATTATAGAGTGTTTGGGTTGTCATTGTGTCCGCTATGCATTTGTATCGATCCGAAAAATAGCTTTCTTTAATAGCAGACGAGCATACGGCCCACCTGATGGTGAGTGGGTTACCGTCGCTCATCGACGACAGCAATACCATTGTGGCCCTGCCTCAACCTGTAGGTAGTAATGTGCTGAAGATATTTTGTATAATACCTTCAACTAAGGTATTATATAAATACTCCAGGCTCTCTATACAAACCAACAATCCTTTAAAACCAGTAGAACATTTTACGGTAAGAGCCGATTGGAAGCTTTTGATTTTGATTCTTACAGAACTCTTTTTAGTTATATTTGCGCTTTCTAATAATTTTAATCTGCCAGTCAAGTATGTATTTTTTGGTTTCGTCTAAAAAATCGAATATTTCCTTTTTATTTACAGTTGAAAGTAGTTGACAAAAAACCTGTTGTTGACCTTCTTGTATTAAAAATATCGAACAGTCTTTGTAGATATTCATAATTTTTTCTGTGCCTTCGCTATTCTTGAAATCATCCAATTTCAAGACTTCGAGACAGAATTTCAGTGCTGCTGCTACACTTCTGCTAAGTAGTTGAACTGCTTACTTTACTTTCATAATAGAATTCCTAAGCTCGAGGTGTTTACGAGACAGTTTATGGGCAATGTCTAAGCCTTCATTGTCTTAAAAGTCATTCAATTTTATTAAGAGGTCCCAGTCCACTTTACTTTCATCTTGATCTAAGAATTCTTTCTTGTCTTCGAAATGATTCCTAACCAGTTTGATCATGTGACTGGGATCTAAAAACACCGCCACCTCGTTATCTGCTGCTGGGTGTTTGAATGTAATTTTCATATTCTCTGGGTCGTTTAGACGGCATCCTAACAATTCCATGGCTGAAATGCCCGTCAAATGTTAAAACAACTACTTTTACGCCCACCTCTTCACATTTAGTCAGGCAAATAATTTAGCTTTTTGGCCCCCAGTAAGACCATGAACCAAAAAAATATCCCAACGGGATCTTCCAGTGTTCGTTCAAACATGTAGGAATAAAATGATAAGCTTCCGTTGCCTTTGTGGTACAATCGGATGTTCCTGTGCCAATGTCGACAGGTCCATGACCTCCTTTTATATTTTGCGGACATATTGTCATTTCATCAGCCACTAAAGCACATATTAATTTCTTCTGCGTACACTGTTGTACTTTGATTACAAAATGTTAAATGCTTCATCTGTAAAATCTGGGGAACATTTTATTGATCTATACTAGTTATAAATTGTTTTCGGGTGTGGAAGGCACGTATTAAATGTTTTACGAACATAGGTGGCGTGGCGCATTTACGTTGTGGATGTCTATGGGCTCCAGTAACCACTTAACACCAGGTGGGCTGTGAGCTCGTCCACCCATCTAAGCAATAAAAAAAAAAATAAAAAAAAAAGAGAATAATAATGAAGAGTAAAGCAAAACTTTCTAAAATCAGAAGTATACTTGGGCATCGGTCGTTTTTTTTTCATTACGATTTTTTTTAGCTAAGCTATTGTACAGTTCTGCTACAAATACATTTTCCGACAAAATGTTGGAGATGGGATTGATGTATCTTCTGCAAGTCTACTAAAATACACTCAGCGGCACGGAATGTGGCCCAAGCGCGTTATGTGGTTTATT
This sequence comes from Bombyx mori, assembly GCF_030269925.1. Taxonomy (NCBI): domain Eukaryota; kingdom Metazoa; phylum Arthropoda; class Insecta; order Lepidoptera; family Bombycidae; genus Bombyx; species Bombyx mori. The sequence continues at coordinate 14,287,621 of NC_085122.1, forward strand.
ATCAAAATGAAACGCGACACAAGGTTCTTTTTTTGTGATTTAATTTTGTGAAAATTACAAAAAGGTCATTACAGCTCTATGTTTAAAAAATCTTTTGATTTTTTTTTTACAAAATTAGGGTTTATTACTTAAAATTAATAACGGGTATTTCCACCTCTGGCCGTGATAGCCGCCTGCATACGATTAGGCATGCTATGGATAATGTTTTTAATGTCCACCTGGGATATTTCTTCCCAGGCGGCCACCAGGGCGGTTTTCAACTGACTGATGGTCTCCGGAGGGTTGGGACTGGATCGAATTCGCCTTTTAAGCATATCCCAGACATGTTCTATGGGATTCATGTCTGGACTTCGTGCTGGCCACTCCAATTTTCTGATTGCTCACCTCCGACAGGTAATCATCGACGTAATGTGCTGTGTGAGGTCGGGCGTTATCATGCATGAGGAAGAAATCTTCGCCCCCGATGAATCCGCTGCCGAATTTCGACTGCAGTAAGGAACCGATTTCGCAAAATTGCGAGAGTGATAAACCGGTCATCTCGCACTGATGTACACCTAATACCGCCACTACCTGGTCTCCTTGTGTATAGACCGGTCAGGTCGTACCTTGTTAAGGCATACCTGAGAGTTATACGCGGTACATTTAAAGTTTCAGCAATTTCTCGCTGCGTTCGCCCCTGATTTCGAAGTAACACAGCCTGAGCAACTTAAGCAGGTGTTAGGGTCATTGTTTTCCAATTCTGAAAGCATAAATTACTACCTCTTGGGAGTCCGCAAGGATAGGTACCACTACCCCGCCTATTTCCGCCGTGAAGCAGTAATGCGTTTCGGTTCGAAGGGTTGGGTAGCCGTTGTAACTATACTGAGACCTTAGAACTTATATCTCGAGGTGGGTGGCGCATTTACGTTGTAGATGTCTATGGGCTCTGACAATATACATTTTTCTTCTTTGTACAGATTTTGTCGTAGTAAATGCGAATTTCTTTCTTTGACTTTAATCCTAGTTTGATCCTTGGCTCCGAATTCGAAATGCGCCATCTGTGTTCATCTGAAGTAATTTAGTGGAATTTTGTGTAGTCGCGCCCTCTGTCGTCAGTGTGCAAAGCGTTGTATCTCCTTGATCAATCGACAATTTGTTGGGTTCGATTATAGTGTTGTCATATGTAGTTCGAGGCCTCAAAACAGCTGAAGTTACCTTTTGCAGAGAAAGGTGATGGCGTTCTAATATGCCGCGATTTTTTCTTCTTTGGTTGCTTTAAAATAAATTGTTGTTTTTCTTGGTTAGTTTCTGAATGTAATTTTATAGAGTCATTGTTATTTGTTTTTTAGTTGTAATGTTTCCTTCTTGAGGTCATCTATGTCAAATCGATAGCGATCCATAATACACTGGTGTTTATTGGTCTGGATGGTCTGTATTATAATATGAGACTTGTGGGTTTCCAATTCGGCCTCTAGTTCCTGGGTCAGTGGTTTGCCTCTCTTGATCTCATATTATAGCTTTGCCTCCTGTATTCTGAGATCGATAGTCAACAAGCCTTTTATTGCTAGGGCTGCACTAAAACTGAAACTATGCGATATCCCCGTGATATTTTGATGGCAAATTGTCTCTGAAGTGCTCTGAGCTTGCGTGAATGTGCGTGATAACGCACACCCACTTTCTGAGCTGCTGTTCACCATACGCCCGCCCCATATAGCATAATAGGTTCGATAACAGTTATAAATATCATCTTCAATATATCACTATTCAGACCCATGTAACTTTTGTCGATCTTGCTATTTGTTTGTAGATTTTAATTGTTTTGTGGCATACCTGTTACATGGGGTCCGAAACTCAGTTTGTTATCCACCGCTACCCGCAGTAATTTAATTTGTTTAAACAGGGTAAGCGCTGCCCCGTTCATTTGTAAAGCCGGGCCTCTTACACCCCCCTAGCCTTCTTGTGACTAGCATGACTTGGATTTGGTAGGGGGCGAACTTTAATTTATATAATACACCACAGCGGTGCACACGGCCCAGAGTCTCGTTCGCTATTGCCTCTAGCTCATACATGCCATCCCCACTGAATGTCAGTGCAATATCATCTGCAAAGGCTTGATGGTATAATTTACTTGTTTCCTTGGTTCTTGCTTGGTTCTGTGATTATTGTAAACTAGTGGTCGCCCAGTGGTCGAAATTCGACCATAATTAATTTAAATTTCAAGTTTGAACATTATTAAGGTTCTATTGTCAAATATTACACTTATATAATCACAGATTTCGCCAAGGCTACACTCTTAAGTTGCCCATTTTTTTCAAGCAAATTTTATGAACCTACATTTTAAAACCCAATAATTTATTAAAATAAAGAAAACCGTTTTTAAATATATTTTTTATTGTAACAAAACGCATGCGATAAACAAATGCTTTCCATTGAGCTCGACATACACATATAGGTGCTTAATATTATGTCGTTAATTTAATTAACAAACAAAACTTCTCTGTAAACGATGTTTTTTGTAAAAACTCTTTGGTCATTTGCTAAATGTCCTTGACCGTTATATTCGGAAATATAAAATCTCAAACCGTCGAATGATCGAACTCTACTTGCTGCAACATAAAATTGCCCATGTGTAAAAACTGGCCGATTCAATAAGATTCCAATTTTATCGACTGTTTGTTCTTGAGACTTATTTATTGTCATCGCGAATGCAGGTATTATAGGAAATTGAGTTCTTTGGAAGCGAAATGGTGAAATAGTTCCGGAGTATGTTAAATTTATACGTGGAATCAAAATTTTCTTACTGCGTGCGGTACCAGTCAAAACTTCGCAATCAATTGCATTTCGATGCGCATTCTTGTTCCATTGACTAATGCTTCTTTTGTATTTAAGTTTCTGATCAGCAAAACGATGCAATTAACTTTCAATATTAACTTATGTGGTGGTAAGCCACTTATAGTCAAAGAATTTAAAAACTCTACCGGATAGTTATTGATGGCACTGTCATTATCACAAACTATTTTATCATAACTATGATATGTTCGCTGTTCTCCAGGAATTTGATTAAGTATATCAGTATTAATCAAAGTACAGTCATCGTTTGTAGGTGCTAAAATAACTGAGTTCTATATATTTTCAGAGAGTATGATTTCGGGAATATTTCCATACACCTCAACAATTATATTATTTTTATCTCCTATTAATTGTTGAGGTATTTCGAATAAATTTTCACCAAACTGAGGGAATTGTGGGGCTTCATCGTTACCTATTTTTTTCAAAAATTCTACACATTCTATTTCATTTGGTAAGACTCTCATATTTCGAGTCAAGGTAACTTTATGAAAATGAATAAATTCAAGCCAACTTGTGACACAATTTTCAATTAAAGTTCCACGTGATCCATGGGGGATAACGGGTAAAATTTGCCGAAAATCACCGCATAAAAGTATTGTTTTTCCTCCAAATGGTTTATGTTTATCATTTTCATCACATAGATCCTGCAATAATCTGTCTATGATTTTCAAAACTTGCAAAGGGCACGTAGAAACTTCATCAATAATTATTAATGATGATGAATTTATGTAACGACCATAGCTACTATTTGCAGTAATATTTTCTACAGAATTTTCTAAAATGGGTATAGGCAATTTAAACACTGTAGGGTGCGGTGTGAGTTTGTTAGTTAAAGATAGCGTTACTTAAAAATGTTTATTGTTAAAATATAGAGAAATTAAATTAAATGTTAATGTTATGAATGCACTCGGGTGACGCGGTTCTTGATCGTGCACTGACGGTTTGTGGAAATGAAGTTAACGCGTCACGCGAATTATGCTGACAAAGGTGTTCGGTAATATATCACCGAGCATATTCCGGGGCAACAAAATAGAGTATACTTTAATGAAGTAATTGTTAGTAAATAAATGATTACGGCTTACAAGAGGATGAAAGACAAACAAAAAATAAATTAAAATGTTAGTATAATAAAATTTAAGAACTTAGGGTCCATATAGGTTTTCTTGGTATTGGAGAGCACACTTTGTTTGACGCTTTGGCATAAATGTTCACATCACCAGGCGGAGGGTCCACCACAGAAAGTCGCGCACTAAACCCTGCCTTAGCACTATTTACATTTTCACATTCACTATACTGTTGAAGCTCGATCGTCAGAGATGATCGCCCGGTTCGCACTCAACCGTCGTCGTCGCCAGAGTAGCACGCCGGTAGCCAGCACGATGACGATGACGATGATGTATGTTATCACATATTGATGAGTATCGTGAGATGTTAATGAAGTCTCCAATACTGGCGGGGAGTTTTCTAGATCTTCAATACGCACGTGTAGTTTCTGGAGAGCGTTCTGCAAATCTTTAGACTCGCTGACATTCAGGTTCTCAGTGTTGAGAAGAGAGCTGTTTATGATATTATTTATCGGATCTATTATTGGAACGTAAATGTTAGACTGAATCTCCAGCTTATTGTTGTTTGTTTTAGGTATATGAAGTGTATAATCTGATCCCTTTATAAGGCAACCTGGCTCTAGATACAGACGACCAGTGTTATTCAACTGTTTCAAGACAATATGTTCTCCGCACATGACCTTTACTTCGCAGGTGCCACAGCAGTGATACATATGCTGCTTAGACATGACTTCTTCTGTTCTTTTTAGTAAGTTGTATTCAGATTCGACGATCGAAGTTTGGTTTTTCCATAAACTCACTAAGTCCTGTTCATTAAGTTTTACAAGCTCTATGTCTTGCGAGTATTTTTCTGCGAAATGTTCATCTAATACTCCGAACAGAGAGTTAGCAAGATATCCGACACCTTTTTTTTTTTTCCTACCTAAGCTGAGAGCCTTGAGCCTATTTCAGCGTAACCCTAACGTTTGTAGGTGAGCTCACGGGGCTCAAACCTGACGACGATGCTAACACGAACCCTAGCAAGAGCCGTGCTTCGCAGAATCTACCACCGGATCGGAAACGCGACCCACTGAGAAGATCCGGCGAGAAACTCAGTGGGCTGTGTCTGAGAGTTAATTTACTCGCCGAGCCCTTCGTCGCAAGCGACGGGTTCGACGAGAACGGTGACCAGTGCTTGAAGTATCTAGAAGCACCGTTAGTGGATCGGGAGGATCCGAGATGACGTGTTTTGGGCGATGTCGACTGCTTTCAATTCTGTCCGCAGGATCGGGAATGTAGTTACCGGCGGCCACGATGAGAGGGTTCTCGTGTCGTGCCGCTTTATCGAAGTGGCGCATCGACGCCGACTGTAGATACTTACTGATGGACTCTAAGTCCAGGTCGTCATGGAGGTCGACGTTCCTGACGAAACACGGGGCTCCGACGGCTATCCTGCAAAAACGGGATTGAATAATTTGGAATGATTTTAAGTGAGTGCGGGCCGCGTGAGCGAACACTACACTTGCATAGGTCATGACGGGGCGTATGCAAGTTTTGTAGAGTATGCAAGTTGTATTTCTAAGGGACATTTTACTTCGCCTACATATCATCGGGTAGAGACGTCCTAGAATGAAGGCGGCACGGTCGCGTACCGTCTTGATGTGGGGGCGGAATGTCATCCTACTGTCGAGGGTGACGCCTATATATTTGACCTTCGGGGCCCACGGTATGGGCTGGTCGAACATCATCCGACACCGTTGATAAAACCACGACGCTGTCTGTAGTGCTCATTCAAATGTTGATTCATAAGTAGCTCATTTGTAGTAAGTTAATTCTTTGTATTCGTGGATCAATTGATCGACTATTATGCTACACTGACCATTTTCCAGGACTTTGCATGATTTATTTAAATGTGTTGTCGCCTTTTGGAATGCCTTCATTCCTTCTCGATATGGAGACATGTTATAATATAGAACCAAGTTCCAAGTGTTCTTTATTAAATTTAATTTTGTTACAGGATCAAAATATAATGATCGATCACCTTTCAGCTCGGTTATGTTACAGGCATCGCTGGTGCATAATGACATGAAAAATATTAATGCCATCACCATACACGATAGTCTTCCACGTCTTGATTTTTTTTTTTTTTTTTTTTTTTTTTTTTTTTTTTTTTTTTTTTTTTTTTTTTTTTTTTTTATTGCCCTTGTAGGCAGACGAGCATACGGCCCACCTGATGGTGAGTGGTTACCGTCGCCCATGGACTTCAGCAATGCCAGGGGCAGAGCCAAGCCGCTGCCTACCGTTTAATACTCTCCACAAGCCTCGTTTGAAGAAGGACATGTCATAGCGCTCGGGAAACACCGTGGAGGGGAGCTCATTCCATAGCCGGATGGTACGTGGCAAAAAAGACCTCTGGAAACGCACTGTGGATGACCGCAGTGGCTCCAGGTAGTATGGATGAACTCTACTCCGGTGGCGGGCGGTGCGATGGTAAAAACGAGATGCCGGTATCATCTCGAACAATTCCTCAGAGCACTCCCCATGGAACATACGGTACAAAATGCAGAGGGAACCGAAGTCCCTCCGCAGACCCAGAGGCTCCTTTTTGCTTGTGTTTTGTAGGTTGAGAAGAACAATCATTTTGTTTTTTGTTATAGTCAGAATTATCCACTTGCTCAGCTGATTCAATGGGCAAATTAGACAGTTTGACGACAGGTCGTTGTATAATGCCATTTTTTGTTTTGAGTGATACCACCCTGACATAGCCGTCGTTGCCGGGAAACACTTCTATGACTCTACTCTTTGCTTAGATGGGTGGACGAGCTCACAGCCCACCTGATCTTAAGTGGTTACTGGAGCCCATAGACATCTACAACGTAAATGCGCCACCCACCTTGAGATATAAGTTGTAAGGTCTCAAGTATAGTTATAACGGCTGCCCCACCCTTCAAACCGAAACGCATTACTGCTTCACGGCAGAAATAGGCAGGGTGGTGGTACCCATCCGCGCGGACTCACAAGAGGTCCTACCACCAGTAATTACGCAAATTATAATTTTGCGGGTTTCATTTTTATTACACGATGTTATTCCTTCACCGTACCCATGAGCCATTTTCCAGCCGGAAGATTGTCTTCATGAATAACCACCATATCTCCAATCTTCATGTTTGTTTGTGGCTTCACCCACTTCTGCCGCGTTGTTAATTGTGTTAAATAGTTTGTCTTCCAGTTATGCCAAATCTGCTTGAATATGCTGTTGGTCAAATGCCATCTAGTTCTAGCGTCCTCTTTTGTTTCTATAACGGTTACCTCCGCCCTTCCATTTAAAAAATGTGCTGGTGACAGGTAATCCAAGTCTTCTATGTTTTCTGTTAAAGAACACAATGGCCTATAGTTAAGACAGGCCTCCAGTTGTGCTAAGATAGTGCAATACTCTTCAAACGTTAACTTTTGTTTTCCTACGACTCTTTTTAAATGCCACTTCAAGCTCTGCACGGCTCGTTCCCACAGGCCTCCTGCACTCGGCCAAGAGGGTGCGTTGAAATGCCATTCAATGTTCATTTCTGCAACTTCAGCCAAAAGACTGTCACTAAAGACTTGGCATAAAGTATCATATTCTTCCTGTAGCATTCGGTTGGCTCCAACGAAGTTCGTGCCTTGATCGCTGTATAAGTGGCGCGGTGCTCCCCTTCGGGCCGCCATCCTTCTGAGTGAAGCCAAGAATGCTGAGCTCGTTAAGTCAGAGACTAAGTCCAAGTATACCGCCTTCGTAACCAAGCAAACGTATACGACGATGTATCCTTTTGTTGTTTTCACACCTCTTCCTTTGTTGATCTTGACATCGACGAAACCAGTATAATCTACCCCAGTATGGTAGAATGGCGCAGCCTGGTTGACTCTAGCAGCAGGAAGATCACCCATTAGCTGGTACAACTTCTTTGTATCATATCTACGACATGTTACACAATTCCTTAACTGTTTCTTGGTTGCATTGTATCCACTAGTTATCCAGTATTGTTGTCTGAGTGTTGTTAAGGTAAGTCGAGGCCCTCCGTGAAACGTTAACTCATGTGCTTCGTTTATTAATAATTCGGCTAAACGGCCTTTGTTCGGAATTATTTTGGGATGTTTCATTTCAGCACTCATGTTCGCGTTCTTTAGTCGACCTCCAACACGTAGGACACCGTCTTGATCGATGAACGGTTTTAAATTTAATAATTTACTGTTCGACGCAACTTGTTCATTTTTGTTTAGTTTTTCTATATCGGACTTAAATTCCGTTCTTTGAATATGTTTTATGATAGCTGATTTGGCATTGCGCAGTTCTTGTAAAGTTAGGTACGACAGTAATTGTTTACGCTGCACAATAGGTGTCAATGCTCTTCGTATCCATGCTAATACGCGTACAATTTTTAGAAATGTGTTATATTGTTGTAATAAATAATCAATAACATATTGTTTGTTTTCATGTTGTAAAACATGAACTAACTTCTTGTTTTTTGTTTCTTCTTCTTTTTTATATATTAATTGTTCCTGTTCTCTTTTAAATGTTTTTAGCCATGACGGTCCGTTCCACCATAAAACATGATTTACCAACTGATCGCCAGTAAGTCTTCGGCTTCCAGCGTCAGCGGGGTTCTCGCTTGATTTTACGTATCTCCAGGTTTCAGCTGGAATTATTGATATTATCGGTTGTTTTGGTGACTGTCTCCATACTATTTTCTGAAGTTGTTGATCATCGCTATTTATTAAAATTTGTCGATAAATTTTCTCAGGATCAGCGATAAATGCATACGGAAACTGTCTCCATTGTAATAAGAGAACCTGTAAATTCTTTTGTAGATTAGGTCCTTTATGCATAATGTCATTTAAACTCAATTTAGAAGATGTTGAAGCTGACCCATTGAACACGAATCTTAAGCTTGATGATGAAGATTCTTCACGTAAAATACCGTGATGAGGCATATAGCTTTCTTGTTTTATGTTTTTGTTGTTTTCTGGGATCATATGTCCTTTTTTTTTTTTTGGTATCGATGGGGAATCCCAGTCTTTACGGATACCCGGCCGACGGGGGTCGGACCGGGTTATGTCGGACTCCGCGCCTCCGGTGGAGGAAAGAGGAAGAAGTCGCGAACCGAGGTCCGCGCCCTCGACCAATTAGTCCACGGAGACTTAGTCCTTGAGAAAGGCGCGCTGGGCTAAGTTCAGCTCGCGCCGAACCCGCCCAGCTTAACGACTACCGACTAAAACCCAACGAGCTCCTTTCTTTCCGGCATAGGGGGAACCTACGATACTGCAGGGAAACGCGCCCCGCAGGCCCCCCACACCGGCTCCCAGCCTGACGAACGGCGGGATCAACGTCGGCCATTGCTGACCGCAACTTCTTCGTGAGGTGAGCACCGGAGCCACAGCGCACTATACCTTCACCACCACCACTGGACTATCGTGTCGAGCATCAGGCGCCCCCGCGCCCGACGCCCGACGGTCCCTACGGGAGCTGAGCGGGGGCGCTTCGCCCGCGCCGCCCACCCCGTCTCTTTCGCCTGAGCGCGACTGAATTCGGGTCGCACTCTCTCTCTCGCTCCTCCGTTTCGCGGAGCGTCATAATCAGGTCCGCATAGTCGGCCATCGCTCTCCAGCAACGCTCGTCCTCGACCATGCGGGACACTACGACCGGCAAACTTAAGTCTGCCCCGAGCACCGCGACGAGTGACTGCCGCGGATACTCCCACCTCGGGCACGCTTCGAGGGCGTGCTGCGCGTCGTCGTCTGGATGCCCGCATTGGTGGCATCCGGGATGCGGCTCTCTCCCGACCCGCCACAAGTACCTCCCGAAGCAGCCATGCCCCGAGAGGACCTGCGTGAGCCGGAAATCGAGCACGCCGTGACGCCTGTCAATCCAGGCCTCCAACACGGGCACCAGGGCTGCGAGGGTGCGCCGCCGGGTTCGAGAACCACGGTGGATCTCCTCTGCAGCCAGCCTCTCTTTCCACTTCAACGTTGCCACGCGACGCGCAGCACGCCTCCATCGGGCGACGACAGACAAACGGGGCACACTTCCCCGACCCAAAGATTGCGCCCTGCGCCGGTACACCGCGGCCAGGACCTCGGCCTCGTACTCCCATGGAAGGGAGCCAGCGAGGGCGCAAGCGACCTCCGTCGAAATGGTGCGGTAGCCCCACACGACCCTCACCGCCAGCACCCTCTGAACCCTCTGCAAGAGGGCCGCGTTGCGAGCGGAGAGCGTGGGCGACAAGACGGGAGCGCCGTACAGGGCCATGCTCCGCACCACTCCCAGGTAAAGACGCCGGACCGACTCTCCTCCTCCTCCAATGTTTGGGAGCAAGCGGCCGCCCCGAGCAATTTCGGGACCAGCACATCGAAATGCCGGTCAAAAGTCCACCTGCTGTCCAACACGAGCCCCAGATATTTAAGTTGGGACCGGACAGCGATCGCAGTCCCTCCGATGGTTATACTCGCGCCGGGAGGAGGCCCCTTCCGAGCCGGGTGAAAACACACGGCCTCAGACTTGTGCAGGGCGACCTCCAGGCCGAGCTTCCTTATTCTGGCTACGACTGTTGCCACCGCAGCCGCAGCCAGAATCGGCGCCGAACGGTAGTCGTCTCCGCGGGCCGTCACCAGCGTGTCGTCGGCGTAGTAGATGACCTGCACGCCACGCAGGTTAGCCCCGCGGAGGACCCAGTCGAACCCGACGTCCCACAGGAGCGGACCCAGAACCGACCCCTGCGGGACACCACACGAGACCGCTTTGTGTCCCCCACCCCCTCCGTTCGGGGAAGACCACAGCCCGCCCTGCGAGGTAATCCTCGATCAGGTTCCGGAGACCGGTGGGGACGCGGTGAAACCTTGACGACTCCAGGATCGTGCTCCAGGGGATCGTATTGAAGGCGTTAGATATGTCTATAGACACCGCCAACAACACGCCTCCCCGGGAGCACGCCTGGTCGGAGAGGTCGCGGACGCGCTGGACCGCGTCCAAGGTCGAGCGACCCCTCCGAAACCCATACTGAGAGTCGGCCAGATTTGGCCCAACATTTTCAAGGTGCCGCACGAGGCGACCGGCGACGACGCGCTCGAGAAGCTTGCCGGCCTCGCTCAGCACGACTATTGGGCGATACCCCGATGGTTGGTCTCTGGGGCGCCCCTCCTTGGGGATGAGGACCAACCGACCCGTCTTCCATTCTTCCGGGAACCTGCCCTCTCGGAGGCACCTGCTGAGCAGCCCTCGGAGGACAGGTCCCAGACCACCCCCAGTTTGTAATGCCAGCGCCCAGGCCCGATTCGACAGTCCATCGGGACCTGGCGCCGTCCTCCTCGTCTTCATTTTGTCGATGGCCGCACCGAATTCCGCCGGCGACACTTCCTGCTCTTCCGCACCAATCTGGGCTCCAGTTGTCGGTGTTGTCATGACGGGGGGAACGAAGGGTGTTCCAGGTGCGTCCGGAAACAGTCCCCCAATCACGTGCCGAACGATGTCAGGCGACAGGGTGCTCGTCGCGGGCGGGGCCCAAGAGCGCATTGTGCTCCGCGCGAGGCGATACGGTCGCCCCCATGGGTCGCGGTCCAGCGTCTCCAAAAGCTCTTTCCACGCCGCCTCTTTCGCCTCTCCAATGGCGACGCGCAGGGCCCGCACGTCCTCCCGGTACTCCTCGTACGCCCGGTCCTCTTCTTCCTCGTCCCGGCGCCTCCGACGACGAAGATGTTGGTATTTTCGGCGACTACCGGCGCATCGGCGTCGCAGGCCGGCGATCCCCTCGTTCCACCAGTAGACTTGGCGCCTCGGCGCGTACGCTCGGACGCGGGGCATGGCGTAGTCGCAGACTCGCGACATCGCCTCGCGCAGCCGCTCCGCACCCTCGCGCACGTCCGCCGGCTCGCCCAGGGAGCCCAACCGCCAGGCCTGGACGACGGCCGCCTCCTGCAGCCGCTCCGTGTCGAGGCGCTTCAGGGCCCAGCGCGGGCCCTCCACGCCGCCACCAAAGGGCAAAGTCGTTGCCGAAGAAGACTCCGGGGCCGCGGCCACACGGAAACCAATGTAGCGGTGGTCGGAGAGCGTCTCCACGTCGACCAACACCTCCCAACCGCAGACGCGGCGCGCGACGTCGGGGGTCGCAAAAGACACATCCACCACGGACCCACCCGAACGACGGACGCATGTGTTCTCGGCGCCGCGGTTGAGGACAACGAGACCGCTCCCGACCAACCACTCCTCCGTCTCCCGTCCCCTGGGACAGGTGACCGGGGAACCCCAAGCGGACGACTTCGCGTTGAGGTCCCCGAGAACGAGCGCGCGCCCTGAGCGCGACCTCCCTACGACTTGACCGAGTTCGTCGAGAAAGGACTCGAATTCGGCGAGCGGCCGGTTGGGGGAGAAGTACACCCCGACGACAAGCAAGCCTGCCCAGAAGACTGCGACGTAGCCCCGACCCCTCTGTACGACGTCGAATTCGGGCGGAGCGCCCACCGCTGACCGACGCTGGACCACGGCCACCAGGCCGTCAATATCTCCCGCCCAGTCGGGAACCGAAGGGACCCGATAGGGCTCGGCGACGACCGCCAGATGGGTCAACCGCTCCGCCATGCTCTGGATCAGCAGGTCCTGAGCTCTGGCGGAGTGATTGAGGTTGCCCTGTAAGATATGATAAGGGCTGCTGGTCATTGTTCGTCGTCCATTGGTGTCGCCGTAGCCGTACCGGGCTGACTCCGCCGTTTCTCTTCGGCGGCGCTGCTCCTCTGTTGCCTTTGTTTCGGGGGCTTGGCGCAAGCCTTGCCCCCGGAGACGTGCGCTGCAGGCCTACCGGCGCCGGCGCAGATTGTACAGTGCGGGGTGAGCGCGCAGCCCGCGGACTTGTGGCCGGTCTGGCCGCAGCGGTAGTACTCACCACTGCGGTCCACCGACGATGGGCAGCGGGCACTCACGTGGCCCAGTGCGTGGCAGCGGTAGCACTGCAGGCGCCTCGCTTCGAGGAGTTGTGCGCGAAGGACGCTCCACCCGATCCGCAGCTTGTCGACGGCCAATATTTTTTTGATGCCCGCTATGGGGCATCTGACCAAGACCTGGCCAGTGCCTCCGGGGCCCATTTTTATTTCCCCAACCTTCACAGTGTCGGGGAGGCACTCCAATCCTGGCGACTTCGGCAACAAGCTCTTCCCGGGATATAGATTCGTCGAGGCCGCTCAGTCTGACAGCGGCCGTTATTGTCGGCCTCGAGACGACAATGCTGTCCGAGGGCAAAACCTCCCGTAGTTTCTTCGCCAGCAAATCGGCTTTCTCGTTCTGGTCAGCGCAGTCTACGACCAATACCTTTGCTCCTGTCACCGCAAAGCGTATCCGCTGGATAGGCATCCCCAGCTCTGCCGGATCGATTATAGCCCTGGCCTCGGCGAGGACTGACCGATAGGTGAACCCGCGCTCGACGGCCTCCGGCTGGAGCTTGACAATGACCGCCTGCGAGCGTGGTGGCCGGAGCCGTTCCTTTTTCTCCTTCAAGGGGGGTGGAGCGGGCACGGTGCCGGTCGCCGTTGCCGGCCTCGGCTTGGCGCCTCTTCGGGCTACCGTCGTCCAGGCTTCCGTCAGAGCAGCTGGGGCGGGGGGGAATGTCCGTGGTTCAGGGAGAGCCGGCTGTTGTCTACTTTTCAGCGCTTTCTTTTTCTTCTGCGGGCCGCCGCCGTTGGGTGCCGCCGTCGCGACTGCAGCTGTTGGTGCGGGCGTTGGCATAGGTGCCGCTACCGGTGGTGGTGGTGTCAGCATCCTCTCCTTCCCGCGGCTCCGCCTTTGGTCCGCGGCCAGGGTCGGTCTCAACCTGGGCTCTGGAGACAGTCGCGCTTCCAGCCCAGAGAGGCGCGCATCCAGCATGGTGCCGACCGCACGCATTATTCTCTGAAGGCGTCGCTCCTCCTCGTCGTCGCTCTGTTAGATCGGGGTGGGGGCGGTGACGGCTGCCGGCGATCCCACGGCCTGGGCCAGGCGCGTCATCTCCGACCTCATGTCGGCGATCGCGTTCTTGAGGTGCAGGATCTCGGCCTTCTGCCTCCTGCAGAGCTCCTGCAGCCTCTTCGTTTCGCTGTCGGCAGTCCGTGCCGCCATCTCTTCTTTGGCCTCTCGGATGGTGACGGCCATCTCCTTCAGGGCACGCTGATATGTGCCCTTCAGGTTTCCGAGGCGCGCATCCAGCATGGTGCCGACCGCACGCATTATTCTCTGAAGGCGTCGCTCCTCCTCGTCGTCGCTCTGTTAGATCGGGGTGGGGGCGGTGACGGCTGCCGGCGATCCCACGGCCTGGGCCAGGCGCGTCATCTCCGACCTCATGTCGGCGATCGCGTTCTTGAGGTGCAGGATCTCGGCCTTCTGCCTCCTGCAGAGCTCCTGCAGCCTCTTCGTTTCGCTGTCGGCAGTCCGTGCCGCCATCTCTTCTTTGGCCTCTCGGATGGTGACGGCCATCTCCTTCAGGGCACGCTGATATGTGCCCTTCAGGTTTCCGGACTTGGCCGCGATTGCTAGCGCCATCTTCGCGGACTCTTCAAGCCTGCGTTCGGGGTCGGGTGTGGGTTCCTCGGTGCTGTATGCGGCGGGCATCCCTCACCCGCAGCTTCCGGACGCTCTCCGTCACCTCTTTCTCAGCGCGCAGTGCCATCTGCTCGTGCTGGGCCTTCACGTACGCCTCCTTGGCGGCCGCGAGGCCAACGTACTGCCCTGTTGTGGGCGGTCGTCCCCTACCCCTTTTGGATGGGGTCTTGGAGGCAGCTCTACCGGCTGAGCACGCCGTGTCTTCCCCGGAGCTGCACTCCGTGCTGGAGCCCTTCTTTCTCTTCCTTCGGCTTCTGGTCAACGACGAGCGGCCCGAGCTGGCCGTCGCCATACTATCGTCCGACAGGACGTTCACTACTTCATTGTCCTTCACGGACCCTCCTCGACGTTCTTTATTTTCTCCGTCCTTCATAGACCTTACTTCTTTTTCTCCGTCCTTCGCGGACACCCTACCTCCGTCCTTCACGGACCTCATCTGACAGTTATTGCCCCCCCCAGAAGACGAGGGATTCTCCCCCCGCGGAGCGGGAGGTACCCTCCTGGGGTAAATCATTTATAACTGAGCATTTTCATTGTTCTTTTCCTGTTTTTATTAGCCAGGGGTACAGTCCCCTGGGACGCCCTCGCGACTGGTTTCCCACCAGCCATGCATCCCATCGCCGGGCGCCAGAGCTTAAGATTGGGGTATTTTTTAGAGAGGTTTACATCCTCACGGCCCCGTGCCTCGCGGCAGCGGCCCCCGTCCCCCACGCGGTGAGGATTACGGGTTGGCCGGCGGCCCGCCGAGTGCAACGAGCAGCAAGACAGACCACCGCCCGACGCTCGAGTGAGCACCAACCCACGAAGCCACGTCGGTATACCGGTACCCCCCTCTGGAAGGCGTTCCCCTGTAGCTGTGCAGCCGGGGACATGGCGACCAGCAGCCGGAAGAAGCGCAAACAACGCCGGCTCGCTTTCTCAACGACGAAGGCAGACCAAGAGCTCCACGAAGGGAGAAATTTAAACTTTTATACCGTAATTTATAAAAAATTAGTTAATTAACAATGGTGTAAATATTTGAAAAATCGATGTAAAAATTTTTTTTCACCGAGGTTGTTTTCGTTCAAGTGTTTAGATTACACCATAATTTATTCAAATTTTTTAATTGTTATTTAATACTATAAAAAATTATTTTAGGCGATATACCGGCTTTTTAGACGGCGCGCCTATGCCGTAATGACCTCGCGGAGCCCTATTTTCAGCGTTAAAAAAATTATAAATAATAGAGATATATTACCGGGAGCTGGGACTTTTTTATTGGAAATTTCCTCCTCTTTCAGGATCTTCAAAATTCCTTAAATATCATTATTTTAGAAATTATTTAGTGCTAATATTTTATGCTAAATTAATTTTTTATGTGCTAATAAGCCCTTAAAAAACATTTTTGTAGACATCATTCCGCATCCAATGAGCTATCGTACATATTTTTAGGAGCTTTATGTCTATTTAACACGTTTTTGAACTTGTTGACTAGACTAAACACCATGCAGATCGTTGAGTCTCATATACCCCGCGCGCGGGGACTTCGTTGGAGGTTCAGCAACCGGCCCAAAAAAAATTTTTTTTTATTCACCCGCTATCACAGGTTATTACTTTGTTTCTACTGGCTTGGTAGACCAGTGCCTTTATTAGAACTACGGTTTTTATTGACAAACTACATAGTTACATAACCTCTTACATCTATTATTTTTGTTTTATCTTCTAAATACTCGTATATCTTAGATATATTTTTATTCTATTATACATTGCTTTGTTTTTAGCGATTTTTTTACTATTTCTATTAAACTTTACACTCCAAACCCTATTTATCTTAATTAGTCTATTGTTTATATTCTATATGCCTTTTTTGTGCTATCCTTTGTATAATTTTCTACATAAATCTATCGTAAACTATGCTTATATAAATATTATATAACATATACTATATAAATATAAACTATGCTTATATAAATATTATATAACATAGTTATACGTTTTATCTCGTTTTATTTTTATTATTTACAATTTTGGCTATAGCTTTACAAAATTTTATAAATATGCCGCGCACATCTTTGTTCGACAGGATTTCTGCCATATTTTTGGTGTCTATTTGGTGTCTGTCATTGATTTGCTGTTCTAGGTCGTACCTTTCTCTACCATAGATTTGACATTCCGTCAGCACATGCACTAACAACGGATCCAAATTTATTTTCCTGACTGTGCGATACGCATATCATTTGGTAGGAATAATTTTGGTAGTTGTTCCAGTTAGTCCCACTCTGTACCTTGTGTCCCACTCGCCAAGCGTAGTAAGTCATGGTAGGCAGCGGCTTGACTCTGCCCCTGGCATTGCTGACGTCCTTGACCGACGGCGACCATTTACCATCAGGTGGGCCGTATGCTCGTCTGCCTACAAAGGCAATAAAAAAAAAAGCGTATCCTCACGGATTTGACGCTTGACGAATGAGATTGGACATCTGTCATAGTCTGGTTTGGTCTTCTTATATAGTGCTGCTTATTTTGCCAGACAATCTGCTCGCTCGTTTCCCTCCATTCCTGCGTTAATCCAAAACAGCTTTATGGTTTTCCCATGGTTCGTCGCCTCCTGGATATTCTGCCTGGTTTCCACAGCCAAGGGATGGAGAGAAACACCTCGAGTCACTATAAATTGTAATTTTTTCCCCGGACCTATGGCTGCTGATAATTTCGGTTGCCTTGACTAAGGCAAGTAACTCGGCCTGAAACACGGCGCAGAACTGTTCAAGTCTATATTTACGGATCATGATCTCTGCGCCATCTCCCCAAACGGAAAGTGCCCCGCCAACTTTGCTCTCTATTTTGCTACCATCCGTAAAGAGTGCATATCCATTGTCTAGAATTGAGCCAGTTCTGCCCCGCTGTTAATTTGACCGAAGTCGATACAGTTGTGTAAGTGTGGGTGAGGTTTTGTGACGTAGGGTACCGATATCTCGATGTCGCGGTCCCTTATCACTTTATGGGAATTTCCTTTCTTTATTTAAAAAAGAGAGGCTGCTTCTCTGATGCTCATATCCAGTGGAAGCAGTCCTGAGAGTATAAGGGCCGAGTTTAGGGATGTGGGCCTATACGCTCTTTGACAATTTTTTGTGTGAACCCTCGTTGTACCTCATTTAGGGTTTCTGGGTCATTACTTTGTCCGTCGCCGATGCCCAAGCACTTGCTGCGCACATTATTATGGGATCTATTACTGCGACGTATATTGTTCTGGTTATCTCCGACGAGATCCCCCATTCTATTCTGACTGCCCTCGCCAGCTGTTTGTAGATGTTCAACGCTTTGTGACAAGCATTTGCCAGATGTGCGTTGAACGTCAGTTTGTCGTCGATAGTCAGCCCTAGTATTATTATGTCCCTTGACATGGTAATCTCTGTCCCGCCCCCTATGCGCAGGAGTGGCGTGTCGTACTTAAGCTTATTTGTAGTTAGTATCGCTTTAATTTTTTAAGCTTTTCCACTTCACCCCTCTCCTGGACGTGCTTTGGGTTCGTGTTTGCCTGTCTCTGTATTTCGAGTGCTGTTTCGCCGGAGAAAACCAAAACAACATCGTCTGCAAAGATCTAGCAGCAAATTCCAAAAGATGGAACCGCCTATAGAAACCTGGACACATCCTTTTGTTGTAGCTTTCTCAAACGTGGCGCCAGCGTATCTAACCTGGACTTTGCGATCCGTTAGATAGCTATCGAGAATTTTTCGTGTTTTTTGGGTATTTTATGTCTGCAAGATTGCATTTGATTGCGGTCCACCAGGCGCCGTCGAAGGCTCTCTCTAGGTCCAGAGACACCACAGCGACCAATTTCTTTTCTGACAGCTTTTGTCTTATGTGTCTCACTAGATCATAGAGGGAGTCCTCGATGCCGCGTTGTGGTGTAAATCCGTACTGCCTTTTGTTCGCTTCCTCTAAAGTATGCCATCTAACTCTCCTGATCAGCATTTTCTGCCAAATCTTTTCTAATACCGACAGAAGGCCAATCACCACGATATGATTTGGGTATGGTGTAGTCCTCCTTTCCTGGTTTATGCAGGATTACCACTGCTTCCTTCCAAATGGTAGGGAAGTGGGAGAGGCTCAGGCACTTATTCAGAAGAGCCAAGAATAACACTGGACTACGAACGATAGCTATTCTGCATATATCCGCTGTGAGCCAGTGTAAGCACTCGCTGTAAGATCCACTAAATTTTGATATTTGTATAGTAGGTAACTTGACTGGCTTCTGAGCGCTTGAGTGAGGCTTACTTTCAATCACTTGTGTTTCCTTAAACTCGCTTAATGCATATTACTGAGCGTTAGACAACGCTTTATAATAAGAAGTCTCAAACTCAGCGCGTTCATTAAGTTGTAGTTTTTTTATATTTTCGGCCAAGCATTCCAGTTGAATCTGAACCTCATCGAACTATTCATAAAGTGATTCCATCGTACCTATCCGCCATTGCAATTCCAGAATCAGATAAAGGTTTAGGCAATGACTGCAGGTAATTAATAAACAAAGTCAAACGCCTGTTAAATCTGCCTCTCCTTTTATCTAATTATTTTTCCTGGCTCATATTGGGAACTTGGGAGATCGGGTGATGTCCACCTGGAATTTTTACAATAGCGCAAATATTATTAACTACGTTAATTAACAAAGTTGTTATATGTACGTAATCCGTATATAAATTCAAAACAATAAATTTTATGTTTTTATCTCAATGAACATAAAATAATTACAATATTCAAATCCCAATTATTCTTCTTTCAACTGTTCTAATTACACTTAGCTAGTTTATGCTCTACGCACGAAAAAGTGAGGTTTATACCTACTACCTGCCGACACAAGTAATATACAAGATAGGTAGGTACTAAAACTTATTATTTTACTGAATTTAATCAAATTAATTTCCAATTTACAACAATGATGTACCTGAAAAAACCACAAAGTAGCTATGTAAGTATATAATGTAAATCCAACAAATGTGGCTTTTATTGACCTGTACTAATTAAAGATCTATACTTACAATACCGTAATTAACTACTTGTCTGAGTGCTGGGCTATATACAATTAAGCATTTAAAACACTTTTACACCGCTCACAACACTCGGCATTAAATTGCAACCACGTGCAATCTCAGTTTTCAGGACGATAATAATCCACTCGTTACCTTCTGGTTACTAATTTATCTTACTGGTACTAAACCTTCAAAATCCGGATCAATCCAGGACCATGTTCGGGAATTACAGAATTAAAATAATATAAATTATGATAAAAATTCAAAACGTATATTTTAACGTGTCACGGAGTGTTGAGTTTGCGCGGTAAAAAAAAACCATAGACTATTCAGACGCCTGAACAGTTATCAAAAGCCGCCCTGATGTCAAGCGAGACGGCGGTAACTTGTGATTTGTCTTGTTTAGCTTTCTGTATAATGTCTATTAGAGTGTTGATGGTTTCGACCGTGTCGGTTTACTCCTTGAAGCCGAATTGTCGTCGATTGCACTTTCCTGTGACGGATGCCCAGTGCATAATTCGTTTGGTGATAAGTTTTTCGACGAGATTTCTAAGGGCGGGGATGAGTCCAATGGGTCCGAATGAGGGTGGTCGCTTTTACCGGGTTTCGGGATGATTTTGACATATGCAGTTTTCCACTGATCGGGGAAGTGTTGAAGGGTGAGACAGCGGTTCATGATGTTGATGATTAAACGGGGGTAAGCGGATGCGAATTGTTGGCACATGTCGGCTGTTATATGATCGAGCCCTGGGGCCTTTTTGTGGTTCATGTATTGCAGAGAGTTCATGACCTCCTCCTCGTTAAAGGTAGGTCGTTTCCAGTGTATACGGGAGCGCCGTAGCACGCGCGAAGTTGAGCTCTAAGAGAAGAGTTTTCATTGGTGTAGAGTGAAAATTCAATGGTGTTGTGTTTGGAGGTCGGGTATGTGTCAAGGTTTACGTGCCATCCAGAGATGCCGTTGAAAAGGTCGCTGGATGCAAGAGTGAGGTCAATGATGGATAATCTATTGCGGCCGTGAGTGACGGTTTCGAAAGTTGGAGTGTCTCTTGAGCTACAAACGTATAAGTCGTTGCTGTGCTCTAGTTCGACTAGTGTTGAGCCTCTGGGGTTCGCCCTCGCGCTCCCCCACGATGGGTGCCATCCATTAAAGTCGCCTCTCACAATTACTCTCACCCTTCCTATAGCTTTAAGAAAAACGTCCAGACGCTCCATGGTGTTGGCATCAACATCGGGTTCGATGTACGTTGAGGATAGCCTAGTAGATAGTATAGATAGTAGTAGATAGAAGTAATAGTTAGTAATAGATAGTAGTAGATAGAAGTAATAGTTAGTAATAGATAGTAGTAGATAGAAGTAATAGTTACTTCCTGTCGTTAGTTGTATGGCCGAAGAGTGTTGCTATAGGCCAAGGACAGAACCAACACCTGTCTTAGGCAGTATGCAGGCCTTGACGCACGCGCCGCCGGAGAATTGGTAGATGTTGATTCTGGAGATGTTTTGAACCTCGTTGTTTGCGCCTACGTAAGATTCGGCAACTCGTGCCAACTGTTTTTAGATTTGTCCACATTGCATTGTAGCAGTATTATGGAGTTATTCGGTGCCATAATCTATTCTGTCAGTGATTCTTTGTTTCATGGAGAGCAATTGTTTGCAGTTATGTGACGTGGCGCTGTGTGTGGTGGCGATGGATGATTTGTGTCGGATGTTGTGTTTAACACAGTTGATACACTAGATTACAGACTTATTAGAGCAGTCAGTTGTCGTGTGGGTGGACTCACTGCAGTGTGCACAGTGTTGTTCAGTGACCGAACACTTGTTGTTTGTGTGACCGAAGCTAAGACACTTGTGACACTGCACGAAGGGTGTGAACTCCTCTGCGTGAATGCGTTGGTGGTCTACACTGATTCTGCCCAGGCTCATGCACCTGTGCCAGACAGTGGGCTGTGCAAGTAGGATGGCGTTATATAGGTTGGGGTTTCTATTGGAGCGCTGGAAAAGGAACCGCAAGTCCTCCTCTTGGTTGATTGCGTTGGTGAGTTCCGGGTTCTGTCTGCTGATTATGCTCACCAGATCTTCAGAGGGAATGTCTTTAGAGACTCCCTTGAGAATGAGCAAAGGCAGCAATCTACGAGTGGGTTCGGCGTGGATTGTCTTGGTGTTATTGATGCGAGTGAGGATATCGTTACTTTGTTCAATGCTATCGAACTCTATTCTCAATTTGTTGTTTGATACGGCTTGAACTCTGCTAGGGGCAAAGCCGGAATTTTTAAAACTACCAGTCCTACGTGGGCCTTTATCCAGAACAAGGAGACACTCTTGTTCTGGAGCATGCAGTATCTGATGGTTTCTCTTGTTTCCACTGCTAAGGGATGGGGGGAAATGACGTTGGTGATTGTCTGAAGATCCGACATCGAGTCATTGAAGATGCCGAAAGCAGTCCTAGAGTGCTTCAGCGCCTCCCTCACTACTCTTTGTAGAGCAAGGAGTTCTGCCTGATAGACGGTGCAGAAGGGCGGCAGCGTGAGCTTAAGGGCTTCGGTTTCGGAGGCCCTATTCCATAATTATAGCGCTGCTCCAACCTTACCCTCGATCTTGCTTCCATCCGTGAAGATTCGTACATCAAAAATGTTGTGGTGTTGATATTGTTCCTCGTCTATCAGGTTTTTGAATTCTAGGCTAGTTTGCACCGCGGGGTGTGGCGCTTCTAGTGTCGGGGCCATTCGTTCCACTTCCTTTTCTCCTAATACTGGCTGTGGCACACCTCGCTTGTCTCCATAGAGTGAGGCCACTTCCTGGATGCGGAGTTCGAGTATCCCAGCCAGCACCGTGCAGAGTTTAACGACACTGTGCGGTAGGCCCTATATAATTTCTGGGCAAAGCCCCTCTGGACCACGTTCAGCTGCTTCTTGATTCCAAGTTTTGTCGTGACTGATGCCCATGCGCTTGCCGCGTACATTGTTATGGGCTCGACGGCCTCAACTCATACGCGCTGCCCTGGCTAGATGTTTGTATATTGTAATTGCCTTTTGCATACATCAGTAACGGGTGTGTTGAAGGTGAGTTTAGCATCTACCGTGAGCTCGAGTATCTTAATTTCTTGGGACATTCAAATCCCGACCCCTCCCTCCCTCCATGCTTAGGCGCGGATTGTCATATTTTAATTTCCGCGTCAGCACCATCGCACAAGTTTTGTGCGGCGCGAATTTTAAACGATTTTTGACTCCCCACGCCCGAACATGTCCGATTGCGGCATTGGCCTGTCCCTCGATTTCTAAGGCTGTTTCGCCGTCGAAGACCATCACAAAATCGTCGGCGAACGCCTGGATTTTTTTTGCGATGACAATTTGCGGTGAGGGTACGAGGGTCACAGGGTACTCGAGGGCAAGTTGGTATTTTGGGATCCCTGTACAGGGGATCAAGTCCAGTCAAAACTATCTAAATCGAGCCTTGTCAAAAATATTTAAAATTTAGAAAGTCAAGTTAATGGTATTGCTGCTAGTAAGAAGACATCGTTGCCTTTAAAAAGACTTGTCAAGATGGCAAGCTAATGCAGCAGTTTGTCAGTTGATATAGTTGGAGGTAACTTTTCAAAGAAGTGATACCGCATTCTGTGATACAGCGGTCCCTGAAGGAGTACGGGGCCCCCGATAAGAGCTGGAGTGATCGCAACGACCCCAGGACGCTCCAGGGATGCTCTTGCAGCTAGTATAAGTTTTTTGTAATAATGGACCCCGAATTGCCTTCCTTTCCTATAGTACAGTTTAAATTTGTACGCCCAAAGGGCGGGTGGGCGGTCAATTTTTTGACGTTTCGTGTGAGGTAAAGGGTCGTGGGATACCTCAAAAGAAGCGTCTCGCCGAGCTCTAGCCAGTGATATGGAATTAAGAAATTATATAGAAGATTTTGTTTGTCTTGTAAAAAAAAGCAAAGTTTACATTTTCCGAAGGCGCAGAAAGCACTCCAGAAGATAGGGCAGATCAGTGAGTATATAAACGAAGGCAGATCAGTAAGTTTCTAAACAGTAAGTTAAAATTATAAAAGCAACAAGGAATTATATATAATAATTAATATTTTAGGTCAAAAAGGTGGGGGTGTCAAAAAATGACGTCACACTGCTGCGATTTCTGGTTTGAAGGGTCGGTGCATACTTACAACCTGGTTGCACTTTAAAAACGCAAAAAACCGCTTCAAAATAAGCCTCCTGTAAGAAAAGAGGGGTTAGGATAGGTTTTATTAAATAAATTTAAAATAAGCACCACAAGCCTCGACCACACACAAAATGGATAGTAGTCAATACGACATGCAATTGTTGTGCAGTATCACGCGGGGAATGAGGTCAGGAAACTGATTTTTAGAGAAGAACAGATCAATAATATGAAGAAATAAAATAAAATAATATTATTGCAGAGCCACTTACACTTCCTTATAGTTCTGTATCAATTATAGATCGAAAAACGCCGGCGCACGCACTTTCATGGTTGTAAAACGTTCGAAATTTAACTAAAACTTTTGTTTTTAAGTCACAATTTCCTCAATTTTTACACAAATTTTCAATTCACTGCATCGTAATCGTCTTTTTATTCTGCACAGAATGATATATAACAAGCCCGGATTTTATCACTTTTTCCACAACTTGTAAATTTTTAAAGCGGAGAAATATGAAAGCGTGGCACTCTGAGCAAGCGCTAGGGCGGTTCTAGGGCAGTTATGTTATGTTCTAGGGCGGTTATGTTATGTTAGGTTTTTTTATGCACCCGTCATCACAGGATATTGACCTGACCTGCCGCTGACATTTTGTCGGAGACTGTTTTCACAATTATTCTTTCATTCCAGTTTACCTTTTCGCGCTTTCACGCTCATCCTGATTCTTTCATTCATTCATCGTCTTTCATTCTATCTCTATTTCTTTACATCGGGAGTTGGGAAGGGTATTCTTTAACTTTTAGTCTTTCGCTACATTTTATACATTTCTAATACTTGTGCTATTTATTTCTATGTTAGATGCAATATATCCCCACAATATATTCGGACATAGATTTATTTATCCTCATTTCTATTTATTACCCTTAAAAATAATTTTACACAGTATCCTATCAATTGATCTCTATTTTTGCTACACATTGGCCTTGCAAACAGTGAAAAACCATAGTTGCCTTTATCCCCTCGTAGTGGAAGCAAGGGGTAATCTTACAATTTCATCCTACACACAAAAGTTCCCCTTACACAAGTTCTGACGGGACATGGTGGGTTCTCCGAATACCTGAACCGGTTCAAGTGTAGGAGAATCCATGATGTAATTATTTTCCTCAATTTCTGCTTCAATATCATACCTCTCAGCCGCGTACACTGGGCATTCTATTATTTAATGGGGGACAGATTAAGTTTTTTTGGGGATCGCAAATTTACGTGGTCTATTCTATTTTAAGTCCAGGTCAATACGTTCAGCTGGGTGTGGGGATTGCAATGCGGATACCAATGCAATACGGTTAGGTTAGGTTTTTTTTTTAAACTTCTACCTCCAACATTATCGGAGCCTATTTATGTCTAGCTATCAGTTTCACTCCAGTTCTCGCTTTTATGCTTCTCGCACTTTCATTCTTCATACTAACTCTTCTTACATTCGTCGTCTTTTACTGCTTTTGAGGGGAGGGTTCCCTTCTATCTACTAATTACACTTTTTGTGTACTATTTCATTTAGGGATAAATGAGAAATTAGGCAAAACTTTATTTACAATATCACACTTCCCATTTTTAGTTTAACAGGAAACTTATTTTACAATCCTTACCAGCTATTACATATTTCTTATTTATTATTTACGTTTCTATTTATGCTATTCTTATAATATATTATATTAACATTATATTACGACAGCATATTTTAACTGTCTATTTTTATTTCTTTCTGTAACTTTCTTAGCAATATTTATAAAATAGCTCAGGAAATCTTCTCTATCTCTACCTTGTATTAAATCCTTTACATTTTCAGTATCCAGCTTGATACGAATTTTTCTTTCAAGGTTGAAACGTTGTGTTGCGTACACGGGCATCTGAGTATGATATGGGGAACAGTTTATTTTGCTTCCGGGTCACATATGCACGATTGACTCTCTTTGCACTTAAAGCGATTTAAGTATTCTGAGAACCCACAATGCCCTGTCATTATTTGAGTGAATACTATTGCTCTCAAACTAAGGCACTGTTCGATATGCCGCCACCGCGTTCGGCAAGAAGAACTTTGTTATCGACGCGGAGTCTTCTGTGTCATATCTTTATCCACGGGAACATCTGATACATATTTTTCATCCAATTTAAGCAGGAATGCCATTTTGGTTACAAATTTTGAGAAAAGTTACTTTTACTTCACCGTCTACATCATCAACCGAAGAGCAGACTGCTGCATAGTGATATTCTGTTTTCTTTGTGAGATATTTGACTCTCATGCCTTCAATTCTAGTCTTTGGCGTTTTCTCAACATATTTTATTACTTTTTGATTTGTTTTTTTGACTTGTTTATATTTTTGACGCTGAGTATTTAGTTTGGTTTTAAGCTTTGAAACTATAGCCTCCATCTTTTTTATTTCGCTGTTTCTAGATTTTCTCTTTCTCACACTTCTCCTTTTGGCTTTTTTTGCTCTTTGGTCTTCGTTAATAACAGGTCTGATTGCTTCATTAACTATGGGTCATATTTCGTCGTCAGTTAGTGGAGGAGTATTCTGGCGTATAAAATTTAACAATATTATTGATAATTCCGATAGTAATTCCGATAACAATAATTTTATAATTGTGATTTATATATTTTAGTCAATAAAATTTTAAATATCAATTTTTTGTTTTGTTCCTAAGTATAAGAACTTCGGCTACTTCTATCTAATAATTTAGGAGCAGCGATCTATGGTCGTTATCCTCCATTAAAAAGTGGACATTTTCTTTAATCACTTCTTTGCCTATTACTTGTTCTAACACCATTTTCTTGTACGCATTTAAGGGGCCTTCGAATATAACATGTAGGATTCCTTCGTTCACGTCTGGTGAGCACGCATACGATGGGTCCTCTTTGCACTTGAACCTGTTCAAGTACTCGGAGAACCCACCATGCCCTGTTAAAACATGTGTCAATACCTTGTTAACTTCTATTTTTGTTAGTATTGTGTATGCATTCGTGACATTCGGGAAGAAGGCCTTTGTGACACCGGTGGTCGTTCCCTCACGATACTGCCGCCTCCAATCGCCAAGAGACTCCGCTCGGATTATCCTCTTTGCGATTGACACTGGGCATCTATCATAGTGCTCTTCGGTTCAGCCTCTAAGAGCTCGTTCCCACTTGTCGGCTATCGGATCCGTATATTAATCGGATGTCGGCGCCTTTGTTCACACACACGATTAACAATTGGTTGTCACTTGTCGGCCACGGTCGAAGCTAGTTCCAATTTTAAGCACTCTACGCGAGGCGATTGTGCACGATGGACGTCGACGAAATTCTTGTTGTGATGTATTATTATTTAAGAAGAAAACGAGGAAAGACTGCCAAGGAAAGAAAATATTGGGTGCACCCAATCCTGAGAGAAACATTTAGTTTGGGAACATTTCAGAATTTAATAACAGAATTGAGGAGTGAAGAAATTAGGTTTTTCAATTATTCTAGAATGTCGATAACTACATTCAACCATCTATTGACTAAAATATCAGTGTGCATAAACTACCACAATACAAGATTTAGGGACTGCATTTGTACTGAAGAAAGGTTGGCGATATTTCTAAGGTAATATAATTATACATATTAATTTGTATAAAGGAAAAGATAAAACAGTCACTTTTAGTTCACTTATATTTATTGAAAGAAAGAACTTTATTTTTTTTTATAATTTCAAAAACAAATTAGTGGAGTTAAATATGTATTACTAAAATCTAAGTCCGAATCTTGAGTAATACTTGAATGTTGTGACAAAGTAGGTGATGCTGGTTCAACGAGTTGGCGTGTCGAATATCCATATCCACTTGAAGGGAAGATATTCTGGTTTAATGGTGGGTGCACATTCTGGTTTTGTGACGAATATACAGATTGTTGCACGTGATCTCTTGACTGTGAATGCCAACCATAATTTGATGAGTATAAACGACTCTCACGCTGCTTTTTAATGTTTTGAATCAGTCACTGAATTTGCAAACTACTTCATTTCTACAATAGGCCCGGTGCCTTGGCAACCAGAAGCGCATGGTTAATCTTTATGTTTTAAATTTTACGTATATTATTAAATAAATAACTTCAAACACTTACCACATGGATGTCTTTCTTTTTCGTCCAAATTGACAAAATCAGGTATGAGTAGGCAGCGAACTTTCCGCCAAGCAGCTATTTTCAGTTGCTTATCTTTATAATCATTTAGAGTTTTGTCCCAAAGGACACCTCTTTTCTGAAGTGATCAATTGTTCGGGATTGATATTTCTTTCCATTACTACGAATCACCAAACGTGTGTACAATAAAAACACAACAACTCTGCTTGCGCACTGCGATGTGTCTGTGCGCGAATTCCTACACATTGGCAATCACTTTCCTTAATATCTTTCTTATGACCACTGTGTTTTCGTCGTCTTTTATTACAGTGCCTGCAGACTCTGGACAGAGCTGACACTCTTTTACGGCCACTAGATATCTGAGAAACAGAACCATCTGTGTCCATGGTACTACCATCGTCATTATTTGAGATTGTCACTACATGACCTATATCGGGGGCTGTCCCCCCAGGATCATCCGGAGGGTCCAGCATGTCATGAAGGAAAAGAGAAGAAAATAAGGCTTACCAACAGTATGAAATTTACACAAAATAAATAAAATGTACACTTTACTACTAACTAGCTACTAAAATATATACATACTACAACTTATCTGATCTAAATATCAAAAAAAGAAAAAAAGAAAATTAACATGAAAATTTAAATAAAATGAAGAATTAACAAAAAGCATATTCGATCGATTTGAGGTTTCCCAATCTACCAAACGTAACATTTAAAAACGCGTACAAAAAAAGTCGGTTCGAAAATCAGATCTCTCAGAGTGCCCCAGCCTTAAACTGCACCAACGGACACTTCAAATTTGAAATTCAAAATTCTTAAAAGTTAGTTCACATATTTTACTCATATTTTTTACTATTCCGGCTGATAATTAGTTGATCTTCAACATATTAATCGCATTTAGTATGCGTAGCATATTAGTACAAAAAATGAGAGTCAAATTATGGCGTCACCGAACAAAGCAAACGCAATACCACCAAATTTATTAGGTTGAGAAAAGGCTAAATTTTGTGTCTCATGCTGAAACCTTTATTTCTATGTATTAGTAGATAACTTACCTTATAAATAACAAAATACCACGTAAATACACTCACTAAAAGTATTAAAATTATCGAAATACACACGCTACCACTCACTCCCGCGATTCGACACAGACTAAAAAATTTCAACAAGTGTTTCCTTTTTTTTGGCGCGGAAAGGAACGGTTTTTGCGCAGTTTGGTAGATAATTTAACAAAGAAGCAAGATAGTTAAATTCAAATAGACCTTAGTCAAACAGAGACAGACAAATTTCAATAAAATAGAGGGCGGGGGAGCAAAGGTCCCATGTCAACTGGTAGTTGACACGGGCATTTGTATTACAAAATCCATGTCAAGTAGTAGTTGACGGGACATAGGAGCGGATTCAGCCTTGGGGTGTCAAATTTTAACGTATTGGTTATGACCATGGCGTTTGTTTTGTGTGGTGCGAATTTGAGCTTGTTTTTCTTTCCTCATTCTAAGGCGTACTCCAATGCGGCGTTCGCTCTTCCTTCTATCTCCATATAGGATTAGGATATATTAGGATATCATCCGCAAATGCCTGGACATGTTCTCCCCTCCTTTCCAGCCCCTGCAGGAGTGGGTCAAGTAGGAGATTCCACAGCAGTGGGCGACTTATCGAACCTTGTACACAGCCTTTGGTGGTTCTGTTACGGGGTGGGACCAGGAGCTCTTTTTAAAAAAGGACACGGTGACTGGCACTGAGTTTATTTTATTAAAGAAGTAGTACAAATGATGTGTGTTTCCGCTACTCAAGCCAAATCTGTTCTGCCGCGCTTTAGCAATATATCGTCTTTATATAGAGACAATGCATTCAAGAATGCCTTAGTCGGCATTATTATTTATATTACGTTATTATTGAGGGGCATATGTAACATCCCCCTCCTTAAAATTCATCGTCACCGATGAATGGTCACGGACGTTGACGTTGAGATAAACTAGAGCGGTAAGTATAGATTTGACTTTTGTTTTGGATAACAAAATAGGAAAACTAAAACATACGATACAGAATAAAACAAGTAAGTACTTAAAATGAAATAGTAACTACATCATAAAGAAATAAACGTTAAGTAAAATATCAAAAACACTTATGTAAATATACGAAAACAGGATATAGTAAGTAAATCTATAATTATTAAAAGTCTTAATTATACTTATTAATTAAACTTATACAATTTATTTAAAATAATATAATTTATTATAACATTACTCGACGACGACATTATTAGACGAATTTGACAACATAAGATTTCTCCTAAAAGGCCTAGGATATGAATAATCTTTTTCACTATTTATTTGTACAGTTTGTGTAACATTACTATGATCGTTTTTACGATCTTTGTTGCATTGATTAAATAAAGATTTGTATACAACAATGACAATTATGTTTACTTGAACAAAACCATCTACGAAATCTAAATCTAATATAATTCTCGTGTCACAGTTTTCGTTGCCATACTCCTCCGAAACGGCTTGACCGATTTTGATGAATTTTTTTGTGCTTATCCGGTATCTATGAGAATCGGCCAACATCTATTTTTCATCTCCCTAAATGTTAGGGGTAGTCCACCCCAAAAATTATTATTTTATTTTTTAGACAACATTTTTAATTTCCTTTTTTTTATGATACAGCATACAAAAATACATACAACCCTAAATTTTCACCCCTCTACGATCAACCCTTATTTTTTATTTGTGAATTAGAACTTTAAATTTTTTTGCGAGAATTTTGTTTTTATTTTGTCATGACGAAGAATAAAAAAAATCATATTACTCTGAAATTTTCACCCCTCTACGATCAACCCCTATTTTTTATTTGTTAATTATAAACTTTAATTTTTTTGGCAAGATTTTCATTTTTATTTTTATTTTATCATGAATTAAAATAAAAAATCTGATGTTACTCTCAATTTTTCATCCCTCTATGATCAGCCCCTATTTTTTATTTGTTAATTATAAACTTTAATTTTTTTAGCAAGTTTTTTATTTTGTTTTGTCATGACTTAAAATAAAAAAAATCATATTACTCTCAATTTTCACTCTTATACGATCAACCCCTATTTTTCCATCCCGATTAATATTTTTTTTATTCTATGCACAGATCCGCAATAAGGTTGCAAGATGGCAATCAAATATTATAATTGTAGTACGATAAATTCTTATTCAGGGTTTATAATTTCAAGTTCCTTTAATTATGATTTTTTTAAAATTGAATTTGATCTCCCGCCCTCGCCTGTCGACTACTGATCAACTATCAATCGATCAGCTAGCCCCGCCAGGTGTCACCACTCATCCAGCAAACATCACGTAGTAGGGATGAGGACGAAGCCGGTCTCCTGTCTTACTTACTCACTATACATCATAGATTATACACTTACTATATTTGAGAGCTATACAATACTATACATTTTTCAGCCATGTTTTTTTGGTTTTATTTGTGTATCAATAGTATGTTCAGTAGGTCTGAAAATCGGCTACTATCTATTTTTTATACCCCTAAGTGAAAAGGGTTGTCCACCCCAAACATTAATTTTTAATTTAAATTTTTTGGATATTTTTTTTTGTTTATATTGAGGTATTATGTGGTTAAATGAGGTTTTTTTTTCTACAGTAAAATTTCCCTAGAAATCTTATTTAAGGCAACACAACGTTTGCCGGGTCAGCTAGTATAATATATAATGAACAGCATATTTTTGAAAGTGCGAAGGACTTTCCAAATTATTTAATTCTTTTTCTAGAGTATCTAGATGAATACTGGCATGTAACAATGAGTCTAAATTATTAAGGTTATATAATTTTAACAAGGGAAGTCTAGCTAAAGTTTTATTTAGTTTTGTACGTTCGCAACAATCATCTTCTAAAAATGTTGAAGTTAGCTACTTGAGTTGTTACATTAGAAATAAATGTTTCATTAGACGAAAATTGTAATGTTTTGAAGAAAGCTTTACAGTCTCTAAACAGGGACATTATTCCTGTTCCTAACAAAACATAATCATAGTTGAGACTATTACTAGAACAGGTTACATGTAATTTTCCAGGCTCAGATTGAACAAATATCCATCTATTTTTATTAAGTTTAAAGAAAGAATCTACGTGACCTCTTAAGAGTTTTACTGAACATGAACTTGGAACTTTATTGACAACTTCGGTGTTGGCGAGGAAGAGGAGGCAAGCAGTGGTGTACAAACGAAATGAATGTTTTATTTTTCCTTCCAAATTATATTTGAAATAACGACCGTGACAATATACAGGTATACAGGTGTTGTGCGTAAGGTTGCTGCGAGAGAAGTGTTGGTGCGGTTGCAGTAGTGCTCGTTGACCGATTTCTTTTTTTTTGTAGTTTTTGTGCGCGTAGACATGCCCCCGGCCTTGGAAGCTGACAGACTGCAGGGTCGCTTTCAATGTTAATCATACTTCAACTGGAAGCAGACATATCTTGGAAAATGCCCTCTTAATGGTTCCTGTGGCAGTGCGGATTTCGGCAACTCTTGACACGCCGTCTTGGCCAGGTAGGACCGATGTGATTCTGCCAAGAGTCCAATTGAGCGGCGGAGAGTTGGTGTCTTTGATTACCACTAACGTATTCAGTTTCAGGTCTGAGTGGTTAGACTTCCATTTTGTTCTGATCTGCATCTCGCTGACGTACTCCTTGGACCACCGGTTCCAAAAATGTTGGCGTACTTGTTCGACTCGCTGGTACCGGGTCAGACTGGATAGTTGTCTCTCTTGCAGGTCAGCGCAAACAGGTGCAGTCAGCGGACGACCAACTAGAAAATGAGCGGGACAAAGAGGGGAGAGATCGTGTGGATGTGAGGAAAGAGGGGTGAGAGGTCGGGAGTTCATTACAGCCTCTATTTGAGCCAGTGACGTACTCAACTCTTCAAAGGTTAAATGCGCATTACCTAACACACGCCGGAGGTGATATTTACAGCTCTTTACTCCGGCTTCCCATAATCCACCAAAATGAGGCGCGTAAGGAGGAATAAATTTAAAAGTAATATTTTGACTAGTGGCAAAATCAACAATATCTCCTGAACAGTTTAATAAAAAATTTGTAAATTCGTTCATGAGTCCTACAGAGCATTTTCCATTATCAGAATAAATTATTGAAGATTTTGAACGCCTAGAGATAAATCTTTTTAATGCTAGACAGTAAGCATCCGTAGTGAGATCGCTCACCAGCTCCAAGTGCACAGCGCGAGTGGTAAAACATACAAATAAACAAATGTAAGCTTTAACAGTTTTAGTCCATTTGCCTTTTCTATTCAATATGAGCACTGGACCGGCGTAGTCTACTCCACAGTGTATAAACGGATAGCCTGGATGCAACCGTTCGGGAGGTAAATCGCCCATGATAGGTTGTGGCGTTTTGCCTCGCAATCGTGCACACAACACACAGTCGTGGAATACCTTCCGGGATAAGTTGCGTCCCCCTAGTGGCTACCATTTTTCTCTCAATGTGTAAAGCAATAACTGTGGTGCAGCGTGTAGAAGAAGTTTGTTATGTTCACAACGAAAAAGTATGACGGTAAAATGATGTTTGCATGGAATTAAAATTGGATGTTTTTTATTGTAATTGAATTGTAATGAATTATTGAGCCGACCCCCAACTCGAATAATTTGATTTTCATCTATAAATAAATTTAAATTTGACAATTTATGTTTACTAGGTAACGCTTGGTTATTATTCAAGAAATCGTAAACATCGCTAAATGATTCTTGTTGAACTAAGTGAATTAAAAAATTGAATGATTCTACAAATTCATTTGCACTCACGGGCCCTGTCCGTGAGTCATTCGCATGGTGTTTGTTATATGCAACGCGCTTCAAACGAGCAACCGCACGAATCAGTCTAGTTAAATTAGAAAATCTTTCAAAGGGAACCTTATATGGTTTATTGTTATTAGAAATTACGTATGAACGAATATTTTTAACTTCAGGTAGTACTTCAGGTTCTGTGACAGGGATGTCAGAGCTACTATTGTTGTGAGTTAGATCGAGATCACGGCGGAACTCCGGGCCCTCCCACCGCAGTTTAGAAATGCTTAGCGAATTTAACGCTAATCCTCGTGAAACGAGGTCCGCTGGGTTATCCTTGCTACAAACATGGCGCCACGGGTGTTCCTTCGTGAGCTCGCGTATCTCCACAGTCCTATTCTGAACAAAGGTTTTTAACAAACTTGGTGTCATACGAAGCCACCCTAGGACAATTGTGGAGTCTGTCCAAAAATATACCTGATGAAAGTCGTCGTGGCCTAAAGGATAAGACGTCCGGTGCATTCGTGTTGAAGCGATGCACCGGTGTTCGAATCCCGCTGGCGGGTACCAATTTTTCTAATGAAATATGTACTCAACAAATGTTCACGATTGACTTCCACGGTGAAGGAATAACATCGTGTAATAAAAATCAAACCCGCAAAATTATAATTTGCGTAATTACTGGTGGTAGGACCTCTTGTGAGTCCGCGCGGATAGGTACCACCGCCCTGCTTATTTCTGCCGTGAAGCAGTAATGCGTTTCGGTTTGAAGGGTGGGGTAGCCGTTGTAACTATACTGAGACTTTAGAACTTGTATCTCAAGGTGGGTGGCGCGTCTACGTTGTAGATGTCTATGGGCTCCAGTAACCACTTAACATCAGGTGGGCTGTGAGCTCGTCCACCCATCTAAGCAATAAAAAAAAAAAAAAAAAAAAAAGTACAACGCAGTGATTGTGTAATTTTATTATATAATTTAGCACTCAATAAAGCACCACATAGTTCCGATCGGAGAATACTGACTGGTTTGATAGGTGCTACTTTACCCTTTGAACACAAAAGTTTAACACTAATCGTAAAGTCTGCATGTTTAGTCCTAATGTATGCGCAAGCGCCGTAGCCCAACTGCGAGGCATCGCTAAATATGTGTAGTTGTAAGTAGCTAGGGTTGGAGCGAGTCGCGGCACTCGTAAAGTGTTCAGAATCGAAAGCGATTTTTCGAATTGGTTCCAAGACGTTAATATGTCGCTGGGAACGGGCTCATCCCAGTCTAGTTTCTGTAACCACAATTTTTGTAATAATATTTTCCCCATCATTATAAAAGGACTAAGTAGACCAAGTGGATCAAATATTTGAGAGACACTAGAAAGTATAAAACGCTTAGTAATTTGTTTATTATCACTTTTGAACTGAGTGTGATAATACAGTTCATCGGTGAAATTATTCCAACCTAGGCCTAGTGTGCGACAGTTAACGTTTTCACCCAATGATAGATCTATGTTATTTTGATTTATGTTAATATTATTTAAGTTGCAGTCATTCGCATTAAAGTTGAATGTCCACTTGCGTAGTGGAAAACAACCAGATTCTAGGACTTTCTTTGTTGTCGTCACAAGGATCCGACGGTTGGGACTCGAGGTGGCGCTCGATAAAACCCAGGCCCTGCTTTTTCACGGGCCGGGACGAGCGCCGCCTCTGGGTGCCCACCTCGTGATCGGAGGCGTCCGCGTCGGGGACGGGGCTCCCGTATGGTGCCACGCCCTGACCCGCAAGAACTTCGCGGCGCTACGACGTCCGCAGCGCGCGATCGCGGTCAGGGCGATCCGAGGATACCGCACCGTCTCCTTCGAGGCGGCGTGCTTGCTCGCCGGGGCGTCACCCTGGGACCTGGAGGCAGAGGCGCTCGCTGCCGATTACAGGTGGCGTAGCGACCTCCGCTCTAGGGGGGAAGGGCGCCCCAGCGAAGGTGTAGTTCGAGCGCGGAGGCTCCACTCTCGGCGGTCCGTGCTGGAGGCGTGGTCTCGCCGCTTGGCGGACCCGTCGGCCAGCCTCCGTACCGTCGAGGCGCTCCGCCCGGTTCTCGCGGACTGGGTGGGCCGCGACCGCGGATGCCTCACCTTCCGGCTGACGCAAATGCTTACCGGCCACGGTTGTTTTGGCCGGTACTTGCATAAGATAGCCGGAAGGGAACCGACGGCGCAGTGCCACCACTGCGCGGACCGCGACGAGGAAGACACAGCGGAACATACATTGGCGCGTTGCTCTGGATTCGACGAGCAACGCGCCGCCCTCGTCGCGGTCATAGGAGAGGACCTTTCGCTGCCGCGCGTCGTGGCTACGATGCTCGGCAGCAACACGTCCTGGAAGGCGATGCTCGACTTCTGCGAGTCCACCATCTCGCAGAAGGAGGCGGCGGAGCGAGAGAGGGAGAGCTCTTCCCTTTCCGCACCGATCCGTCGCCGTCGAACCGGGGGCCGGAGGCGGGAATACTTTCCCCATCCCGTACGTCCCGGCCCCTGTAGGTAGCGGCCTCCCCCCGGTGAAGGTCAAGGGGCGACCTGAGGGGGTGAGGACGCGCGGTGCGCTACCAGCACTCTAGCGCGCTGCCGTGGAGTGAATAGAGCGACCGGTCGACGGTGTATCGCGTCCCGACCCGGCAGGCTGGTTCTGGTCCAGCGGGGTATTCCGGGACACCAGCGGCACCGTCTGGGCGGCCCGACGGGCTGCCGTACCGAGACGGCCGACGTTTGAGAGCCTTCGATTCGCCTCGAAGGCTCCGTCGGCTGGGCGTCCTTGGGGTGAGCCGCGCCGTCTGGTTGTAGTGTTGACCGCGGTAGCCCCCCTACCTCATCCGGGTTCTGACCTCGGAGGGGATCGGACGTCGGGTGTAAGAGTGCAGGGGAGTCGTTTAGTGGGTGGGCCCTAAAATCCTTGGGCCCGCGGTCTGCTCACAACACCATGCAGATCGTTGAGTCTCACATACCCCGCGCGCCCCTTTCGCGCGGGGACCTTGTAGGAGGTCCGGCCCTCAACCCGAAAAAAAAAAAAAAAGGATTTTTGAGATTCTATAGCCTATAAATACCTTCCATTTGTTTGTATTATCTAGCTTGGAAGACAGCATGAAGATAATAAGCATATCCCAATGACCAGTCGGCTGTTTCAAGCTAGATAGTGCCCGCAAATTTTTGGTTACATGATCCACCAAGAAACGTAGTGATTTCCGACTCGCGAGTAATGGACTGAATATTGAATAGCGATTTAAGGTGTTGGTTAATAAGTAATCGTTTATTATTGTATCGCGCACAAAGTAGTTCCCAGGCCTCTGCATAGTTCGCCGAGGACACTTCGAGATTAGAAATGATGCGCGCTGCGTCGCCCTCCAAATATGAAATTAAATAATGGAACTTGTGTATGTTCGTTATATGTTCGTTTTTATGCACTAGGTTTACAAAAGTATCATGAAATTCCAACCAGTGAAAATAGGACCCATTGAATTTAGAAATTTCAATTTGCGGTAATTTTACACCAACATTGTGATGATCGAGACTACACTGAGCTTGCTGGAAGATCGGTTTGCGTCTATCTTCATCTTTAATCGAATTTTGTTGATCGATAATATTTTTTGCTGTGACAATGTGTGTTTATAATCTCCTGCTCAATGTTGTCTCTTTCATCGATTTCGAAGTCAAGATTATTAGAATTTAAGACCTCGATTTCACTTTGCAACGCATCAAACCTTGTTGAAAGTCCCTCAAATCTGCCAAGTTTAAGTGATAGTTCAGTTAGCTCAACATTTGATAATGTTGACTGCAGAATCACTTGGTTATCTGACCCTTAATTGAGCTACGTTTAGTCGTGAGCTCTTTTAAAGAACCGCGGATGGAACCATGTTTTTCACCGTCTGAAGGCATTTTGAATTATAAAACAATGTAAACTAGTTAATATTTACAAATCTTAGTGAAATTCAACAAGTCTAACGCAATAAATATGAATATTGCAAAATGTTGGTAAGAAACCAATAGATTGTAAATAAATAAGTTATATTTCAGGCTCCTCACTGCTACCGCCTAAGGCGAGACTTTCGGCGCGCATCGCGGTACCGTAAGTTTCGTGTAGTCGGTGTGGTGGAGCTCGATGGGGTTTAGTCGGTAGTCGTTCTGTGGGGCAAGTGCTTCGCGCGCCTTTTTCAAGGCGTAGTCTCCTATGAGAAATTGGGGGAGGTGAATGACCTCGGCCCTTCTCTTCTCCCCTTCTTCCTCTAAGGAGGCGCCGGAGTCCGACATAACCCGGTCCGTTACCCCCTCGACCGGGTATCCGTAAATGGATTCCCCAACGTTAAAAAAAAAGGCTCCTCACTGCGTCGGCATACCAGTTGGCGTGCGAACAGCTGACGGCACTGACAACGCGCGATATGGCTCGTCCGTTGTACCGATGCTGCGACAACGCAAACTCCTGGAAATAAACAAAGTCGTTAAAGTCGTCGTGGCCTAACGGATAAGACGTCTGGTGCATTCGTGTTGAGCGATGCACCGGTGTTCGAATCCCGCAGGCGGGTACCAATTTTTCTAATGAAATACGTACTCGACAAATGTTCACGATTGACTTCCACGGTGAAGGAATAACATCGTGTAATAAAAATGAAACCCGCAAAATTATAATTTGCGTAATTACTGGTGGTAGGACCTCTTGTGAGTCCGCACGGGTGGGTATCACCGCCCTGCCTATTTCTGCCGTGAAGCAGTAATGCGTTTCGATTTGAAGGGTGGGGCAACCGTTGTAACTATACTTGAGACCTTAGAACTTATATCTCAAGGTGTGCGGCGCATTTACGTTGTGGATGTCTATGGGCTCCAGTAACCACTTATCACCACTTGAATGTTTGATTGATGCTTCACGAACCGGGGCCGACTAGGTCCAGGCTGATGCTGCCAATTTTGACTCCCAAAATGTTCTTCGCGATGAACTTGATGATTGACACGCGTCGTCTCGTTTTTGAAGAAGATGCGCGTTTTTTGGTTTGGTTTTTTGAATTGCAAGTAGTTGTCCTGTCACGGTCGCCAAATTATGTCTCGTATGGACATTTGGAATTTAATTTATGTAAAATTAAACTCTGAATTTCTGATCGATTGTTTTATTTTATGCGACGTGCTTGCGTGCCTGAGTGCAATGGCGAAGTTGTTTATAATCTATGAAATATGTCTATTGAATATCAGTTTGTTTTTTGAAATACGGATGACACAAACGTCGGCGCGAACAACACGTTTTAAGAAAGTTTAATAAGTTTACTATTGATATTAATTTTTCAACGTTTAAACTTTAAAGGTTAAAGTCTTTGATGGATTGTTGTTCCTGACAGTGACAAATAAAGTACTTACAGTTTTCTTGACTTTGATTCGATGTTTGACACTTCGCTTACTAAACTGATAACTTCGACCGATGATGTTGGCTTCGACTGATCGATGTGGACTGTATGGTTGACCTTCACTCGTGGCTTTCTGAGCCCACTGAGTTTCTCGCCGGATCTTCTCAGTGGGTCGCGTTTCCGATCCGGTGGTAGATTCTGCGAAGCACGGCTCATGCTAGGGTTCGTGTTAGCAACGTCGTCAGGTTTGAGCCCCGTGAGCTCACCTACTAGTTAGGGTTACGCTGGAATAGCCTCTCTAGGCTACCAGCTTAGGTAGGAAAAAAAAAACAAAACTGGCTCCGCCCACGGTGACACGACTCGCCTTGGATTGGGGCATCGTTGTTTTTGCTGCTGCTGTGCAGTATCTCCAGACACCTTGGTACTGGATGTTGGTTACTTGACCACACTGATGTGGGCTTTGTATGTTTGACCTTCACTCGTGGACTTTGTAGCTCGGTTGCTCCTTGCAACTTGGACTGGCTCCGCTCACGGTGACACGACACGCCATGGGTTGTTGCGTCGTTGATTCTGCTGCCGTGCTGTGTTTCCAGATCCCTTGGTACTGGATGTTTGTTACCTGACCACACTGATGTGGGCTTTGTAGCTCGGTTGCTCCTTGCAACTTGGACTGACTTCGCCCCCGATGACACGACCCGCCTTGGTTTGATTAGGGCGTGATAAGGGCGCGTTATCCAATACATTTAAGAATTTGAAACAGTCCATTTTTATAGTAATATTTGTGTTTTTTTTGCAATTCCACTTAAGCGATCTGTTACACGGCTTTTCTTAAACTTCTTTTTAAAAAACAAAAAACACCTTTCACAACTTACAATACTATTGTTGACTTCTCAAACTTTAGTATGTTTTAAATGTATGCTCGCGACGGCTTCCAGATTCTAACT
The DNA here is from genome assembly GCF_030269925.1 of Bombyx mori. Lineage (NCBI taxonomy): Eukaryota > Metazoa > Arthropoda > Insecta > Lepidoptera > Bombycidae > Bombyx > Bombyx mori. Next base: position 14,327,472 of record NC_085122.1, read on the forward strand.
GGTTTTCCATACGATTCGATTTAACAAGAAAACTAAAAATGATGACTCTAATGGAAAAATACAGTGAACTCGTAAACGAGCTGATTAGGGCAAAGCTGCTTTATAGAATAGTGTGTAACAGATCCCTCGTCAGAGAGTCGTTGATTGCAGCCTCGAACTGCTGCCGGGCAGCGCCGAATCTGGGGCACTCCAGGAGTACATGCAGGACGTCTTCCACTACCCCAGGCTTACACGGGCACCACGGGTTCTCACGCAGCTTGAAGCGGTGTAAGTATTGGCCAAAGCCTCCGTGCCCCGTTAAAACTTGTGTTACTATGCCGTTAGGTGTATTGTTTGTTGCGTAAATGTATGCAAGAGGGACATCAGGGAGGAAAGTTTGTATAGACTTGTTGTTTGTCAGCTGTTTATATTCTTTATTCCATTTTGTTACCGTTTCCTCCCTGATGACCCTCCTAGCATACGAGCGCGGAAAGTAGTTGTAAACAGCTTTAGTTTTCCTGTGCAGGGCAGCGGTCTTCGCCGGTTCATCCGCACGTTCGTTGCCAGCAGTGCTGCCTACGTGAGCCCTCGGCCAGAATAGTTTGATGTCCACACCGACGGCCCCAAGTCGCACTATGTTAGCTCTGATTCTGAAAGCGACAGGGTGGAGAGAGGTGAGGTCTTTCAATGTTTCCAAAGATGATTTAGAGTCGCTCAAGATGTTTGCCTTTGTTACTTTAAGCCTCTCTATCACTTCTGTTGCTTTCAGAATAGCCTGCATCTCCGCCTGGTAAACGGAGCAGAAGGCTTCCAGTCTAAAGGTCCTGTAGGTGGTTTCCAGCGCGGCGAGGAGCGGGTCGAGTATCAAGTTCCACAGGGTGGGCCCGGCTACAGAGCCCTGTACGCAGCTGCGGGTGGTCTTCTTCTGCCAGCACTCGCGAGCCCATCTCACGATCACTTCCCTGTCCCTCAGGTAACTGTCCATCACCCTGTAGAGGTTGGGCGGGAACCCCCTACCAAGCAGCTGTGCCCTCACGGCCGGCCACCATGCTTTGTCGAAGGCTCCCTCTATGTCGAGCGAAACGAGGACGCATATTTTCTTCGCTCCCAGCTCAGCCCGTAGGTGGTTCACCAGATCATAGAGGGAGTCCTCAGTACACCGCTGTGGCATAAAGCCGTATTGACGTGGACTGAGCGTTCTGTTATGAGCCACAGGATATTTAGCTTTTTAAAAAAAATACTTTATATGATTTTGGACGACCGTCTTGGATGAGGAGATAAAGGAGACTGACTCACTGACGTGAGCCCGATATAGGTGTATTATGCAGAGTGTTGAGGTAGCGGGACAGAGTGCATAGTTAGCAAGAAGGAGTGCAACGGGAAGCTATAACACCTCCCGGGGGTAGACTAAACATCGGGGTTAATTCTGCGATGTTTGGGAAAGAAAGTTATACATTTGTTCTGATAGTGGGAGCCGGAGTGTTTTCCGGTTGAGGGTTGTTCGTCCGGATTTTCAGTGGAGTAACGGGTTCAGTGGTTCCAGTTTGGTCAGTGGTAGGAGGGTTTGAGGTTGGACGGTGGAATGTGGGAAAACGATGGATAAGACGGTTGTGCGATTTAATTATAGAAATACACTTAATAATACAGAATAGAAAAACAATAATAGAAATTAAACTAATTACGATAGAGTAAGGAGTCTTGTATTTTATGATAGGATGGTCTGCCAGGATTTCGTCAGCTTTGACTGACATTGAATTTAATTTGGACCGGGTTTCTGCGGTAAAGAAGTCTAAATCAACGTTTTGCAGTTTTAACGGAGGCTTGTTACTCATTACATTTGTAAACTTATCTAAATTACAGCAAAAATCATTAATTATATTAAAATCTGAGTGGCTTACAGAAACATTTATCTTCACTGGGGTAGACTTAGGTATTAGTTTTGTGCCTTTACAGAAGGCTATACAATTTTCTGGGATTCTCAGGATACCCGTACCAATTATGTTTAGATCTATTATTTTCTGATCACGACACTCGACGTAGAGTTTATTGGTTTTGGATTGTACAAAAATCCAAGCGTTATTTTTAAGTGATTTCCATAGGTCTAATTGTCCATGGATAAAGTCTGTTTTACACTGTACTGGTAAAGTATTTACTATATTTGACAATAGTTCACTTTCGCAACTTGGGTTTGCACTAGTCGGGAACACTGTTGTAATATCATAAATGTATTCATGCGAGTTGATTACGATGCATTCCTTCGGTGAGTCTAAATTACAGTATTCTGTTTTGTCCATGGTCATTGCTATATATTTGTTTGAAGGTATAATATAACTGAACGAGTCAGGTTTAATACTGTTGTGTGGAGTAGGTAGTGCTATAACGTGATACAAATTGTATTCCGTAGGGGATACGAGGGGTAATCTTAATATAAAATTAACTTTATTACTAGAACTATAACATATTAAACTAGATGAATTCATTAAACTATACATATTGCTTAAAGTTAAGTGTGTAGGTAGCCTAAGGTTAGCAGGTATATGTCTAAAGTTATTGACAATTTCTTGGTATAGTTGTTCGGGCGACAATACGGCTGGATGTTCACATTATCGCGTTGGTTAGGTCTTCTAATCGGAATGATAAAGCTAATAGGGATGCCTCTAAACTATTTCCTATCGAATTGATATCTGATTTTATTGAAAGTTCGTGTGAGATAGCTGAGATATTTTTTAGTTGTGCGGAGAAATTGTCAATAGCTTGGTTAAGGTTAGCTTCATTAATTTTTATTTTGTAAATTGTTTCATTGACTTTTGACAGAGTGGTCGAAGTGATTAAAATATTTTCTTTCATTAATGTACCTAGCCTTTTTTCATTATTTTGTATAGCCTCATTATATCTAATACCATCATTTTCGTCCAGAGTGCCGAAAATAGTTTTGGAGAGAGAGCCAATGCCACTTATCCACGCCCCTCGCTTAAATCGCTTTTCTGTTAAGTGAGCTGTGGCTGAATACTCTGAGACGATGTCGTTGTATCTTACTGTTAGTGGTTCTAGTAAATTGTAACATTCTAGATTACTTTGCATTTTAATTTGCATTTGATTACATATAAATCTAAGGGTGCCCATGACTGAATTTAAATTCTGGATATGCGGCTTAATATAAGAGATATCTATAAATGTAACTATATCTAAGTGGCTTGTACGAATTCTGAGTTCGCCGATTGGATATATACCGGAACTCTTGTTAATTTGTTCAACAAATTCCGCGTTAGCCGTAGCCGATGTGCTGCACGAGAGAGACTCATGTAAATTCTTTTGTCGTAAATTTATGATATATAGGATATGTAAAGATGTAAATATGGATTTTGTAAATATGTTTTGTATAATAAAAAGATTTTGTATAATAATAATACCTATAACTAGTTTTCTTAACTAATAAAATAATGATTATAATAATGTTGGAAATAACTTGTTAGGTGGTTATATTCTCTCGCACGTCAGCGAGTTTAATTTCATCGAAATGATGTTTCACGTGGCGCCTATTTTTTTTTTTATTTTTTATTTATTTACGGCCAATGGTTACAAGACCTTATAGCCTATCTTAAATTAATTTTCACGCATGAAGTACGTAAAAATTTACAAGTAGTTATTAAACAAAACAGCATCAAATTGAAGTATTAACATTACTCGTTTGTTTTTAAACATTTCCTATTGTGTTAACGATATATCTATAAATTGGTTTAAAGTACAACGGGTTTGATAAAATTTCTTCTAAGTCCATCCTTACGCCTGTTTGTAAAGGCGAGTCACCCTTAGAAACGTCGTCCAGCTCAGACACTAAAATTAATCTATTTATACTATATTTATGACATTTCATAACAATATGTTTCAGATCAGCGACCTCATTGACACAAAATTGACAGTTTTTGTCCGTTGCTAAACGTAGTTTAAACAAATGAGCAGGAATTCTACAATGACCGAATCTCAATCTATTAATGGTGGTAATGAATTGTCTGGAATTAGCTTCTTTAAATTTGTTATACCAAGGTACATGTGGCGGGGTATTCTGTATCTTTGTATACCATTTCCCTTTTTCTTGGCTTATAGACCTCCAGTGTTCATACCACAGCGTTTTAACATTTTCCGATATTTTCTGCTGGAAGTCAGTAAACGGTACTTTTGTTACATTAGTGTGGTCTTCATCACATGCACCTCGCACTGCACAGTCTACAGCTTCATTGCCAAAAATACCACAATGAGCAGGTACCCATTTAAATTGGACATTCTTTCCTCTTTCATTTAAATTTGCCAATATTTCTTTTATTCTATAAATAATATAGTTCATATTAAATCTAAAAAGATCACTTTCTAGTGCTAACAATGAACTTTTGCTATCAGTTAAAATTAAAAAGTCAGAACTATTTACATTATTAATATACAAAAGTGCTGTATAGATAGCGTAGCATTCAGCAGTAAAAATACTGCAGTGACTATCTAGCTTGAAGCATCTAGATTTCTTCAGTTGTGGATCATAATATGCTGAAGCTACTCTATCTGAACATTTTGATCCATCTGTATATAATTTATAAATATTTATGTTAGGTAAATTGTTAATATATTCAAAAAATTCAACTTTAGACCCGATTTTTTGGGAATCTGTTTCTACAGTCATATTTACAGTGGTATAATTGTTGATTTCATATATAGGCAAAAGGTTAGATGAGTATATATTTTTGAATGTATTCTTGATGCTAAGAGAAATTTGAAGCATCTCTGGTAAATGATCAGACACAAAACTGCTCATATTGATATTAGAACTGCCCATAAAATCAATAGGCAGATCCTTAGGCATTATCCTGTCAATAACAAAAACATTATCAGTGGCCAATAGCTTCAGGCAAAATCTCTGTGCGATCTGAAGACGCCTAAATTTTAACGGCATAATGCATGCTTCAGATTCCATGGCATTAATTGGAGTTGAGCACATTGCTCCTGTAATAATTCTTAGTGCCTTGTTTTGAATTACATCAAGTTTTCGTAGATATCTAAGATTTGCATTCATGTAAGCTAATGAACTATAATCAAAATGACTCCTGACAATGCTTTTATATAACAGAGACAAAACCTTAGGGTCAGAACCCCAATGAACCCCAGCCAGAGATCGCAGAATGTTTAGTCCTTTGCAGGCATTTCCAATTATGTTATTAATGTGTGTTTGAAATGTCAGTTTTGTATCTAACCAAACACCCAAGAATTTTTTATGTAACAACCAAGACAATGGACTATTGTTGTATAATATAGGTGATGTCTCATTTAGGTTGACAACCTTTTTACTGAATAACATTGCCCCACTTTTATTTACACTTATATCTAAATTTAAGCTATTGTAAAAACATTGAATTTGAGACAATCCATTATTCAAATTTCTAATGGCATTGTTAACTTCTTTATTTACACTATATACAACAATATCATCAGCAAACAACAGGCATTTGACAGAGGGGTCTACTAAATATCTGTTTATCTGTGAAGTGTAAATGCCATATAATAAAGGAGAGATTATAGCACCTTGCATTGTGCCTTTATAAACATATCTAGGTCCATGTAGGATATTGTTATATTTGACATACATTAACCGTTCATATAAAAAATTTAATATCCATTTACAGACTTTGCCAGGGACACCAATATCACTAAGAATCTGTATAAGTAAAGAGGGATTGACATTATCAAATGCACCACTTATATCAAGGAAAGCGCAAGCTGTGTATGAATGGCTGTGAAAAGAATTTTTAATATCTGTAACCAGAGACATATAGTTTTCTGCTGCACTTTTACCTCTACGGAAACCAAATTGCTGTTCAGGTAAAATTTTAAATTTTTCACTATAAAATTCTAATCTCAATTTGAGCATGCATTCAAATAGTTTACCTACACAGGATGATAGTGATATTGGTCTGTAAGAATTGTAATCATTTTCAGGTTTATCAGGTTTTAGTACTGGAATAACACACTGTGTTTTCCATGAATCTGGAATCATTTGTGAGGACCATAATAAATTATATATCTTTAATAGAGTCATTTGGGCATTAGGGTGTAAGTTACTAATTAATTTATAAGGGATGTCATCGAGACCAGGAGTACTATCTTTTCTAGATTTTAAAGCTATTTTAAACTCATTAATACTAAAAGGGTTTGACAAAAAACAGCCTTCAATATTACCAGGTGAATTAAAAACTTCATTTAACTTAGTCATGTCTATATACTTCTCCGGTGGAGATATTGGAGCTAGTTTATCTAAATAAGAGGTGATCCATTCATCATTCTTAGGTCTATTTTTTAGTCCTATCCTTTTAAATTTCCGCATGTAGTTCCAAATAATAGTAACAGGAGTATATCTATTAAAATTCTCACATAATAATTTCCAACCACTCTTCTTTTTTTCATTTAGTAGCTTTTTCTTAATTGCATCAACTCTTTTGTATTGGATGTAATTGTCTATTGAGGGGTGGACTCTGTAGTTTTTTAGAGCTAATCTGGAATTATTAACAGCTGTGAGACAGTCATTGTCCCACCAGGGAGTTGGACTTTTTAGTTTATAAGGAACCTTGTTTATAATTTTAGGTATATTTTCTGATTTTATTCTATTCAATATGTTACAAAATTCATTATAAGTTTCTAGGGGATTGTCTGATTGAAATTTTAAATTAAGAAATGACTTTTCACTTGCAGAATGGTATGTTGACCAGTTGGTCTTTCTATATATGAAGCGCTCTGATGGCTCACCTATTACATACTTTTCTATGGATGTTTGGATATGTGTGATTGTAGGAAAATGATAACTCCCCATAGGATCGCTATGCACTGTCCATTCACATAAAGGTGCAACATTTGGACTAACACACATTATGTCAATTGCAGATGGGTTGTGATGAACTGTACCTACGGTGGTTGGAGATCCGGAATTTAGAATGCAAAGACTACATTCATCTAACAGATTGAATACATCGTTACCTCTGGAATTTGATGAAGCACAACCAAATGCAACATGATGTGCATTCAAGTCGCCAGCCAGGAATACTGGATTTGGCAGTTTATTGATAATGGTTTTTAAAGTTTTGTATTGAAACCGTCCACCTCTAGGAGGACTATATGCACACAACAAGGATAAATTAGCATTCTTGGTTTTTAGAACAACTGCAGCTGTTTGTAAATATTCATGGTAAGGTGTACAAATCACCTGATATTTAAATGTGTCTTTTAATAAAATTGCTACACCGCCATGACCGTTGGGTCCATTTTGAAGAACAATATTGTATTCAGGTATATTGAAGGGACTGTTTTCTCTCAGCCATGTTTCATTTAACATACAGATATCAATATCATACTCAGAAAGAAAGTTAATCAATAAAGGTTTTTTGTTACGCACACTTTGAATGTTAAATTGAGCAATTGTTAGAAAAGATTTTAAGTTAGTCTGTAAATTGTTAAAACTAAAATTTGCCATTGTCTAAACTAGGTTTTTTAAAAATATTTCCTTTATTTTATTAATTGTTATATTATCATCATTAGATGAGTTCGCTTCTAACCATATTCCTGTAATATTGACAGTGAGCACCACTATTCTTAAGAAAGAAGTTCGGCAAACATTGTACAACAAATACACAGACTGGGATAGCTTCCGGGAAATAGTTGATACGGAGCTAAGCCTAAAAATAGCACTTAAAACAGAAGAGGATATCGAAGAAGCCACAAAGCATTTCACCACAACAGTTCAAGCTGCCTGCTGGAAAACCTCTCCGGAGCACTTGAATCCCAGGCCACGGCAAAATAAGATATCGTTTGAAATAAAAGAACTGATTCTGAATAAAAGAAAACTGCGAAGAGTATGGCATACTAGCAGGCTCTCAGTAGATAAAAGAGCTCTTAACAAAGCAGTCAAGGATCTTAAACTTGCCATAAAAAATGCAAGAGACAAAACTATGGAATGTTATCTAGATTCCTTAACTGCAACAAGTGCTACTAACTACTCTCTATGGCGAGCTTGTAGGAACTATAATAGGCCTATGGATCCCAAACCGCCGTTACGGTTGCAGAATAACACTTGGGCAAGAACAAGACAAGAAAAAGCTGACGCCTTTGCTGTTCACTTAGCAAAAGTATTCACGCCTAATGATGCTGACCCAAACACTGATGATTCCTTCATAGATTCGGCCCTAAGTCAAGACTTCCAGCTCGATTTGCCGATTAGGCCTACAACTCCGAAAGAAGTCGTGGCAACAATCTCAAAATTGGAGGACAAAAAAGCCCCCGGGTTTGATTTAATAGACAAAAAAGTCTTGAAGGAACTTCCCAAAAAAGCCATAGTTTTTCTAACCATCTTATTTAATGGCATACTAAGAACTGGACACTTTCCATCACTGTGGAGAGTTTCACAAGTAATTATGATACCTAAAGTAGGGAAGCCAGTGAACGAACTTAGCTCATACAGGCCGATTAGTCTACTAACCGTAACGTCAAAACTTTTTGAGTCAGTCCTGCTGCACAGATTATTGGAGGAGATTCATCAAAGAGCCATAATCCCGGACCACCAGTTTGGCTTTCGCCAGCAGCATGGCACTGTGGAACAAGTCCATAGAATCTGCTCTGTGATAAGGAAGGCACTAGAGAGAAAGGAGTACTGCTCCTCTGCCTTCCTAGACGTGCAGCAAGCGTTTGATAGAGTATGGCACAAAGGTCTCTTGTATAAAGTAAAAACTCTTCTACCCTGTACATTCTTCCCCATCATAAAATCTTATCTAACAGAAAGAATATTTCAAATAAGAGAAGAAGAGTGTACATCGCCATTTCACTCAATCAAAGCTGGTGTACCGCAGGGGTCTGTCCTGGGTCCTGTCTTGTATACCATTTACACATGTGATTTACCACAAAGCGAACATGTTACATTAGCAACATTCGCAGACGATACCGCTGTACTGGCATGTAGCAATTGCCCAAACGAAGCTTCAGACTTCCTACAGACTGGATTGCAAGAAATTGAAACTTGGCTTTCAAAGTGGAGAATAAAAACTAGTGTGACAAAATCCGTTCATGTAACCTTCACCCTCCGTAGAGGAGACTGTCCGCCAGTAACTCTATGCAATCAACAACTCCCGCAAGAACACTGCGTAAAATACTTGGGAATACACCTTGATAGGAGACTCGTATGGAAACAACACATACAGAAGAAGAGAGAAGAAATCAACCTGAAATACAGAGGACTCTACTGGCTGCTTGGCAGAAATTCCAAGCTGTCAGTAGATAATAAGCTACTCATCTACGAAATGCTCTTGAAACCAATTTGGACATACGGGATTCAACTATGGGGTTCGGCGTGTGACTCTAACATAAATATCATACAGAGGGTTCAAAATTACATCCTGAAACAAATATCGAACTGTCCGTGGTTTATAAAAACATCGGAGATTCATGAACACCTCAAAATCAGGACTGTTAAACAGGAAATCAAGACCTGGAGTATGAAATACAGAAAAAGGCTAGAAATGCATCCTAATAAGCTTGCCACGCAACTAACCACACCGGACCTAATAAATAGGCTTAAAAGGCGACAAATCCTAAGTCTTGATAGACACGGTTGACAGAGTGGAGCAGTCTCGATGGAGATTTTGCTCTGACCGTCTAACAGCTCTCAACACATCTGCTCATAGTCTAGCTGACTGATTGCAAGATAAAGAAAAAAAAAAAAAAAAAAAAAAAAAAAAAAAAAAAAAAAAAAAAAAAAAAAAAAAAAAAAAAAAAAAAAAAAAAAAAAAAAAAGATGAGTTCGCTAAAGTAACTAGTGATCTTACAATAGCGTTTAATATAATGTCGTTGTTGGCAATCTGTTCTTTGTTCATTATAATATTATCTTTCTTGTTAAATGAATTGCTATTGTTATTTACAATAGGTTTTTCTTTAGTTTTTAAAGGTGGAAAGTTTTTATCGTTACTTGTTATTGATGCAAATGTACTGTTTTTGGGAATTTCTGACCGTTTTATTTCAATTTTTTTCTTTTTAATAAGGCAGTCCCGGGATACAGCTAGATGTCCCCCACCACAGTTAATACATACTAAAATGTCAGACACACACTCTTTGTAATGGTGATCTCCTGCACAATATGAACACATTTGCTTACTGCGACATACTTTAGCGGAATGATTAAATTTGAAACATTTGAAGCACTGTATTAGAGGTGAAATATATGTCTGTACTTCGCAGCGAAACAAGTTGAGATACACATAACGGGGTAATGTAGTTGTTGAAAAAGTTATAGCCACAGAGCTCATAGGCATTAACTTGTCTGCATTTCTTTTCATAAACCTCTTAATAGATATGATTTCAGCATCGCTACTAATATTTTTATAGATGTCTTCATTGGATAAGTCTGTAGGCACAAATTCAATCACACCCACCTTCTCTACTAAGTGAGCAGGTATAAAGGCGCGGAATTTGTGCTTGCTGAGAAAGTTGTCAAGTTTGATAAAGCTATTAGCATCTGCAGCTTTTTGGAAATTCACACCAATTTTATATGCATTAATTCGTGAAACACATGTAATGCCTTTGACATTTTCATTTAATAAACTTGTTAATTTTATTGGATTTTTATTTCCGAGTCTTTCTTTTTCCTTTGACTCCACATAAACGGTATAGTTTGCAGAGTCGTTTTCCAAGAACAATCTAGTGTAGTTCGTTTTAAAATATATTTTATATTTATCTTCTTCAAAACTATTACTTACATCTTTGGTGTTAGCGTATTTTCTTTTCTTTTTGTCTGAATGCTCTTCCCCGTCACTATGCTGTCCCATTTTATTGAATGGGACGCAGAGCGTCAAAACTTAAAGTTATTAACTTAGATATCAGATGAAAATTATTTAAATTCAATTACGAAATTAAAAAAGCGCGCCTTGTTTGACTTCCCGCCAAAAAGTCTCCTCCGTGGCGCCTATTGATGAGTAGTGTTACCGTATGGTTCCCATGTACTTTAATTACTTTATAAGGCCCTTTCCACATGGGCGATAGTTCTTTGCGTAAGCGGAGATAATTTTTTAGGAAAACTTGGTCGCCGACTTTATAAGCCACAGGGCGAGTACGTGTGTCATAGTAATTTTTTAATTGATTTTGGATTTGTGAATATACTCAATTGCTATATCTTGTGCGTGTTTCAAGCGATGTTGGAGTAGTTTGACATAGTCTGGGTAAGTGGTATCGGAATTATCGTCATATACAGAGTCCGGTATACGAGGTTTGAGTCGAATAGTAATTCGAATGGTGAGTAGTGTGTTGTAGAATGAACTGCTGTGTTACATGCTAGCATTGACGTGTATACGTATTTCGGCCAATTGTTTTGGTTTTCGTTCACGTAAGATTTTAAATACTCTTTGAGAGTGGAGTGTGACCTTTCTAAGGCACCTTGGGTCTGCGGATGGTATGGCGATGACCATAGCTGCTTGATTTTTAAAAATTCACATGTCTTTTTAAAGAGCTCGGCTGTGAAGTTCGTCCCTTGATCGGTCAGGATATGTTTAGGGATGCCGAACAACGAGATGAAGTGTAGAAGACATTCACTCGTTTCTTCCGCAGTGTTACTGCGAAGAGGATATGCTAGAGAGAATTTAGTAAGGTCGTCCTGCATGGTTAGTATGTATTTAAGTTTAGCAGTGCCGGATTCGGGTAAGGGACCTACTATATCGAGAGCTAGTCGCTCGAACGGAGATGTGGATGTGGAAGTTATTACCATGGGAGCTCGATTTATTTGTCGTAGTGCTTTGTTGGTTTGACAAGATGGGCATTGCTTAATATAGTTCTCAATGTCACTACGCATGTTTTTCCAGGAGAATCTTTCTTTGATGCGGCTAAACATTCTTGCGGATCCTAAATGTCCAGCAATAGGGATATCATGGTTTTCTTTGAGTATTTTGGGTATTTCGCTAAGAGATGGGTATATTATGTTATTGTGGTATATGTGTATTTTGATATTAGTACCATCGAAGAGATAAGTTATCATATTATAAATTTTGATAAAGGTATGTCTATCAAATGGATTTCTAAAGTCGGATATGCTAATTTTGTAGATTGTCGAATAAGACATCATTATTTCGTCGCGGGCATACTTTAGACTTTTGAATATGTCAGGATAAGAATTATCATCGAAGTGATGTACTTTAGTGAACAGAAAGAGGTAGGTTTTATTTTCAATAGTAGGAGGGGAAACAGTATGTAGGGATCTTTCTTTCTTTAGGAATTCGTCGCGTTGTGGGTTAGGACAATTGTTAATGATGTCTTGGATATAGGGTAAGGATTCGTCCATATCTATAGACGTAGGTATTATTATTAATTTTTGAGAACATTTTAGTAGGTATTCGTTGTGTTCTAGGATAATTGTATCATGCGTCTTAGTAGGGGATTTTAGGAATTTATTGTAATTGTCGTCGGGTAATGGAGATGTATCGGGGACGACAGGACAATTAGCATTGTCGGAAATGGGAGACAACGGAGTTTTAGGATTTGGTTTTGATACGAGTGGGACAGGATCGACGTGATCGGGTGACTTTTCAGGAATCGGAGGTGCTGGGTTTATGGGTGCTGGAGTGGATTCTTGTATAGGATCTTGATGATTTGGAGATTCTGGGAAGGTTAGAGGTTTTGATTCTTTCATGGGATCTAGGAAACTAAAGTCGAAGTCTACATCATTCAATGGGCTAAAGTCAATTCTAATAAGTTCGTCAAGTCTTGCTTGAGGAATTTCGAGCGGTGATGAGTTAGGTGAGGATATAGTATTAGGGTTTTGATTGGATTCGGCGTTAGGACTTTGATTATTTTTAGCGATAGGATCTTCGTTAGATTCGACAATAAGATTTGGATTTAGATCATCTTTATTCGTAGGATATACGGGATTTACAGGATACCTTGAGAGTGCATCTGCTGCGGAGTTTAGTTTGCCTTTACGATATACGATTTCGTATTCGAACTCTTCTAATTTTAGCCTCCAGCGTTGGAGTTTACTGCCGGGGTCTTTGTGGTTAAACAGCCATTTTAATGGTCTGTGATCGGTTACGATTTGGAATTTATTTCCGTAGAGATAAGGACGGAAAGTTTTACATCCATAGAGTATGGCTAATAGTTCTTTCTCTGTTGTACTATAGTTGCATTTGCTTTTGTTTAATGTGCGAGACGCAAAAGCTACTGGTCGGTCTTTACCGATTTGTCCTTGAGAGAGGACAGCACCCACAGCATAATTCGAAGCATCACAAGTGAGGATGAACGGTTTAGTGAAGTCAGGGTAGATTAGTAGTCCGTGCTGGAGGCGTGGTCTCGCCGCTTGGCGGACCCGTCGGCCGGCCTCCGTACCGTCGAGGCGGTCCGTCCGGTCCTCGCGGACTGGGTGGGCCGCGACCGCGGATGCCTCACCTTCCGGCTGACGCAGATGTTGACCGGCCATGGGTGTTTTGGCCGGTACCTCTTTAAGATAGCCGGAAGGGAACCGACGGCGCAGTGCCACCACTGCGCGGACCGCGACGAGGAAGACACAGCGGAACACACGCTGGCGCGTTGCTCTGGATTCGACGAGCAACGCGCCGCCCTCGTCGCGGTCATAGGTGAGGACCTCTCGCTGCCGCGCATCGTGGCTACGATGCTCGGCAGCGACGCGTCCTGGAAGGCGATGCTCGACTTCTGCGAGTCCACCATATCGCAGAAGGAGGCGGCGGAGCGAGAGAGGGAGAGCTCTTCCCTTTCCGCACCGATCCGTCGCCGTCGAGCCGGGGGCCGGAGGCGGGAATACGCCCGTACGTCCCGGCCCCTGTAGGTGGCGGCCTCCCCCCGGTGAAGGTCAAGGGGCGACCTGAGGGGGTGAGGCCGCGCGGCGCGCTACCAGCACTCTAGCGCGCTGCCGTGGAGTGAATAGAGCGACCGGTCGACGGTGTTTCGCGTCCCGACCCGGCAGGCTGGTTCTGGTCCAGCGGGGTATTCCGGGACACCAGCGGCACCGTCTGGGCGGCCCGACGGGCTGCCGTACTGAGACGGCCGACGTTTCAGAGCCTTCGATTCGCCTCGAAGGCTCCGTCGGCTGGGCGTCCTTGGGGTGAGCCGCGCCGTCTGGTTGTAGTGTTGACCACCGCGGTAGCCCCCCTACCTCATCCGGGTTCTGACCTCGGAGGGGATCGGACGTCGGGTGTAAGAGTGCAGGGGAGTCGTTTAGTGGGTGGGCTCTAAAATCCTTGGGCCCGCGGTCTGCTCACAACACCATGCAGATCGTTGAGTCTCACATACCCCGCGCGCCCCATTTGCGCGGGGACCTCGTAGGAGGTTCGGCCCTCTACCCGAAAAAAAAAAAAAAAAAGTAGTGGAGCGGATGTTAATTTTCTTTTTAAGATTTCGAAGGCAAGCTGATGTTGGTTTTCCCAAATGAATGCAGTGTCTTTTTTCAAGAGGTTAGTAAGAGGTTTAGCAGTTTGGGAAAATTCTGGGATAAATCGTCTGTAGTACGAAACTAGACCGAGAAAGGATTTTATGTCTTTTGGGGATTTAGGAACTGGATATTCTGTAACGGCTTTTATTTTGTCTGGGTTCGGCTTTACTCCTTGTTCGGTTATAACATGGCCTAGGTAACACACTTCACGTCTAAGGAATTCGCACTTATCTGGCTGCAATTTGGTTGAATTGACGGATTCTTTTGAAAATAGAAGTTAGATTGAGGATATGGGATTTGATGTCATAGGAATAGCAAACAATGTCATCTAAGTAAACAAAGCATCTTGTACCTTGGAGTCCCGATAGGGTGGAGTTCATGAGCCTCTGGAATGTGCTCGGCGCGTTCTTTAATCCAAATGGCATTCTTAAGAATTGGAAATGTCCTTCGGGCACATTGAAGGCTGTTTTGACTTTGTCGGCTTCGTTTAACTTGATTTGATGAAATCCTGAGGCTAAGTCCAAAGTGGAAAAGTATTTACTATTTCCAAGTTGATCGAGAATTTCTGTTATTTGTGGAATAGGATATGTGTCGCCTATGGTTATGTCATTGAGCCTGCGATAGTCGATAACTACTCGCCATTTTTGGGTGTTGGATGCATCAAGTTTCTTTGGGACGACCCAAATAGGCGATGACCAGGGGGAATCGGAAGGCTCTATTATGTTTTGTTCCAGCATTTTATTGATTTGATTTTTAACTTCTGTTTTATGCACTTCTGGAAATCTATAAGTTTTGGTGTGTATTGGTATATCGGATGTTGTTTTGATAATAAAGAAAGTGGAATGTTCGATACAGAGGATTCGACTAGGACATGAGGTAGAAGGGTCTTGGCTGGGTTACTCGTTATTTCAAATACATTGGGCTTAGGAGGGTTAGGATTAGTATTCTTAGATAAATTGGATTTCTTATTTGTGTTTTTATTAGTATTTAAGGATTCAGTGGATTTAGGCGACCTCATTTCTCTGGATGGTCGCTCGGATACAGTGGATATAGTATTTTTTGGCAATCCTACTTCTTTGAGTGGTTGCATGGATACAGTGGATTTGGATGGACAATCATGTAGCGATGTCCTTTCGATGTTTAGATTCTTTTTTAAAATTGAGGCGTAAATTCTATGTCGCGGTGTTGCCTTGGATATAGGATTAGATTTATTGATGCCGGTTTTTATTCTACTTTGTCCCGTACATCGGGGTGAGACGATTATTCGTTTTTTGGATGATCGTTGTCGACCGTATCATAGCCTTCAGCTTGATCGGCTTGTTCTACGTAATTTACCCTTTGGGCGACACCGGTTTGGTTTTGGTTAAATTTGAACTTGTTGTTGTTGAACTCGCGTTTGCGGCATTGTTCCAAGGTGTGCCCTGGTGTTTTGCAATATCTACAAAATATGGTATTAGAATCATAGCTATTCGCGGGTCTAGTTGGATAATTGTTTGGTCTAGGATGATAGTTGTTAGTAGGGAATTGGCGGTTCACAACTCTACGTAAGGGTTGGGCAAAAGCTGGTCTTGCGATGTTTGGTCTGAAAGTTGGCCGACTCTCTTGACGATAACCGGAGGGGTTTTGTTTGAATAGGAATTGTTGGATTTTTTCCTCCGATATAGCTATGTTCACCGCTTCATTCAGGGTTTTAGGAGATTTAGTTAGAGATGCGAGGAATAAGTCCCATTTGGAACTGATGGAGGGCTAATTCCTACATGGCGGCTGTCCGCCCTACCATTTCCTTACTTTTGTGACCATGAGGGATAGATATCTCGGTTAATAGCTGGGACAAACACGTCTCTATCCTAAGAGCATATTGGCTAACGTTTTCGTTTGTTTGTTGTTTACATTCTTATAGATCTGTCAATAGGTGAGCATAATGCTTCCTCTCGCAGAACTGGACCTTAAGAAAGTCTTTGAGTTGTTGCTAATTAGCGAATTCTTTAATGGAACAAGCGGTTTCCGCTTTGTCCTGTAATTGGCAAAGTATGTACTTAAAGAGTATATCTTTTTGTACGTCAGACGCTAGCTCGTAAGCGTTGTTACAGTTCACAAGAAATGAGTTTAGCGTTTCTCTACAGCCATCGTATGGTTTTATAAATTTCAGCAAAGTTGAGAGATCGATTTCGGGCTTTTGAATCATCACAGCTCTCTTTTTCGCGACAGACCGCGTTTGTGGGGGAAGAAGATAGCCTTGGCCCTCCTCCTTGGTGTCTGTTACCGCGAAATCGGTTTTTTCGTATTTTGGACTCTGAGACCTTTCCGCCATTTTCTTATACAATACAAGTTGAATTACAAATTCTTATAAAATTAACTAGTGAACACGGTTACTAAACGAAAATAGAATACAAAAGTTTGAACTGGTATCTAATATAGCAATGACCAAAACAATTTAATAAATTGATAAAGAGCTCACAGGCATGCAGACAGCACGATAAGGGCGTTCATTCTCGGAACTCGGCGATGAGGCGATCCGTGAGTTGCGTTTCTGTGTTTCGTCGGATACCGGTCGCGGCACGCAGGAGCAGTTGTCCGTGACAGTGGGTATGATACTGTGATGCCGGCTACAGCATTCAAGTAGAATGCGCAGCAGTGGGCTTTCAGCGATCGACGAGCACAACACAAATGCACAAATTATTAGTAAAAACGGTGGAGTTCACGATCACAAGTATTAATTCTATGATTCACTGAATTTTAGAGTTCACTGGATATTGAGACGTACCAGGGACTTTTCAAAATCCTTTTACGCTGCCACCAAAATGTTATGAGCCACAGAATATTTAGCTTTTTAAAAAAAATGCTTTATATGATTTTGGACGACCGTCTTGGATGAGGAGATGAAGGAGACTGACTCACTGACGTGAGCCCGATATAGGTGTATTATGCAGAGTGTTGAGGTAGCGGGACAGAGTGCATAGTTAGCAAGAAGAAGTGCAACGGGAAGCTATAACAGTTCGGAGGAGATGCCAGCGCAACCTCCCAGTAATAATTTTTTCAACGACCTTGCCTAGGATGGACAGCAGACCAATGGGACGATTTGATTGCAGGTAAGCCTTGTTCGTCTTGTTGGCTTTAGGTGTAATTGAAACCGCGGCGATTTTCCATGGTCTAGGGAAAACACCCACGTGCAACATCGCATTGGCCAGTGCCAGGAAGGCTCCACTGTCTCTCAACACGGAGTGTTCTACGATGTCTGCGGTGAAACCGTCCGGACCCAGGGCCTTACGGAGCGAGAAACCACAAACCGCCCAGCTCAACCCGTGCTCCGTGAAAGGGGGGTCAGGCGGCGTCTCGGGGTATAAGTTGGCATCCACTCGACGCAAAGCCTCATGCTCGGGTGTGTCCTCCCCAGGTCGGTCGTCTGGGAATAGGGTGTCGGCCAACAGCCGCGCCGACTCCCGCGCCGAGCACGTGCTGCCGCCCGCCGCATGCAGTAGTACCTCCGGCTGCCGCGGCTCGGTGCGCCGCAATATTTTCCAGATTCCGTCCCACATGGACTTCCGCTCTGCCGTCGTACACAGCTGTTTCCAACTGGCGGTCTGCGCTTGTCGTGCCATCTCCGTGTACTCCTCCTTGACAGTCAGATACTCTATAATTACATATTACCGTCTTCCCGGGGCTGCACATCTGATTCTCCTTTTTTTTGTTCTAACTTCTTTTTTTTTATTTCTAGATCTATCGACCACCAAGGAGGGTCCTTCCTGAGGCGGGGCGGGCGTGCCGCTGGGATTGTCGCATCACATGCAGCCGCCAGGGCCGCCACATAGTCCGTCGTCGCCCCTTCCACGTCAGCCTCCGTCGACAGCGCAGCGCAATGTTCAGCCGTCGCGTTATTGCGCTCTCGCTTTTCACGGAATGCGTCGGCGAACTCGAGCTAATCCACCTGTCTCGTGTTATACTTGAGCGTGCCGGAAGCATTTTCCAGCAGCGGCGCGGCGGGCGCGCCTCGCAGGACCAACTCGGTGATGAGCGCGTTATGGTCGAACGACGTAATGTCGCCGTCTACGCGCCAACTTCTCACCATCGGCAGCAACGCCTCGCCACATGCCGTTACGTCCACACTGCGGTATACGCGCTCCCTCGCCGGTATACTTGGAAGGTGGATTCATCGCCCTCGTTTATTATGGTTAGCCTCAGCTCTTCTAGCATTCCTGCCAGTCCTTCTCCGCACTCGTCGTCACGCTCGCCACCCCACCAACGGCTCCAGGCGTTGAAATCGCCCCCCAACAACACTCGGCCCGCTCCTACCCTTGATACCACGGTGCGTATGCCCTCCATCGCCTCACGCCACTCAACACTATCACCCGGCTCGATGTAGGCGGATATTAGAGGCAGCGACCTCGACTCCTGTCTAATCAGTGCTAACTGCAGTCGCTAGCCGCTGGGATTGCAGGGTCGAGTCCACTTCCAGCCGTATCGCTGCATCTAAAATTATCACGGCGGCCTTGTTGGGCTTCTCCTTCGTGGCTCCGGCGGCCTGCACCACGCGCGCGCCCTCCGACGCCGCCATCTCTTCTACGGCGCCAACGTACGGCTCCTGCACGAGCAGCGTGGCCGCGCGTCGCGCAGCTCCTTCTGCTAGCAGCTCGCTAGTTGCGAGCCTCGCGCGATTAATGTTGGCGTGGATTAGGGTGAAAACTTAGGCCACGACCGCTGCGCCTTTAGCAATAAGCGACGAGGGAGCGCGCTATGGCGTCCCACCGGCGGCGCACCGGGCAGCCCTTCTCCATAGCTCCTCAGCCATCAACCGCGCCACGAGCTTTCCCGCTACGCTCTTGTTCGCACAGCCCAGGACGACCTTGCCATCGCGAGCTTTCCGACACCGCTCGACTCGCACGCCCTCTCTACGAGCCTCCGCTCCCGCCGCACTCTCAACTCGCTTCAGCACCTCGTCGGCGGTGTGCCTTGGGTCCCGGGACGACACGATGATGGTGTGCGGCGCTGCGGAAATTGGCGGGCGCGGCGCGGTTACCGCCTCCGCGTAACTGCGCGGTGCGGGCGGCGGGAGGGCAGCTCGCGCGCCACCTCGGCCACGGTCGCGCCGCTTGTCCGCGTCTCCTCCCGCAGCGCGCGCACTTCCTCTAGCATGCTCTTCGCGGGACCCAGCTCCTTTGCCGTCTGCTACAGCTTCCCATCCGCCAGCACAGCCTTCAACTCCCGTATCTCCTCCACGACTTTGGGGTCCAACGACGAAGAGGCGCCCGCCCGCTTGATCTCTGCCAGGGGTTGGGCCACCTCTAATCCCAGAATGATTCGCGATGCGGCGGTGTCACCCTTTATAGTGTCGAGCTTCGCGCCGAACTCCAACTGGCCTCGAGCACTCGCGAATGTCTGCGCTCAGCCATTTCAAGCTCTCGGGCAACAGAGGTGTATAAGCACTCTAGTTCGTTTGAAAAACGTGTTCGCGAGTCCGCCAGTCGCAGTACGAGTTCCAGCAGCAATTGAAGCTTCTCCACAACCAATTCTCTAACTTCTTTCTTTAAGTTTGCGGTGGTTTTGCTTTCCAGGGATGTCTTGGCGTCCTGGACGGTTCGATTGGCCTGATTTGCGGCGTCTCTCAGTCCCCCGCCCAAACTGATTCTTGCAGACTGCGCGCCGGCTACCTTCGATGCTATCCTACACTCTACATTCGCCGGCGCGCTCGGGGCGCTTAATGCTTCTGCGAGCGACATGGGCCACGACATGTATCCCGTCGCCGCGACTCCGAAAAAACCGCATTCTTCTCGAGAGCGCGCACCCACGCTTCCCTGAGACGTCGTGAGCGGCGGCGGTGACTGGCCGCCTGGTAAGTATCGTTCCGGCACAGCGACAGCCCTCTCAGCTCATCGTCTACCCTCCGCACCGCTGGCGCACTTCTGGATCACCGGATTGAACCCACACTTCCAGTTTTACTCTTTGAGGCCATTACTTATGTTTGCTGTGGTTCGTCTATTGTTCTATTGGTTTCTTGTGTATGTTATTGCTGATTGATTATTCTATGTCAGTTGATTTGTTAATGCTCCCTTGTTAGTTATTTATTTCGGTTTGGTAATAATAAATATATATATATACATATATATAGTGGTTTGTCGATTATAAAGGTATTTATGTATGTAGTATGTTACTATTTATGATTATGTCTGTTATTTTATGAATTAATTATTATTTATTTATTGTTATTATTATTATTTTTGTGATGGCTGTATGGCTAACCAACTCTGTGCCCGCTCCGCGCTGACAAGTGTTATGCAGTCTATTAATGCTTTGTCACAATTTAGTCTGTGTCGGCGTCGGTCGGTTTAAGTGATAATATAATTGTTTCTGTTTGTTCAGGCCCGGGAGATTGCAGCGAGACTTCACGAGCCCTCCCTAAATGCCCCTGCGGCGAATTGGGTCTGACAAAAGCAACTCCAGGGTGTGACGCCGAGTGTTTGTGAGCTTGGAGTAATTTTTTATTGTTTAGGTGGGTATTTTATTTTGTGCGTCTTAAGTTGTTAGTTCTTATGTTTGACCTGTAAGCTTGTTTGTCTGTAACGGTGTATTATGTGTTCTTTGTGTGTTCCAGGTTTTGTTGGACTGAAGAGGCCCGTCGGCGGGCTCAAATTGTCGCCGCGCCCAGTTGACCTCCGGTGACCTGTCTCTCGTCGGCGTTTGGGTCCAGTAATGTGCCGACGTTCAGCACCTAGCCGATTCAGCGCCGCCCACGTTGCGTCTATATTATATTGTTAATTGTGTGATTATGTATGTATTTGATTTCTTTTCAATTAAAGAGTACCTTCCTCCCCCCGCTCTCCCCCCCTTATTCCCTCCTGAGAAGTAAAGGTTATTTGCTGGTATCCTGAAAGGTAAAGGTAATTTGGTACCGGTTGATCGGTACGGTAAGGTTATTAAGGTAAAGGGTTAGTGAACCTGTCCTGGCACTCCTGGCAGTACTCGTTTTTCAGGTAGTCCGCGGCGGCCGGTAATTGCTCTTGGTAACCTGTGGTGGTTTTAATATTTTGTTGTTCGCTGGTGGCCGGAGGTAAACCGCAGCACAATAGCTTCTCGCCCACTTGTCTCTAGTGGTAAAAGCTCAAACGACAATAAGTAGCACTGCCCCCACAGGCGCAGGAGGGGAACCACTCAGACAGTAGACAATCCGTCATCCAAGTATTGAATTAATCTAACCTAAGCCCAGCTCCATCTGCCGTTGTCGGACAAACCACTCCAGCGCGCAGTGCGGCTCCTAACACTGTTCACGTCGATCTTAAACGTATGGATGGGATCGGTTGCCGCACTCTGAGCTAGGAAGAAAGCACTGCGATAAATCAGTCCACTGTTCCAATAATTCGAGTCGACACTCGCGGAGTCACCGCGAGCGGGGGCGATACCCAACCGGACAGCCCCAGGTCGGAAAGCATTCCGCAGGGCGTAGTAAGGGAACAATAGTAAGATCGCTAGGTGTGAGATTTTAAGATAGTGGTTTCTCGCGGCCAGGTAGCAGCGTAGAACACGAAAATCGCCACAAACGATGGCAATACGCAGCCGAAACAGCAACCCGCCCGCGTCCCAGCCCGAAAAGCGTTCCGCAGGGTATAGTAAGGGAACAATGGCGAGACCGCTAGGTATGAAATTTTAAAATTGTGCCTTTCCGGGGCTGTGTAGCAGCGTAAGAACTAGTCTTACGCTGCTACACAGCCTTAGCACTTACTTGCATATATGCCAGACTGCTCAGGTTCTTGTGGCAGCAACAACCACCCCCAGCAAGCCGTCGGCTCGAGTTGGTTCCGGCGATAAAGAACTCCAGGTTTCCAGGCGTAAGCCGCCTTATAATACACCACAAACTCTTCCACTTGTCTCTCTCCGCACAGAGATCACTTCTAACGGTACAAACTGGAAAACGACTCAAAAAATTAAAAATATTTTAACTCTGCACAAGTAACCGTAGCCACCCAGTGGTACAGCGCAACTCTTAGAATAGGTTAGGGCATTCGGAAAGAGCATTTTCGTCACGGAGGCCGTCTCGGCGGCATATCTCCGGTTCCATTCATCGAGCGATCCCATTCGGATCTGCCGTCTGATGAATGAAATCGGACACAGGTCATAGTCCAGCTTCCTCCGCGACGCCAACGCTGCTCCCTTTGCCAATTCGTCCGCGCGCTCATTCCCTGGCAGGCCCGCATGGGCTTTAACCTAAAACAAAGACACAGCTTTGCCTTGAGCCGAAGCCGCTGTTGTCAAATTGGCACGGGCGCGCACCACCAGGGGTGGAGCGAGCGCCCGCCTGCAAGCGACTGCAATGCGGACATTGAGTCGCTATACAGGCCGAAGCAAATCGCCAGTAATTCCGCCTGATAGACCGTGCAGTACGCGGCGAGGCTAAGTTTGAGGTTCTGGACTTCGACTTCATTATCCCATACGGATAATGCGGCTCCGACCCTCCCCTCAATCTTGCTGCCGTCAGTGAAGATCCGCACTGTCTGCACGTTGTAGCTTTCAACAAGCTCCTCGTCCGCCAGGCACACGAATTCCAAAGCTTTTTGTTTGGCGGGGTGAGAAGTTTCTGCAAATCTCACCGGACACTCAATCTCCTGGTCTCCTGGTATTAGCTAGGATGACCTTCTCCTCGCCTCATACATGGCAGCTGCTTCTTGTATGCGGAGGTCTAAGTATAACAGCCAGTACCAGTGCCGAGTTTAGAGAGACCGTGCGGTAAGACTTACAGAGCTTCTGGACGAATCCTCGTTGGACGGAACCCAGCTTCCTCCGTATGCCCAGCTTTTTCGTAGCGGGCGCCCAGGCTCCGGCCGCGTACATGATAATTGGTTGTCCTCTAACGTAGTCAGAGCTCTTGTTATCAATTTATCAAATTAATAAATAAATATTATAAAGTGTTTCAATTTCTTTTAAATACCAATTTTTATTAAGTTAATATCCAAAAAGGTAATTCCATTTCCAAAGAAAAACTATCCTTAGGGGGTTTTGGGGTGTTCCAAATATATATTGGTTATATAATTGACATCCCAGTATTCTCAGGTCTTATAATATGTAGGTAAGGTAAGTCGGCAAATTGGATCCGTAACTTCGGAATAAAGATTGGCTCTGAGGACCGGGGCGTGTCGGGTTTGGACGAGAAGCGGATGCGGCCGGTGCCGGGTCTGGTCGATGTTCGTGCGTTATATTCGTGAGTCGTGGGACGCCGTGGTGTCCTTCTGCGAGGACGTGATGTCGCAGAAGGAAACTGCGGAACGGGAGAGGGAGATCTCGACTCCCTTCCCCGGCCGCAGAAGGCGCACCGGGCGCAGGAGAAGGGCGGACAACGCCCTTTTCCGCCCCCCATGAATGGGTCCAGGAGCGAGGGACTTGGGAAAGCCCTCGCCCCCTATTCGATGGACCTGAGACGGAGGTGCGTGCGGGTGTCGGCGCGTGTCTCTGAGGCGATGCACGGAGTAGCTGAACGCCTCACTACCCCGTGCAGGAGACGAGGCCTGGACAGACCGGGCCAGCACTGGTGTGGGGCTGCGGAAGAATTTGGATTCCCGCGGCCCTGCGCACACGTGTGGGTGGACACCGGGGTGGTTTTAGCCGGTAGGAGTCCGGCACGCCCCTCCGCCTTTCCCCAGGCGGAGGTAGTCCATGAGGATTTCCCCCCGAAAAAAAAAAAAAAAAATTGTTTTTTTTTACCTTCCTACAACATAATCGGAGCCTATGTCATCGTATTCTCATGCATACCAGTTCTCGCAGGCGTTCGATACCATTCATGCTTCATAACTAGATCTTTCTGTCATTCGATCTCATTTATGCTTCATGAGGGTGGGTTACCCAACTTATTTCCTAATAGAGCTATTTATTTGTATTTATCTTAACTTCTAATCTTAAGTAATAAAAGATGGTGGACAAGTTTTCTTCAATACAGGTTACTTACAAACAGGACAATAAACAAATTATTTATTATATATTTACTTTTATGGCTACCTACTGCTAAGTTGCTTATACAATTACTACACGTATGTTATACTATAATATACATGTAGGTGTGGGTCTAAATGAAATACTCTTTTCTAGGGTTTCACAATACTTTTTATTTAATTCTTAGAGAGCACTTTGAACACGTCTTACTCCTAATGGCGGCGTCGTGCGAGAGAGCGAACTAGAGCTACATCCGTCCCTTTCACACATCATGCGTTCAGAATCTTTCACTCGTTCAGAAATGTTTTACAATAATTAGAAATGTTAGTAATAATTAAATCCTACAACTCGGCCTTCCTGCACATCAGTCTGGCCTCAGACTGAAAGTACTGAGATAATAAAATAGTTCTTATGAATTAAAAATAAAAATAACAAAAATAAAATCTCTAACTTTACCTTAATTTACCTAATACTACTACTATGCAAATTTTTTTTTTCTAAACATTTTTACACAATAATAACGCTACAAAAATATTTTTAGTTAAACCTTATACTACCTATTACAAACAATCATGCTATAACTCTGCACACAGCTAATAAAAACAAATAGTAATTACTCTTACTTAGTACATAACACAACAAAAACAGTAGGTTTAAACTATCAGTTTAGAGGCAAACAAGTTACAATGACACAGAGAACAGCAATGCATGATAATTATTCACAGTTACTTATTCAATAACAAAATGAGCAATGTAAATACTAGATCAACCTAAAATAAACAAACAGTGTAGTGTTACAATGCACCTAAACACTCAGACCAGAGTTAGATTGAGTCAAGGCCACCTCTTCATGAAATCTAATGCTGATGTAGTTCGTACTGGCCCATCTTTGCTTCTGTCTATTTTTTCGACCTCATATCGACCTTTCCCCATTTCCCTAGTGATGCGATATGGTCCATAAAATTTAGGTTTCAATTTTAGGGCGTTCCCAAATTGTGTCCTTTGAATAGCTACAAGATCTCCAACCTTGTACATTTCTCCTACTTTACGTCGTTTATTATAAGTCTTTCTATTCTCCTCTTGCATTCTTAAAATTTGAGCTTTGGCTTCTCTTCGTGCTTCTTCTCTCCTATTCATAAATTGCAATCTATTTTCTTCTTCTAAATATTCTAAAATTGATAAATCTTCTTTCAGTTTAAGTTTCACTCCTGTTAACAGTTCGAATGGCGTAGTACAGATTGCCCGCTGGTATGTGCTGTTTATCACTTGTTGTAGTTTGCTTGTATATTTGTACCAGTGACCAGGTTCTTCAATACACATCTTTGTCAACGCAGAAATAATAATACTGTTCATGCGTTCTACTTGGCCATTTCCACGAGGTATTCCAGTAGTGATTGTAACATGTTCGATGTCTTCTTCTTCACAATGTTCTCGGAACTCACTGCCTGTGAATGCTGTACCTCGGTCAGTGAAAAGTATGTTTCTGCTCAATGCATCAACATGCTGCTTAACTAACTGTTCTTCAGTGATGGCTAGTCGTCTTGGTCTTTGTGAAACTGGTACATCATCCTTCAACACAATCTTCAGCCTGATAGGTGCATCTTTAGTCTTCAAAGGTGTGTAACTGTCAATAATTTCCCTCACCGCTGTACACTGGTCACTGCTACTGGAAGATAGACAGATAGCATTTTGATACGATATGTCATAACAAGGAGGCCTGACCTCAACCAAACCCTTGTCAATAACTGTGATAGTATTTACTAAAAATTGTTGACCCAGTATTACATCATATGGTATTCCACCTGTAGGTACAATATACAAATTAATACTATATCTGTGACTGTCAATAGTTAAATCTGTGTCGAACTTACCAATCGAATATACTTTAGAACTTCCTAACCCAGTAAGCAACATTTTTTCTGGTATGTACTCGCATTTTAGTTTTGTAAACAAATCAAAAGTTATTAAATTTAAGTCGCTACCTGTGTCAATTAAACAATTAGTCACATAGTTACCAACTTTTACTGATTTTACACTCATGTTTATAGAATCACGTTTGTTTACATTTAATAAATTTGACGAAACAATATGATTTAGTTGTTGACAACTAAAATTTGGCATATCACTCACTTGCTCTTTTAAATCGCATTGCTCACGTTCGTATAGTTCGTTCTCGTTCTTCTCGTCGTCCTCCTGCTGTCGAACAAACATAGATCGCCGATCTTGTTCATCACCTCCTCCATAATAATTATTTGATGCTTTTTTAGCTTCCATACCTTGTGATGCGCGGCACTCCGTACCCTTGTGCCCGAACCCATTGCACTTGAAGCATTTGATACCTCTGCGGCAGGAACTAGATAGGTGCCCTCTTTCACCACAATTGTAACATCGATGAACCTGTCTAGGCATTACCGCCGTGTCTCGCTGACCTCGTCTCATGGTATCAACACTTTTTTTGGACTTCTCTTTGAAACTTTCATATAATACTAATTTCTCCTTGAGCACAGAATACGACGTTACCCCGTAGAATAACAACTTGTTAGATTCATAGTCAGATATTCCGTCGATTATATACTGAATCGCGACGTAATCCGGAAACTTAGCTCTTTTTCCGAGTTCTTTCATTACGAGCATATATTGATAAAACGACTCATTGGGTTGTTTTTTCCGTCTGCTCATTGTCTCATGCATTTGTTTACTGTTTATCACCTCAGGGAATTCCTTCATCAAAGCCACTTTTAGTTCTTCGTAACTTCTGAAAGTTTTTTCGCTTTTTAGCCATAATTCTGCTGTTCCAGCTAAACATCGTCGCGCTATAATGAGTTTCTGCTGCTGGCTCCACCCAAATATATCGGCATTATCGTCGAGATCTTGTGTCCACTTCGCAGAAGAGTACGTGATGTCATCACCCGTGAACTTTGGCACAGCGTCCATCGTGTAAAATAAATTCTTGCTATCGTCGTTTTTGCTCTCCGCCATCGTGCAGAATCGTCGTATATCGTCGTATAAATGCGTCTTTCGTCTTTGAAAAATGTAACCGGCGGCGTGGCGTCGGCGCAGGTTAAGTAAGTATGGCGGCCGCGGCGTTGTTCACACCACGCGACAACTTCGTAAAATATGCGTAGATACGTTAAATCATTTAGACCCTGATATTCCTGAGTATCCCGGACGAGAAATTGTAGGTGTGGGTCTAAATGAAATACTCTTTTCTAGGGTTTCACAATACTTTTTATTTAATTCTTAGAGAGCACTTTGAACACGTCTTACTCCTAATGGCGGCGTCGTGCGAGAGAGCGAACTAGAGCTACATCCGTCCCTTTCACACATCATGCGTTCAGAATCTTTCAC
Organism: Bombyx mori; assembly: GCF_030269925.1. Lineage (NCBI taxonomy): Eukaryota > Metazoa > Arthropoda > Insecta > Lepidoptera > Bombycidae > Bombyx > Bombyx mori. The sequence goes on from NC_085122.1 coordinate 14,355,151, forward strand.
TCGTTCAGAAATGTTTTACAATAATTAGAAATGTTAGTAATAATTAAATCCTACATACATTATATTATGTTAACATATTTTACTATTCTATATTTTATTATTATCTATAACTACTTTACAAACTTTGGTGCAGTACTCGATGGAAGATTTGCGACTTTTACTGCAGATTATTGCGCTGTAATTTTTAGGTACAATTGCGGTTTGCAATAACTGCTCCACACAGAGTCACAATGTAGCAAAACGAGGGCAAAAACTTAATACATGGGGAGCGGTTTCAGCAGTATCTGGATCGCAGGTGCACGACGAGTTGTCTTTACACTTAAATCTATTTAAGTATTCCGAGAACCCGCCGTGCCCAGTTAATACCTGTGTGCATAAGTTGTCAATGTGCATTTTCCTTATTGTCCTGTATGCCGCCGTCGCCTCGGGGAAGAACAGTTTTGTCGTGGAAGCCGTGTCACCATCAAGGTAGCGACGGTTCCACGTACCCAACGACTCCAGGGGATGCAAGCAGTCCTAGTTAGGGATGGATAACAGTGTAGTGTGCAGCTCGCCTAACCTTATATTTGTAACTGCACACACTAAATTATAACAGTATTACACGAATTGTCGACTTGAACAGTTCTCTTTTATTTCACCTACAACACTCCAATACATGGCGACCGTTAGCCAGCAGTTAAAATTTTGCAACATACGTAAAATACGAGAGTAGCTGAATAAAATATGAAGAAATATATATATATGAAGAATATTATGAAGAATAGAAGTTTGTGAAGACAAGAAATAAGAGAAAAGAAGACTTTCAAATTACCGAAAATGAAAAAAATGAAAAAAGAAACCCTCACAGAAGATTGATTTGGATGAAGCGATGAGAACAATAAAAGAAGACAGAAAAGGGTGTTGCTGCCGGGAGCCGGGAGAATGCTCAAGCCTTATGATGAGAGGATATGCAGGGCGCCGGGCGATAAATTGTACGGGTCCGAGGTGGAGCAGCTAGGAGTCAGCTCGAGTCCAATGCTGAGGAGTTCATTCACCCATGCTACGTAAGACGTCATGACCTACTTATACATTGACAGTAAATACGTGCTTACTGCAATGTAAGTTTTTGCTCTGATATTGTAATTTTTTTTACGTTATTTCAATGTTCTGTATTAAATGTTATTATTAAGTTCATGCGGAATTACTTTATATTTAGTTTAAGGAAATGATGTCAGAATGATAGAATATTCTAATTGTGCTACAAAAATGTCAGACTCATTTGATATTAAAACTGCAATTTCCCTGTTGCCGGTAATGAGTGGCAATATTCAGTTTAAGGAAATCTATGTCTTTCTATCCACAAGAGCAGGTTATGCAACTACGAGGAAACTACAGAGGTTTCCGAGGCCGAGGAGATAGCCATTTTTATAACAATAAGACAAATTATAATCGTAACTATAATTGTTATGAAAATAGTACAGGTCAACGAACTTCACATATCGTAAATCGAGGTAAACACTCAGGCGATCAACGCCAGCGTCAGCATTTTCGCGGACGACCGATGCATAATCAGCGTGTACAGCATAATACGCAAGAGTCCAATGTCCAAGACAACTTGCGCAACGATAACGCAAATAATTATGACAATTTAGAGTTTTTCGTACCTAAACAGTGCACTTATTCGATTTTTAGTTATAGTAATTTTTGTGTAATAATATCGATCTTAATTTATTAATCGATAGTGGAGCTAGTTTATGTGTACTTAAGTATGAATGGTTGTCGCGACATAAGAATTTATTGAATTTAGTAAAACATGATAAGATAATTATAAAACGTAACGGTAGGCAGCGGCTTGGCTCTGCCCCTGGCATTGCTGAAGTCCATGGGCGACGGTAACCACTCACCATCAGGTGGGCCGTATGCTCGTCTGCCTACAAGGGCAATAAAAAAATAATAAAAAAAATAAAAGGAATTAGTGGTAATTTAGAGTCTATAGGATATATTTATTTAAATATTATAATTAATCATGTGAGTTTTGCACAACGCAGCTGCAGATGCATTCAGCCGGATACCTACTACATCCAACAGTTTAAAGGAAATGCAACAGCATGTAGTATCGTTCATGACAAGAGCACAGGCTCGTAGGTTACGTATTGACTGTGACAATAATAATATGACTACGGACGTATCCTCTACTCCAAGGCCTGATCAACCTAAAGTAGTGGAAATCCTCAAACGACCAATTGACGGCGTTGAATTGATGCTATTTTGTAATAAAAATACATTAAAACAGATAGAAAAATTCAAACATTTTACTAGTGATAATGGTAACTGCAAATTCGTGCCTGAAAAATCAGCAATTTTTATAATTTCTCAATCGTTGTCTACCGTAAGTGTGTTAACGAGAGAATTACAACGTTTTTGCGAGCAAATCAAAATAAACGAGCTCGTAATAATTAAAAGCAAGCGCTGTGAACGACTTGTAAACAATTTTATAAAGGAAATAAGCCATTTGAAAGATTTTCCCAAGTTACTTGTCATTAAAGATGTGACAAGTATCACTGACAAAGACACAAGGACTGTGATCCCTTTTTATGTTTTTTTTTTTTGTCAGGAGGAAATCGCCGGACTTCCGCCCTTCACTGGGGATGGAGGGCGGGGCATGTCGGAGTCGAACCGACTAAAACCTCCTGTCTCTCAACAACCAACGTCCAAACCTCGCATGAGACAAAACTCATGAAAAGGCAAAGGGGGGAAAGTGAAGCGTTTAGTGCGGAGCACATCTCTCCCATCACCCTCCCCCTCGGGACGCCGGACTGGCGGTCGTCGGCGCCACGACCAACAGCCCTCTCGGTCGGCAGGCTATCCGAAGCCCGCCTAGATGGCGCCGGTTAGAATGGTCTATCCTACGGAATACCCCACTGGGTCAGAACCAGCGTGGGTTGAGGATAGCCGGCCTTCCATCACCCGGATGCTCATGCATAAAACGCGTGCAGAGCAGCTTGCACGTCGTCTTCTTAGGCCCCCTTCGCCGGTCCCCAGGCCGACATGTGAGGGGACCCGAAACACTTAGAGGACCAGGGCTTGGGCGATATCCGCCTCCCTGGCCCCCTGGCCTGGCTCGACGGCGGCGGGCCTGTGCGTCTCTCACGCGCCCCGCCGCCTCCTGCGAGATGGTGCACTCGCAGAAGTCGAGCATCGCCTTCCACGACTCGTCGTCGCCGAGCATCGATGCCACAACACTCGGCAACGACAAGTCGTTTCCTATTTTTGCGACGAGGACACGGCGCCACCCCTCCCATGCGGGGCAGGCGACGAGCGTGTGCTCCGCCGTGTCCAAGTCGCAACCACAATGGTGGCACTCTGCCGTCGGCTCGGCTCCGATCCGGTGCAGGAACTCACCGAAGCAACCATGCCCAGTGAGCACCTGCGTGAGCCGGAAAGTGAGGCGTCCTCTGTCACGATTCACCCAGTTCACAAGAACCGGGCGAATCGCTTCGACGGTCCTACGACCAGCCGAAGGATCGGCCAGCCGTCTAGACCATGACTCCAGTAGGACTGTGATCCTAAATGACTTCCACCTGTTACCCACGAGTGGCCACGCGGGGGTAAACAGAATGTTAAATAATATTAGGAAGTATTATTATTGGCCAGGAATGACCAATGACGTATCAGAATACGTAAAGAAATGTAAAAGTTGTCAGATTCAAAAGCATTCCAATAGACATACAAAGGAGCCAATGGTTATCACATCCACGGCATCCACTGCTTTTGAGAGAGTTAGTTTAGATTTAATGGGATCATTAGATGTAGATAATTTTAATTATAAGTATATTCTGACGTTACAATGTGATCTGACTAAATATGTTGAAGCTTATCCTTTAGAAAATAAGGATACAGTTTCAGTAGCGCGATCATTTGTAAATAATTTTATTCTGAGGTATGGTATCCCTACAGAAATAATAACAGACCAGGGAACAGAGTTTATGTCATCAGTATTTACTGAAATTTGCAATTTATTGCATATAAAAAAACTGCATTCAACAGCTTATCATCATGAGACTCTTGGAGGTTTGGAAAACACTCATAAGGTTCTAGGTGCTTATCTTAGGATTCAGTGTGATAATAATAAAACAGATTGGAGCAGTTGGCTTCCATTCTGGTGCTTTTCATTTAACACTACAGTTCACTCTGAGACAAAATACACGCCATTTGAATTAGTATTTGGTAAACATTGTAATCTACCGTCTAACATAGAACAAAATTCATATGTTGATCCCTTATATAACCCTGATTCTTACCCTTTAGAACTAAAGTACAGACTTCAAAGAGCACAAGCTGAAGCAAGAAACAATTTGTTATTTAATAAAAAATTAAGAAAAATAAATTTTGACAAACCTATTAATTCAATAAAATATAAGAAAGGAGATTTAGTATTAATTAAAAATCAAGTAGGAGATAAGTTAGATAAGATTTATTTAGGACCATACGAAGTCATAGAAGATGTCTCACCAAATGTTAAAATCTTAAAGGATAATAAAGCATACATAATTCATAAAAATAATACAAAGAAGTTTGTAACTTAAAATATTGTTTTATTGGATTTTTGTTAGTAAAGTATGAAATTTAATAATATTTTGTGTAATTTAGTTTAAGTAATAAATATAAAAAAGGAATTATATAATAATATCATTTTTTTTAAAAAGGGGGTAGGTGTAGTGTGCAGCTCGCCTAACCTTATATTTGTAACTGCACACACTAAATTATAACAGTATTACACGAATTGTCGACGTGAACAGTTCTCTTTTATTTCACCTACAACACTCCAATACAACAGAGCCGCCATAGAGTCACTAAAGACACCAAATGTAGAAGCATTAAGTGTCTTGATTTCGTTGGTGGCCTTGCATATCGCGAGGAGCTCAGCCTGATATACCGTACAGTTCGGTAAAGCAAGTTTTCGGGCTCTGATTTCAGATTCGCTGTTCCATACGGAGATCGCTGCACCTACTCTCCCTTCGATCTTGCTACCGTCGGTATATATACGTATCTCAAAGTTATTGAGAGCGTTGACGTCTTCTACGTTCATCAGGCTGCACAGCTCAAACTCGGTGCGCTCAGCGGGATGCGGATTCACGGTGGTTGAAATCATCCGCTCAACTTCCCTGTCCCCCAACGCAAATTTATTTTTCCCTTTTTTGGCTTCGTACAGTGAAGCAGCCTCCTGAACGCGCAGATCCAAGGGGAGTAACCCAGAAAGGATCAGCGCAGAGTTCAATGAAACGGTGCGTTACGCCTTACATACAGATTCTCTGAGCAATCCCGCGTTGCACCGTTCTCAGTTTTCGCTTCACTCCCAACTTTTGGGCGGACGACCCACCCAGGCGCTAGCGGCATACAGGATTATTGGCTCAACCGTGGCTAAGTAAATGGTGCGGATTACCTCCGGGTGGAGTCCCCAATTAACTTTAGCCGCTCGACATACCTGTTTGTGGCTTTTTTGCAGATGTTTGCTACGTGAGAATCGAATGTCAGCTTATTGTCAATAGTCAATCCTAGTAGTTTCATTTCATTGGAGATGATGATGTCGGTTCCGCCCATGCGCAGGCGTGGGGCGTCGAATTTCAGCTTCCGCGTAATCAGCGTAGCGCTGGTTTTGTGCGGCGCAAACTTGAGCTTGTTTTCGACGCCCCACACCCTGACATGTTCGAGCACGGCATTCGCTTGTTTTACGATTCTCTCTACCCTAACCCACCCCTCGTTTGCATCTGCTGCTGCTGCTGCCGGTCTCGGTTTCGTCTTTCGACGTTATCACCATTGAGTGTAACGTTTTTTGTTTATATGTAATTCTACCTTCTGTCTCCAAAGAGTTCTTTGGTTCTGAGTTTTGTTTGTCTACTGTTTCTTTTAAAATATAATTTTTTTTGCTGTTTTCCAGTACTACATGCTTACCACTTTCAGTAATACTGGCATAAGTCTGTAACTGTTTACCTAATTTACCTTTTACTTCCTATAAGTTTTTATTGTTCTCTTTGAGAAGTCTAGTATTTTCTTCCAATTTCATGGCGAACGTCGAGTCTATATTTAAGATTACCGGATCCGAGGGTTGACAAGTGGTGTTTGTGACAATATTATCATTTGTGTCTGTTTTCTTTCTCAGTTCTTGGTCCAATTCCTTTATTATTTTAAACATCCGTTCCAGAGACTCCGCTATGGCCATTTTAATCTCTGTTTTCAAATTCTTTGAGCGGCTAAGGTGAAATTTGACCCTACTTAAACATGCCCTTGCCTCCGCTGCTCGATCCATACCATGTTCGGTTGGGAGAGTGTTGCAACTCAGTGGAGAGTCTTGCCGCAGCTTTGAGTTCCAGTTTGTGTGCTGTTGTTGGTGTGGGGCTTCTTGATGCACTCTTTTCCCTGGCCTGTGTTATAGGGGCCGATGTGCTTGCCGATTCCCACTTGCCAATACAGTCAAACCTGGATAAGCGAGAGTTCGAGGGAGCACAATCTTATTCTCGCTTATAGAGGTTTCTCACTAACCCGAGTTTCCCCTTAATGTACCCTCTGAACTTCATTTCGCGATTTTCCGGATTCAAACGCATTAACTATTTTAAGTTTATCACTTAATGACAGTACTTTAATTTTCCGTTTTGACATGATGCAGAACAGAACTTTCCTTCGCAATTGATTAACGATAAACTGAGTAAGTTCGACAAACAGGACGGTAAACAAGCACACGTGTCCATTCGAAAAGCATACGATAAAATAACAACGTTATTTAGTTCCACGAAATAGAATATTCAATATTGACGAGAAAACAATACAAAAACAATGGTAGGAAGTTCCACCAAAGTTAAGAATGAGTCATAAAATAGCAGATGTTCAATTTGTAATTTGTTTTTTCATTTGTTCCTCCTAAATAATATAAATAAATAAAGCTCGACTGTCGCTTATAGAGGTATAGTTAAGTAGCTGTCTCACTTATGGAGGTCCATGAGGGAAAAACGACTCCCTCTTACAGAGGTTTCTGTTTCTCGCTAATAGAGGTTTTGGGAGCTTAAAATGACGGGTCCTGGCTATTACTCTCACTTATAGAGTTTTCTCACTTATCCAGTTCTCACTTACCCAGGTTTGACTGTACTCCTTCTCACACTCGAGTCCGCAGTAGGCTTCGGCAGCTCCTTGTCCCTACTGGTTATTTTCTTTGGCGTCCTATGTCCAAACATTTGCAGGTGGTTCGTCAATATAAAAAATCAATAAAATAGTAATAAAATTTGTAAAAGTTGTAAAGACAATAAAACACTAAACACAAATAAAGATATACAGAGTCGGAATAAAAGAAAAATCCTGTATATTGGTCTTAAAATTGTAAAATATATAAATTGTATAGAGATAGTGGTCAATACAGACCGGTAGTCAATACACAAAAGCAGAAGGAACAATAATAAAGTGAGAGGCTACTATATGATAATATAGTTATTGCCCAAAGTCAAGATTTACTGTTGCATCCGAGTACGTAGACCAATACGATTCAATAAATTAAAGTATAAACAAAGTACAGAGTGAAAACAATAATATTTACATAGAAAGAACGCTAGTCATCATATCAAAGAACTCTCGTCACAATCGGCCCATGGGTTAAAAAGTTATAAACTGTTTTAGATTTCCAATATCCAATAAAATCGTAGAATCGGTAAATATAGGCCAAAATAGGTCGTGTTTGGGCTCTATGGATAGAGCTCTTTGCATAGAATAAGATTCTTTCTACAGAGTAGTCAAATAAGAACTCCTCGATTTTTAATTTGCAAAACAACAAAAATAAATTCTTAAATAAATATATAAATAAAAAATAAATAAAATTAAAAAATAAGACCGTAATATTACCCACCGAACTAAAATACATCTGGTCCGCACCCCTGTCTTCTCCATCGCTCTATATAGTGCAGAGACGTGGACACTCAAAGCCGCAGATAGGCAGAGAATCGACGCTTTTGAGATGTGGTGCTGGCGACGTATGCTACGAATACCATGGACGGCCCGCCGCACCAACATATCTATTCTCAGGCAGTTAAAAATAGAAAAGATTCAACGTCTATCCACAATCTGCCTACAAAGAATATTGCGGTATTTTGGTCATGTTGCACGTAGAGATACCAGCAATTTGGAACGCCTTATGGTGACCGGTAAAATAGAGAGAAAAAGGCCTAGGGGTAGAGGTCCCAAACGATGGTCGGACCAAATAGCGGAGGAACTGGGGATACCTATCAGCGACGCACTCCACCGGGCTGCAGGGCGGGATCGATGGAGACAGTTGGTTGACGAAATCGGACGGAGTCACGATCCTCAGCAGTGAGGAACCGATCGAAGAGAGAGAGAGAAATTAAGGACTAAAAATACAAAAAATGGCCAAACAATTGTAAACAAAGACTTACGTTACTATAACTTATTTACTTAATCTAATTATATTAAATTATTTAAAAACTATGTGTCATCGATCGCTTTCTCGAGATACTTTTATTTTAAATTTTAGCGAAATTGAATCGGCTATACGAGGGCTGCCTAAAAGTACCGGGAATGGAATATTTCCACTGTTCCTGTCATATTAAAACCTTTTTAATTGAAAACTCTTTGGTTTTAAAAATCGAATACCATTTATTTATTTAAAAAAAGATTCTCGGTATTGTCACGAGATTTTGTCAAACTTGTTTAGTCGTTGAGAAAATGGAATTGACTCGAGAAAATTCAAGAGCGATGATTTATTATGACTTTCGAAGTGGTTTAACACAAAAACGTTTGTTGACCGGATGATTTCTGCATTTGGTGATGAAGCCCCATCCAAAACCACAATTTATCGCTGGTTTGCTGAGTTTCAACGTGGACGTGTCAAGCTCACTGATGATCCCCGTCAAGTTGGTCCAAAAACTGCAGTCACCCAAGAAAACGTTGATGCTGTGCGGGAAGCTGATTGAGGAAGATCGACATGTGACATACCGCGAAATTCAGGCAACTTTAGACATTGGCATGAGTCAAATACAAATAATCTTGCATGAACAATTAGGTGTAAAAAAGTTGTTTTCCCGAAGGATACCGCATTCGCTCTGTGAAGAGCAAAAAGCGGCTCGCGTTACTTGGTGCGTCAGAACTCTCGAAAGATTCCACGCAGGATCCTCAAATGCTGTATACAACATTGTATCAGGTGACGAATCCTGGATATACGCGTACGAACCCGAAACAAAAAACCAGTCACGAGTTTGGGTGTTCGAAAGTCAACAAAAATTGTTCGTTCACGGAGTGTTGCAAAAAAAAAATGGTGGCCACGTTTGTCTCCAAAACCGGCCATGTCACGACTATTCCTCTTGAGGGACAAATAACGGTTAATGCAGAATGGTATGCTAGTATTTGTTTGCCACAGGTCGTTTCTGAACTCCGTAAAGAGAACTGCAACCGCCGCATCATCCTCCATCACGACAATGCGAGTTCTCACACCGCGCACAGAACAAAAGAGTTTTTAGAGCAAGAAAACATAGAATTATTAGACCATCCGCCGTACAGCCCCGACCTAAGCCCTAATGATTTCTATACTTTCCCTAAAATAAAGAATAAATTGCGTGGACAGAGATTTTCATCACCTGAAGAAGCTGTGGACGCCTACAAAACGGCCATTTTGGAGACCCCAACTTCCGAATGGAATGGTTGCTTCAATGATTGGTTCCATCGTATGGAAAAATGTGTCAAATTTCGCGGAGAATACTTCGAAAAGCAATAAATACATTATTAAATAGTAATGTTGTGTCACTTCGTTAATTCTCGAAATTTTCAGTGCCGCCTAGGTAACTCAATGATGTTCGTCCTTCCGAGGGATGATTTTGAAAATAGCACTTGGATTAGAAAAAAATCATTTATTCAATAAAAAAATCAATAATCTACGGATACAGTGTCACTTATGACAAGGGTATCATGACAACTGATTTGCGTATTACAGCGCCCTCTAGTGACGGTTTTAGGAGTTAGAAAAAACAGGGTGAACATTCCGCCCACCATGAACTACAAAAGTTCTTAGCCAACAATGAGGCCATCAAAGGGGATTGCCCACTCTCCATAGTGTGCTAGGCCCAAGATGGACATCAAATATTACTATAAAAATGTACTGATTCAAATTCTTAAATGTATTGGATATCTAAAAAATATATTGAAATTGACGCCACTATTATAAAAAATATAATAAAAATAAAAACTCGTTTTGAGGTTAATTTTCTATATAAATAAGTGTCGGATTGTGAGATACTTCAAGAACTTTTCTTTTCTTAATGTTTAAGATGTTCCTAATGTATTTTTATCCAATAGGGTATAAAAACACACACTTAATTCTTTAAATATCTATATTTTCTTCATCTTCATACACAATTAGTATCATCTAAAAATAGCAAAGGAGAGCATATACACGGTTTTAAATCTCGGTCAGGGTAAAACCACAATTCAGACAATGTTTTTTAGTCTTAGTATGAAACGTTATTGATAAAAGTAAAATAAATCGAAGAAAAATCAAAACACATCCATTTTGTACGCAAGCACAACACCACAAGCAGCAAGCGAAGTGTCAGTCAGTCAGATTAAATTCAGTGTTGTCAGTATAAAGAAAAATAATTACATGAAATTCATATATCGATTATTTTTTTAAATAACCGATAATTGATTTATATCTTAATCTTTTTTTTACGAGTACACATTATTTTTTATGTTTTTGTTTTTGTTGTACATATTTAAATAACAATACTAGTAAAGTTTTTTTTATTGCTTAGATGGGTGGACGAGCTCACAGCCACCCTGGTGTTGCTAAGTGGTTACTCGAGCCCATAGACACCTACAACGTAAATGAGCCACCCACCTTGAGATAAAAGTTCTAAGGTCTCAAGTATACAAGTTACAAGTTAAAGTCCAATGGGTATGTCTTCGATGTTATTTTATGTGCATAAAATCCATTAAAATCGATTGATTAATGATAATACTTAAAATGATTTATTTATATGTTTTATTTATATACTCAAAATATTTACTTCATACGTAAAAGGATTTGAAGCTGGCAATATTTTTCCCGCAAAAATAAAAATCTTTGTTTTTTCAATAGTTACTTTTTTTAAACTACTTATTGTAAACTATAGTGGCGCTTATTTGCAAGAAAGTAAATGCATGTTTATTTATGACAAAATTAATGCACTAAGTATTTTTTCTATAATCTATTGTCCGCTTTGGGCCTAAAATGGGCCATCCCCTTTGGGGATTGCCCACTCTCCATAGTGTGTTAGGCCCAAGATGGACATCAAATATTACGATAAAAATGTACTGATTCAAATTCTTAAATGTATTGGATATCTAAAAAATATATTGAAATTGACGCCACTATTATAAAAAATATAATAAAAATAAAAACTCGTTTTGAGGTTAATTTTCTATATAAATAAGTGTCGGATTGTGAGATACTTCAAGAACTTTTCTTTTCTTAATGTTTAAGATGTTCCTAATGTATTTTTATCCAATAGGGTATAAAAACACACTTAATTCTTTAAATATCTATATTTTCTTCATCTTCATACACAATTAGTATCATCTAAAAATAGCAAAGGAGAGCATATACACGGTTTTAAATCTCGGTCAGGGTAAAACCACAATTCACACAATGTTTTTTAGTCGTAGTATGAAACGTTATTGATAAAAGTAAAATAAATCGAAGAAAAATCAAAACACATCCATTTTGTACGCAAGCACAACACCACAAGCAGCAAGCGAAGTGTCAGTCAGTCAGATTAAATTCAGGGTTGTCAGTATAAAGAAAAATAATTACATGAAATTCATATATCGATTATTTTTTTAAATAACCGATAATTGATTTATATCTTAATCTTTTTTTTACGAGTACACATTATTTTTTATGTTTTTGTTTTTGTTGTACATATTTAAATAACAATACTAGTAAAGTTTTTTTTATTGCTTAGATGGGTGGACGAGCTCACAGCCATCCTGGTGTTGCTAAGTGGTTACTCGAGCCCACATACATCTACAACGTAAATGCGCCACCCACCTTGAGATATAAGTTCTAAGGTCTCAAGTATAGTTACAAGTTAAAGTCCAATGGGTATGTCTTCGATGTTCCATTAAAATCCATTAAAATCGATTGATTAATGATAATACTTAAAATGATTTATTTATATGTTTTATTTATATACTAAAAATATTTACTTCATACGTAAAAGGTTTTGAAGCTGGCAATATTTTTCCCGCAAAAATAAAAGTCCTTGCTTTTTCAATAGAGTTACTTTTTTTAAGCTACTTATTGTAAACTGTAGTGGCGCTTATTTGCAAGAAAGTAAATGCATATTTATTTATGACAAAATTAATGCACTAAGTATTTTTTCTATAATCTATTGTCTGCTTTGGGCCTAAAATGGGCCATCCCCTTTTACATGTACAATTAACATCTCCATGAAACCCTAACATTTTAACCTAATAGTAATCAATAAAGAACTGCTCAACATGAACTAAATATAAACTATCACATTAAAGAAACCATAATAACGACAAAGTTCAGTCAAGGGTTGCTTTTAAACAGTTCGTACTTACTTACAACTAAACAATAACAAAATACTTAATAGCTGATGCATCCAAAGATAAGTTACATACATTGCATGAAATATCTACAATTATTCAGGTAAGTAATGTTAAGAAGCGATAGTCAAAATGCAAAGTTTGGAGACTGGTCTTACAAATTTAGATTTCTTATATTTGACAGTAATCACCCTTGTGACATTGTCTGGACCAGTGTGCTTCTCCTCTATCAAACCGAATAACCATTTTGAAGGAGGGAGACCATCTTCCTTAACAAGAACAACGTCACCTATTTGGGGTTCTGGTGTAGTTTTAGTCCACTTATATCTCTGATTTAGAGTCGTGAGGTACTCGGCAGACCACTTACGCCAGAACTGTTGAGTCATTTTTTGTATTAACTGCCACCTATGCAATGGACTTACCTTGGCTTCTTCGTAATGCCGATCAGGGGCTGTCACCAACGCTTCACCTATAAGGAAATGGCCAGGCGTGAGAGGGGCCGCGTCCTCATGGCATGATGGCAACCTATATAAGGGCCTGGAATTTAAACATGCTTCGACCTGTGTTAAAACCGTTGTTAGCTCCTCGAATGTTAACATTGTGCCGTCTAAAATCCGTTTTAGATGGTATTTGGTCGATTTTACCCCCGCCTCCCACAGCCCGCCGAAGTTTGGGGCGTGGGGGGTATGAAGTGCCACTCGGTGTTAGTGAGAGCAAGTGTTTCTGCTATTTCACTCATGATTCCTGATTTCTGTTCCTGGAATAGAACGCGCAACTCTTTAGAGGCCCCAACAAAATTTGTGCCGTTGTCGCTCCACACTTCACTACAGTGGCCACGACGTGAAGTGAACCAACGAAACGCTGCCAAAAATGCGTCTGTACTAAGAGAGCTCACAGCTTCGAGGTGAATGCAACGCGTGACCATACAAACGAATAACGCGATATATCCTTTGTAGGAACGACAACCTCTGCCCTTAGACAACCTGATGTTAATAGGACCGGCGTAGTCGACGCCGCTTCGATAGAATGGTCGAGCAATAGTAACTCTGGAGCTTGGCAGCTCTCCCATGAAGGGATGTGAATTTTCGGTCTTATAACGCAAAAATCTAACGCATTTATTAATATGTTGTTGTATGTATGTGTATGTATGTATTAATATGTAGGTTCTATACTCTTCGCATATACGAGTGTTACTGTGTTACTTATAACATTTGCTATGTGTATGTGCTATAATTGTCATGTTGTATTTGTTATTTTAGTTATGTTTTATTTGTTCTACACACACTTATCACTTTTTATTATTATTCTCATTATCCTCTCACAGGTCTGCTGGAAGAGATTTCTCAAAGAAATAAGCAGTGCCTTTGTACATAATTTTCCTATTACGCTGTACTGTGTCTTGTTTTCTGTGTGTACATAAATAAATAAATAAAAAATAAAATGTTGATTTTTGATAAAATACTTCGACTTTAGGTACGTTAGAACTAACTGATGACCACCGTGTAAAGTTTTTTCGTGGGCATCCTGAACTACCAATTTGGATAAATGATGATCTTGCGGTACAATAATTGGATGTTAAACATTATAGTTTATTTATTTATTTATTTATTACAAAAACATATGACGGCGTTAACAATATTTCTAATAAACATCACGTGCAACAGGCGTGACTCACACAAGCCGGGTGCGCCGGCCGTGTCGTTCCACTCGTGCAACAGAAGTGACTCATAAGCCAGCTGCGCCGGCTAGTATAAAAAGGCGGTGCGTGCCTTGCGAGAAAACATTCGTTGGACTGCGCTTGCCTGGTGCACTTACTATATCGTTGTTACGTTGTGTGATTCAGTGACTGTTGTACGTACTGGTTAAAGTTGGACAAGTGTTAAAGTGAATTGTCAAGTTAACATATTGTTGATTAAATCAGGAATCAAAGGTGACTTCGTTTTACTTGGTGTTCAACAAAATAATGTCTACCCTCAAGCTTACATCAGAAGTGAGATCAGGACTCTACTCTCACTGGCGTGACGTATTTGAACATGTTCGAAGTATAGCAAAAAAAAAAAAACATAGTAATTTATTCAATGGTAAGCGGTTTCATGAACAAGTCACTCTTTGATCTGAAAGTAACTCGAACCAATCATGGCAAGAGCAGTTAGGGGATATTCAACTCGCCCTTAATAGTACACGTTGTCGAGTAACAGGGTTTACACATACAATTTTAATCATAATAACAAATATTGAAACGATGTTATCTGCTGTAGTCATAGACTGTGTTGCAGATAACAACGCCAACCCCTACACACAACGAACAATAACATATAAATTTAAATATTTCATAAACACATTATAATAATTAATTTTGGATACAATTATCAAATTAATACAATATTATTTCAAAATCTAGAAGTACAATTAGTGTGTGTGTGTGTATGTGTGTGTGTGTGTGTGTGTGTATGGCTGAGTTTATGTGTAGATGCGTGGTAATATATAAATTGCTCATTACCAAAAATGTGTAAAAATGTGTAATCTACTCCAGTAATTCTTCTATATCTTCGTATGCAAGGGAGAAAAGCCATCTATCAATGATAATTTTAACTTCTTTAGAAATAAGTGGGTAAATATTTAGTAATTTATTTATCTTGTTGTACAAAATAGAGCTTAAATACCTATAGTGAGACCTGACTACATTATAATTGGCTACATACATTTTGCACACTCTGCCGTGACGACGAGTTTGCGAACAGATATTAGGGTCAAAAACGAGTTCCAAATGTTTACGTAACAATGTGCTCCTAATAAAAGATTGTCTAACTCGAGGCACTTTGCAGATATCATACAATTCCTCCGTTGGAAACCTTATCGGTTTTTTAGATATTACTTTAAGCACGGCTCTCTGTGCTCTTTCCAATCTAAGTAATAATCCTTTCTTACAGCCTCCCCAGACGACAATGCAATAGGTTATGACAGAGTGTGCCAAAGCATAATAAACCATTTTCAGTATGTGGAGATCGCTTGATGTTCTTAGCTTCCGAAAGACAAAGATAAGCTTTGGTACTTTTCCAACCAAATCATTTATATGCTCTTGCCAAGATAGGGTGCCGTCAATTTTTAGACCAAGATATTTTACAGCATTAGTGCGTGAAATTTTTGGACAAAGATCATGTGTGTTCGTTTCTGAATGGCATTGATGAACAGTCAAGGAAAAGGAAAGCGGTGGCTGCGATACATTCCTCGGAGAGAAGGTAACAAATCTTGTTTTTTCCATATTAAGGGTCAACAAGTTAGTTTTAAGCCAATCAAATACTGTCTCTAGCTTGGCTTTGTTGGATGCGACCCCGAACTCTTAAAATTCCATCTTTACTTAAGGGCTTAAATTGCTCTTGCGTTTGACTGAATTAGTTTTATTTATTTGCTCAATATCTTTAGAAAAGGCCTGAGTCTGACAAACCTTAATTCCTATCTTTAATGCATGATCTAATTCGGAAGTCGTCAAGTAAGAAGGATATCGCTTTGACCTTAATTTATTAATAAATCGAATGCAAAACGCGACCACTCTAACCGTTTTTGATAAAGATGAATACTTCGTCCATGTCTGGAGATCTGACCTAGCTACTTCGGAAATAGTTAGGTGATGAGACTTCAACGGCTTGGCTTCTAAATCAGTCGATATGTTTACCGTTGGCGATACATACGTGGATTCTCTTAAAAACGCAGGGCCATGGAACCAGAGTTCACAGTGGATAAATTCTTGTGGAGCCAGCCCTCGGGATGCACAGTCGGCTGGATTCTGGCATGACCCCACATGCGACCATTGGTCGTTGTTTAAAACTGTCAAGATTTCAGTCACTCGATTTGCGACGAAGGTCTTCCATCGATTTGGCTGTCCCTTCAGCCAAGCCAGAGCGATGGTGGAGTCAGTCCAAGCGTGTATCTGTGATGCAGGAATAGGCAGAATGCCCGAGACCTCAGACAAGAGCCTTGCAACCAACACTGCTCCGCAAAGCTCCAGGCGAGGAATGGATATTTGCTTGATAGGAGATACCTTAGTACGAGCCGCAATTAGACTTACCCTAACGTTGCCATAATGATCAGTCGCGCGAAGGTAGACTACCGCTGAGTATGCGTCATTGGATGCGTCGGAAAACCCGTGCAGCTCAAGGTAAGTTGTATCCTTACTCTTATTGACCCACCTGGGCACCGTGACTTGGTTGAGAGCAGGTAAGTTGTCGCGAAATGAAATCCACTCATCCAGCAGGTTCGACGTAACTTCCTGATCCCAAGAAAGACCTGACAGCCATAGTTTCTGCATGTATATTTTTGCCTGTATTATTAAAGGTGCAATCCACCCTAAAGGGTCAAATAAGCGTGATATATCGGACAAAATTACCCGTTTGGTGATTGGCAGCTTCTGGGGAGGTAAGTTCACAGTATATTTGAAGGAATTAGATTGAATATTCCAGTTGAGTTCTAAAATCTTAACAGTATCTCTTCTTTGGTTTGGTTCTAAAAACTTGAGTGCTCGATATCTTGATTCCAGGAATTATTGGAACTCGCTTAGTGTAGGCAATCGATCAGTCTGTTCGCTTAGTTTTTGTTCCCATTGTTTCCGGGATTCATTATCCAATTTTATTGTGATGAGATATATAATCAGGATGTCCCATGTCGATATAGGTATACCAAGGTTAGATAAAGCGTGCAAGCAATCATTTGTCGTATGGAGTATTTGTTTGACACCGTTGGATGACTCTGAAGATAAAGCCCTTTGGCCCACCAGCCTGGCCAGAATGCAGTTCGCGATGTAACGTTTGTTATTGTACCTTTTGTTTAATTGTAGCCAACATTGTTCGTAGTTTGAATCTGTAATAGCAATATGCCGCAATAGCTGCTCAGCTTCTCCTTGTAAATGACTTTTCAGATAGTGTAATTTCTGCACATTAGCGAGCGCACTATTATTGTGGATGAGCGATTCAAATAAGTCGTGAAATATTGGCCACTCCATATATTTACCCGAAAATAATGGAAATACAATTTTTGGAAGTTTAACACTCATGGATTCAGATGATCCGTCATTATTTCCGTTATTCATTAAGGTGTTCGTATTTAACTGAGCGACCGGGATAAATTGCGATAATGTTTGTTTCAATTCTATCTTATGCTCAATGTATTTATCCTCAACCATGGTGTAAACATCGTCTTTAAAGTAGCTATAATCGTTATTTTCGCATCCCAATATAACATTCTGGTGATTTTCTTCAAACCTTAACCAATGTTGTTCCAATAATTGCAATCTCGTTTCGATATATTCCCTTGTTATTCTAGACGCAGGTGACTTTTTGAAATTAACCTGCGCCTTAAATATCTTATTTTGAACATCGGTTTGCAATTTAATATAACTTTCCGGGCCCATTCTTCACATTCACTAGTACTTAGGAACGAAATATTTTGTGTTAATTACGGTTTGTAACAACGTTCTTTTGCACTTAAAATTATTGTTTATCATTAGTTGTTTTCTTATCCGGCTCGTATTGGACCATGTTCGACCTTCCGAGGGATGATTTTGAAAATAGCACTTGGATTAGAAAAAATCATATATTCAATAAAAAATCAATAATCTACGGATACAGTGTCACTTATGACAAGGGTACCATGACAACTGATTTGTGTATTACAGCGCCCTCTAGTGACGGTTTTAGGAGTTAGGGAAAAAACAGGGTGAACAATGAAGACTTAACTTTTTTTCGATCTGTAAACGGGGGGGAGATCTTCTATTCATTGTTCTGCTTCAGGATAGATCTTCAAAAATAGCCGCGGTGTCCTGGATCACTGGCACCACGTGCCACGTGGTTTCTTGTTTGTTTGCTTTTTTCTCAGCCGTCCTTGGCCGAAAAAATCCAAAAAAGGTACCAACATGTAGGGTCCAATGGGGCACCGACGGCGCAGTGCCACCACTGCGCGGACCGCGACGAGGAAGACACAGCGGAACATACATTGGCGCGTTGCTCTGGATTCGACGAGCAACGCGCCGCCCTCGTCGCGGTCATAGGAGAGGACCTCTCGCTGCCGCGCGTCGTGGCTACGATGCTCGGCAGCGACGCGTCCTGGAAGGCGATGCTCGACTTCTGCGAGTCCACCATCTCGCAGAAGGAGGCGGCGGAGCGAGAGAGGGAGAGCTCTTCCCTTTCCGCACCGATCCGTCGCCGTCGAGCCGGGGGCCGGAGGCGGGAATACGCCCGTACGTCCCGGCCCCTGTAGGTGGCGGCCTCCCCCCGGTGAAGGTCAAGGGGCGACCTGAGGGGGTGAGGCCGCGCGGCGCGCTACCAGCACTCTAGCGCGCTGCCGTGGAGTGATTAGAGCGACCGGTCGACGGTGTATCGCGTCCCGACCCGGCAGGCTGGTTCTGATCCAGCGGGGTATTCCGGGACACCAGCGGCACCGTCTGGGCGGCCCGACGGGCTGCCGTACCGAGACGGCCGACGTTTCAGAGCCTTCGATTCGCCTCGAAGGCTCCGTCGGCTGGGCGTCCTTGGGGTGAGCCGCGCCGTCTGGTTGTAGTGTTGACCGCGGTAGCCCCCCTACCTCATCCGGGTTTTGACCTCGGAGGGGATCGGACGTCGGGTGTAAGAGTGCAGAGGAGTCGTTTAGTGGGTGGGCTCTAAAATCCTTGGGCCCGCGGTCTGCTCACAACACCATGCAGATCGTTGAGTCTCACATACCCCGCGCGCCCCTTTTGCGCGGGGACCTCGTAGGAGGTTCGGCCCTCTACCCGAAAAAAAAAAAAAAAAAAAAAAAGGGTCCAATGGGGCACACAAATCAGTAATTTAAAAACAATAGGTCACAGCGACTAATCGCGCAGCGTTCGAGATCAAAGTTTTTTAAAATTTGATTTTTCAGGTTTTTCACTGTAAAAGTGTCAAAAAATCACTGCAATCCAAAAACTCATGTTAAAATTTAATAGCATACAAAATTTAAAGTATCGTTATTCAATTCCAAAATGTCTATATTCTTATTATAATTATAATTGGTTGATTCATATATATCTTGCTTACGCAAAATACTTGATCCTGATATTATACATATATTTAATTAAAATTTAGAAAATTGAAGAAAAAGCAAGAAAAGGTGAATAGATTAGTCTTATTAATACGGGTTATACAGGCGCAGACAATTTTACAATAATAACAATTTACAATAATAATAATAACAACAAACAATTTCAATTCAAATTCACTTACATATAATTAATAATGATAATAATAATTACTAATAACAATATTTTTATAAATAAGTATATAAATAAATTGATTAATAAATAGTGACAATAACAATATTATTAGCAAGTCCGATAATAATTTCAATAATAATAATTTTATAATTGATTTATTTAATTTAGTCAATAAAAATTTCAATTGTCAATTTTGTTACAGCTCCTCACAGCCCACCTGGTGTTAAGTGGTTACTGGAGCCCATAGACATCCACAACGTAAGTGCGCCACCTACCTTGAGATATAAGTTCTAAGGTCTCAGTATAGTCACAACGGCTACCCCACCCTTCAAACCGAAACGCATTACTGCTTCACGGCAGAAATAGGCAGGGCGGTGGTACCCACCCGTGCGGACTCACAAGAGGTCCTACCACCAGTAATTTATTTATTTATTTAAGGGGCATTCGAATATCACGTGTAGGATTCCTTCGTTCACATCTGGTGAGCACACAAACGATGGGTCCTCTTTGCACCTGAATCTGTTCAAGTACTCCGAGAACCCACCATGCCCTGTTAAAACTTGTGTCAATATCTTGTTAAGTTCTATTTTTGCTAGTATTTTGTATGCCTTCGTGATATCCGGGAAGAAGGTCTTTGTGACGCCGGCGGTAGCTCCCTCACGATACCGCCGGTTCCACTCGCCAAGAGACTCCGCTCGTATTATTCTCTTTACGAATGAAATTGGGTATCTGTCATAGTGCTCGGTTCGGCCTCTAAGAGCGGCTTCCTTTGCAAGGGCATCAGCCCTTTCGTTGCCTTGACATGTGCTTTGACCCAATGCAGTGTGACACTCTTGCCCCCCAGCCTAGCTTGGCGCAGATATTGTCTGGCCTCCATTGCTAGCGGATGCAGCAGTTCACTGTTAACTATTGTATCAACAGCTGCGCGAGAATCGCTCATAATAGCGTACTTTATTCTGGTACAACTGGCCGCCACCTCTGCAGTAGGATGACAGTTTAAATTTTTTGGCCGTGGTTTCGGCTCCGTCTATCCATATGGATATCGAGGCTCCTACCTTGCCTTCAATTTTACTGCCATCCGTATATATTTGTACTACACCGTCCACCTGTGCTGCCACCTCCTCTTTACTGGTGATATGTGCCACCGGTATCTGATGGTCTTCTGACGGATGCGGCCTCGTCGTATATGGAGCTTTTCTTTCCACCTGTCTATCCTCCGGTAAGTGGCGGAATTTTCCCTTTCTTCTCGCTTTATACAGGGCGGCATTTTCTTTTATCCTTATATCTAGTGGTAGCATTCCGGCCAATACTAAGGCTGCGCTGAGGGAGACCGTCCTTTACATATTTTTTGTGCAAAGAGACGTTGTACTGTATTCAACTCTTTTTTGGTTCATACCTTATGGGTGGCTGGGGCTCATGCACTGGCTGCGTAGGCGATGATAGGCTACACTTTCGCCTTGTATATGATCTTAATTATTTCGGGGTGTAGGCCCCAATTTACCCTGGCGGCTTTCGACAGCTGCTTGTATATGCCCAACGCCTTCCTGCACACATTTGCAGTGTGAACGTTGAACGTAAGGCCGCAGTCTACCGTTAGCCCCAGGATCTTGATCTCCTCGACCGTGGACACGTCGATCCCACCCATGCTAAAGTGCGGAGTGTCGTACTTAAGCTGCCGTAAATAACTGCCGTAAATTTATCAAATCAAAGATGCACTGAAGTACTTCTATCCACCGCCCTAATCGAGGTAGTGAATCCGAGAACAAAGGAAACACAAGCAGTACGTGCCTTGCTAGACTGTGCCAGTCACTCATCGTCTATAACTAAACGCTTACAACATGTCCCATAGACTCGCTCAAGGTCATAGGGATTGGCAATAATTGTTCAGATAGGGTTGTCGAAAAATGTGACGTTCAATTAAAGTCAGACTCATACAGACTTTAATGTATTGTTGTTTTGTTATGTCTTAAATGAGATAACTAGTAATTTACCGAGATCATCGATCAATTTTAATAAATTATTAATACCTGACGACATCCAGTTGGCCGACCCAACCTTTTATAAGCCAGCGTCTGTTGACATGTTGATCGGCGCTGATATTTTTTGGGATGTTTTAGGCAACGAGCAAAAATGTCTTGGTCCTAGAGTTCCTAAATTACGCAGTTCTAAATTAGGACGGTTGGAGTCCGGACCGGTAATGGACTCACTTACTGTTGCCAGTGCTGCTAACTGTGATCGCGCCACGATGACGTCAGACGAAATACATAGCTCGTTAGAAATGTTTTGGAAACTGGAAGAGGTTTCATTCGCCAAAACTGAATCCGAGAATGATTAATTTTCTGAAAGGCACTTTTTAGAAAATACTAAGAGACTGGAAGATGGCCGCTTTTGCGTTAAATTGCCCTTATCGTCTTCCCCAGATTGCTTAGGCGATACTTACGGGCTAGCCAAAAGACGATTGTTCAGTCTAGAAAAAAGGTTCAGGCGGAATCCTACATTAAGTTCAGAATACTCAAGTTTCATAAATGAGTACACCGCACTCGGACATCTGTCTCAATCTACGATAACAAGGCCTGTCCCTTCCTACTTTCTCTGTCACCATGCTGTTCTAAAACAAGACAGCGAATCCATCAAGCTTCGCATCGTGTTTAATGGCTCGGAGAAATCTTCATCAGGATATTCTCTAAATGATATCTCGATGGTGGGGCCTAACGTTCAAGACTCATTGTTTAGCATATTAATTCGAGCGCGTCATTACAAAAATATATTAACTGACGACATCGAGAAAATGTATAGACAAGTTCAGGTATAGTAACCGGCAAACTTCTTGAGCAAACGACCTTGACTGCGCAGAACCGAATTTTAGATCACTTTGGTGGTGAGGGTGAGGCGCGACGGCAGGGGAAATCGTATCGAGCGCGTTATTGGTAGATCAGTCGAACCTTGCGCCCCGCACCGCGCCCTCGTTCCGCTTGCTCCCAAGAGTACGCTTGCGTACAGTGGAAAGTCTATCGTTATTAATCGTTAAGTTATTTGTTATAATTGCTTGTTGACTTTGTTGCCATTGCTATTTGTTGAGTGTTTGTTGATTTTTTATAAACATACACTATGCCGCGACAAACCGGTGTAGTGTTCAAAAGAAAGGGTAGAAAATTTGTGTACGACGTATATTGCTTCATTATAAAACAGGGGAAGAATGATATGGAAAAATTAAAACAGACTTCGGAAGCAACAAAACAATCAGTGAGTACTGTTAGGTGCATTATTAACGAAGCTAAAGGCTCTGGCTTGCTCGCCGTGTTTCGGATCAGGGAAGAATTAGGCAGCGGCTTGGCTCTGCCCCTGGCATTGCTGAAGTCCATGGGCGACGGTAACCACTCACCATCAGGTGGGCCGTATGCTCGTCTGCCTACAAGGGCAATAAAAAAATAAAAAAAAAGAAGAAAACTACCGGAATGGATAGTTTCGTTTAATCTGTAATAAAAAGATGTAATCATAATAACTACACAACAAGCAGCGAAACTCCGTACCATAATTTCGAAAAATTTAAAGAAGATATAAATTTTAATGGCTCGGAATGAAGCTTACGACGAATTATGAAAGAGCTAGGCTTCAGATGGAAAAAAAGAACAGAAAATAATCGGAAGCTGGTAATTGAAAAAAGTAACATTCGATTACTACGAATCGAATATCTTCAAAAAAGAATTAATTATAGACAAAAAAGAAAACCGAACCGACCGAGTTGTAAACTACGCCGATGAGCCCTATGTCGACTCGTCACGATGATAGCGACTCGGGTGATGAAAGCAGTGATGATGATGATGGTCAAGATTATGATAACGAAAAAAAAATTACAAATACCAGCTTCGCTTCAACTGAACCAAGACCTGGCAACAGCTCTAGTTTTTGTAATGTTTGGGTTCTTTATAAATGACAAACGTTACGATCGGGCTTACATTTTTATTTTTTTAATCACAAACATACAGTTTTTACTAGCGCGTAACTTGTACGTCGTAGACAATATGGCGGGGGGGTCATAGAGTATGTTTCGTAGAGTGGTCAGCAAAGATTAATGTTATGAGAATCGACATTAGGTCGCATATACGTTACATCTTCCCTTCTTTAGAGAAGACGATTTGATTACATTGATTGTGCTGAGCTATAGATCTAGTCTGTCGACTGGTTTGATGGTTCTTCCGAATCTTGAACATCTTGTAGTCGGTTGATCACTGCTAGTTATGACGGGTGCTTCTGAAGCGCTGCTTTTGCAATTAATCCTTGGTGATGTAGTTGTTTGTTCTTGAGATGTAGTAGCTGCTGCAGGTAGCTCCGGTTGTTTGTCCGATTGGGCATGTGGTAAGTCGTCAGGATATACTGTTTCCGGAACCGCTTCTTTGCTGCCAATTGATAGGTCTGATAGTGTATTGTGTATGTGTCCAATGTTTCTTCTGAATATTTGTCCTTTGTCGGTTTTAATGATAATGGATCTCGGGTGATCATTAGGTTTCTCTATCACTCTCGCTCCTTCCCATTGACGATGACCGACTTTGTGTCTGATTCTGTCGTCGAGTTCATAATTGGTTGGCTCCTTACGTTGCTTGTTGCTATGGTTGGCTTGTTTGTTTCGTAGGTACTTTAGTTCAGATGTGACCCCTTGAACTATCTTTGGTTTAAGATTATTTTCACTTGTAGGTATTAGTGATCGTGTTATTCTACTGTAGAGGCGTTGATTAGGAGACCCTAGATTGTTTGTTCTTGGTGTATTTCTCCAATTTAATAGAGCAAGTTGGATATCCGATTTATCAATACTGCATTTCCTTAGTAGGTTTTTTGCAGTTTGGACAGCTCTTTCGGCTAAGCCATTGCCTTGGGGGTGGTGAGGACTGGATGTTGAGTGCGTGAAACGCCATTCTTTCTGGAAATTTTTGAATTCTCTGGACATGTACTGTGGACCGTTGTCTGATTCAAGTACTTCAGGTATTCCATGTGTAGAGAACCATTGTTTTAAGTGATTAATCACTTCAGTTGACGATGAGCTCTTAAGTGACTGAAAGTCTAAGTATCCTGAATAGCTGTCACAGATTACAATATACTGTTTTCCTTTTAGTTCAAATAAATCAGATGCCACAATCTGCCATGGGAGAGATGGGATTCTTTTGACTGCTACGGTATAGTTGGTATTGTCCTTTTGTGTTTTTTTCACATGCTGAGCAGCTTCTAACCAGTTTCACGATGTCTTCATATTGTCCTCTCCAATAGAGTAATTGGTGTGCTCTTTTCAAGCAACTCTGAATTCCAAGGTGACCTTGGTGTATGTATTTTAGCATCTGAGGTATTTGTGTTTTGGGCACTACAATTTTGTGACCTTTGAAAATTAGACCTTTGAAGTATGTTAGTTCTTCTTTGAAATTGAAGTAGTGATGCAGTTCTGTAGGGAGTTGATCAGCCTTTTCTGGGAACCCTTTCATTATTGTTTTTAACAAGAGTTGCAGGTGGGGGTCTTCTTTTGTTGCTTTGATCAACTCTTCTGTGTAGTCAAATGTTGTTGGTAATATTATTGAGATCTTTAGGTCTTCTTCCTGATAGTCATTCAGTTTTGAAGTGTCACAATCACGACTTAAAAAGTCTGCTAGTGGTATTTCTGTGCCTTTTTTAAATGTAATTTTTGGTGAATACGGTGTTAGGTTGAGCATTATACGTTGAAGTCTAGCTGGGGCTGACTGAATGTTTTTTCTGAATATTGTCTCGAGCGGCTTGTGATCTGATTCGACTAATAACTCTTTGCCATAGACATACTCATGGAACTTTTTGCACCCAAATAGTATAGCAAGTGCTTCCTTTTCAATTTGAGGATAATTTTGTTCGGATTTAGTCAATGTTCTGGCTCCATAAGCTACTGGTTGGCCTTCCTGAAGAAGTGCTGCACCAAGATTCTTTGAGCTTGCATCCACGCTTAGTGTGACTGGTTTGTTTACATCATATAGTTTTAGCACTGGTGGATTCTGTAAGACTTTTTTAATTTTGTTGAGTGCTTCATCATGATAGAATTCCCAGTTGAAACTTGTGTCCTTGTGAAGTAGGTCTCTTAAAGGGTTTGTTAATTCTGACATGTTGGGAATGTATTTATTTACATATGTTATCATTCCTAGTATCCTTTGCAGTTCTTTTTTGTTCTGTGGTGTTTTCATAAATTCTATGGCTTTTACTTTTTCAGGATCTGCTTCTAAACCTTTGGCTGAGACTATATGACCTAAAAATTTTATTCTTTTGGCTTCAAAGATGCATTTGCTTTGATTGAGTTTGAAGCCAGAAATTTTCAATGTCTCTATTACTTCTTTGACCGTTTTCTGTAGCTCTTCCTTCTTTTTGGCATGAATAAAGATATCATCGATTGATACTTTTACATTTTTGAATTTGCTGAGAAGATTAGTCAAGATTTCTTGAAAAATTTCAGGGGCTGACGATAGTCCGAATGGAAGTCTTTTGAATGAATATCTTCCCCATGGTGTAGAAAATGTCAGTATCTTTTGTGTTCTTTTTGATAATTTAATTTGCCAAAATCCTTTGGTGCAGTCTAGTAGGGAAAAGTATTCTGATCCTTTGATGTCTGCTGCTATCTCTTCTATTGTTGCAAGTGGGAAATGTCTTCTTAAAATATTTTTGTTCACATCCGATGGGTCGATGCATATTCTCAATTTTCCTTTTTGTCTGACTACCACCATCGGACTTACTGCTGGTGTCGGTTCTGTTTCAGGTGTGATGACATCCAGTTTTACCATTCTATCTAATTCTTGTTTTACTTCATTTCTTATGGCATGTGGAACTTTTCTTGTTGGTTTTATTTCAAATTTGGGGTTTTCTATGAGGTCAATATCATACTCAAAATTTTTGTAGCAACCTAACCCTTTAAATATGTCATCGTTGGATGAGCTTTCTTTCAATGTTTCAACTCGTGCAATTAGTTCCAGCTTCTCACAAGTGTTTAGTCCTAAGACTGGTGTGACTCTTTCAGCTACAACTTTAAATAGTATTTTAGCAGTTTTCTTTTTTATTTTGCATTGTAACTTTACTTCTCCAAGTACTGAAATTCTGTTATTTGAATAGCTTATTAAATTTTTAGTGCGACTTGGTTGTATACAAGCGTGAGTTTTCTGTACTATGAAATTTGGAAGGACGTTGCACTCTGCACCAGTATCAAGCTTTGCTGTGAATTTGGTGTTGGCAGTTTCGACACTTTCTGTCCAGTCTTTGGAGTTGCCGACACTTAATTGTCCTATAAATGATTCATCTGAATTTTCTGAAGTAGAATTTTCTTCTAGAGTATTTATTTTATTTTTTTGTTTCAATTGGATTTGGGAACGACACATTTTTGCAAAATGACCGGCCTTGTTACACTTTGTACATAATTTGTTGTAGGCTTGGCATTCTCTAGCCTTGTGGTTTGAACCACATCTTTTACAGTCAAATTTTTCATTTCTGAAGTTCTTACTTTTGATTGTCAGTATTTTTTCACTCTTGTTGTTATTCTCAAACTCGTTAAGTTGTTTGGAGGCTTGTTCACTGCTTTTACAGATGGCTGTGGCTTTTGTGAGATCAAGTTTTTCTTCGGTGAGTAATTTTTCTCTGATTTGGGTTGATTTTATTCCGAATACAATCTTGTCTTTCAGCATTTCTTCAAGTAGAGTGCCAAACTCGCATTTGTTTGCTTGTGTTTTAATTCTAGTGATGAATTCGTTAAACGATTCGTCTTCATGTTGTTCAATTTTGAAGAAAACATACCTTTCGAACGATATGTTGTTTTTCGGCGCGAAATATTCTTCGAACTTTCCGATAATGGTGCTTAATTTTTGTTCATCTATTGTATTCAAATTAAAACTGTTGTAGATGTCAATTGCATCTGGTCCTATGATTGACATGAATGTTGCAGCTTGAATATCGGCAGGTTTCTTTCCTAGCTGAATTGCAGTTGCATACCATTCGAACTGTTGTCGCCATTTTTTCCAATTTGCCGACTTGTTGTCCGACTCGATGTGCAAGTATCCGGGTGGTTTAATACCGGAGACTGCTTCGTTGTTATTTGTTGCCATTCTGACACCATGTAATGTTTGGGTTCTTTATAAATGACAAACGTTACGATCGGGCTTACATTTTTATTTTTTTAATCACAAACATACAGTTTTTACTAGCGCGTAACTTGTACGTCGTAGACAATATGGCGGGGGGGTCATAGAGTATGTTTCGTAGAGTGGTCAGCAAAGATTAATGTTATGAGAATCGACATTAGGTCGCATATACGTTACAGTTTTGACTTAATAGAAGGAATATCTATTTTACCCCAAGATTAAATTATTACAATTATTAACCTATATGTTTTGTTGATGTTTTAATAAATATATAATAAATAAATACATATGTTGATTTTAATAATTTAATAGCAGTATGACGCAGAGTAAGTAATGTTTGCACGTGAGTGTACCATGCGCGAACTTACCCCCACTACGTCAACAAATGCTCAAGAAGTTTGCCGGCTATTATAGATGAAACCGACCGAGATTTGCAGCTTATTGTATGGCGGGACGATGAGTCTGAGCACATAAAGACGTTACGGTTGAACACTTTGACATACGGCACCGCGAGCGCAAGTTATCTGAGCACGCGCTGCTTAGTTCAATTAGGGGAGGAGCATGACGATTCACTTATAAAAATTATAATAAAACATGACTTTTACGTCGACGACCTTATCACAGGGGCCGACGACGAACAGCTGTTAGGGTACATTCGGAGCGAAGTTGCTCGTGCATTGAGAACCGGTTGTTTTAATCTCCGTAAATTCAAGAGTAACTCGAAAAACTTTTCGTGGACTCAGACGCAAATATTCAACAAAACTTATTGATAAGTGAATCGTCGAGCACTCTGGGCTTGGGATGGAGTCCGACAAATGATACATTTCATTTTCCTATAAAAAATACAAGTGAACCATATGTTGTAACAAAACGTTCAATTATGTCTAATGCATTCAAGATTTTTGACCCCTTGGGTTTATTAAGTCCTTTCATCATACAACCTAAAATGTTGCTGCAATAATTGTGGAAACATAAACTGGATTGGGACCAGTCTGTTCCACCAGATATAAGTAATGAGTGGGAAAGATTTTACAAAGGCATTGTTCGCGACGGACATAAATAATAAGAAATAGATAGAAAATATACGTTGAAATAGTTTTAAGATTAAATAGAGATAGAGAATGTCCAAATAAATAGATATGTTAAAAATAGTTGTAAATCAATAGAAATATGTTCGCAAAGGACAGGGAAATTAGAATAGGAACGGTTAAAACAAATATGTTGTAGGCTAAAACGTAGAAATAAGTAAATTTGTAAATATTATATTTTGTTTGAAAATAAAGATTGGTCCTCGTGGTCTTTGTTTTGGCGTGGGAACGCGAGAGCGAGTCACAATAGAGCGAGTACTAATAGAGCGACCGGGCAAACAATAGAGCGAGCGAGGCGGCCAAGAGAACAATAGACACCCACCGCGCCTCGAATTTATCACAGTAGCAGACGAGCGCGCGTGGGCTGCCATAAATAGGGGGTCTACCTTGCTGCAAAATTCTTCTACTGCGTATAAGCAGGTGAGGCCTTCCTTGGAGAGGTGGTCGAGGGTAACGTAAAATATGCACCCCGGCTTTCCTCTCTTGGCCCGTATGCATCGGGCGTAGCGAGCCGGAAACCTCAGCTCCTTCAGAGAGTTTGTGATCTCTGCCGCGTCGGTGTCGGCGGGTAGTCCGCGAATAGCCACCCTCGTCGGGATGTTCTCCTCCAACGCGTAACAATACTATTTAATGGCACTGTCCGCGGAGGAGGCCCCGGCAAGGTAGGCTTGGACCACTCGGTACTCTTCTGCCGACGCCGGCAGAAATCTGAAGCCTGTTCCAAACGGGCGTACTGAGGGTGTCCTCCCCAGGCGCTCCCTGATGACCGCCATATGACGGGACCAATTAGGGAGCATTTCCACCATAATAGGTGGGTGGCGGCTGGCTGTGTTGGGTGTGTAAATTGGGTTTGAGTGTTGTTTGTGTGTGCACAGGACGCGTGGCTGTTACGGTCGCGTACGAGGTGGAGGGGACTGGAGAGGGATTGGGAGTAAAATTGGGTTTGGGATTTGGAACGCATGGCTCTAGGTCCATATACCTAGTTGATTCTAGGTTGCCCACCATGCAGCTTGTGGTGGGGGCACCTAGTGGCCTATCTGTCGGAATAGGGGAGATGGCAGGGGAGGGAGACCGAGGAGGCGTACGCAGCTGCTTGGCTGCGTGGACTTTCGCCGACCCTATACGCTTCCTCGGCTTAGGAGTTGGCTTGGGAGGGGGTAGGGACTCCACCCTTGAAGAGGAAGAACTGGAGGTGTTGTCCGAATTGGTGTCCGAGTTGGTTTCTGATTCTGACGACGATTCGTGGTGAGAGGATGTCACCTCACTATCCTCGTCCTCGTCGTCCTCTATTATAGATTTGGACGAAGGTCCTATGCGAGGGCGTTTGTCCGTCGCCTCGGAAGAACTCCGGCCGGACTCGGACCTGGCCTTCTTCTGCGGGCGAGGAGGCCCAGAGCGATCCGTCGACGGGGGAGGCGAATCTTCTTCCGGGCGAATCCTCGAAGCCCCCTGGGCCGCGACCGAAGGCCCGGGCCGGTCGGCCTTTCCGGAGTCCAATTCCGGACCGATGGGTTGAGAGCGATGGGCGAAAATTCCCGCGATCGCTCTGCGTCCCTTGCGGGACGGACCGGGCGTGCTGATGATGGGGGGAGATGACCTCCCAGACATGATGTTGCTGTTACATTATTAACAGGTTGTGTTTGTCATTAGGCTCCAGTCGGTCCAGTTGCAGAGCTGGAGCAAGCTAAGAGATGCAATGATCAATAGTTGCAGCAGTCGACCTTGGCAGTGGCAATTGGAGAAACAACATAAATAAAAACAACTTACAAATAAGATATAAACCAATAAATTAAATTTGAAAAAGTTTGGATGTTCTGTTCGACTAATGTTACTTGACTACTTGTTAATACTAATACTACCACCCCCGCCGTCAGTCTTCACCTTTATAGTCTACGTCTGTGACCAGCCAGCAGTCTCGAGTCTCGCTAGCAGGTCGAAATAACAAAATAAAATTGAAGCAAACTATTTAATTAGAAGTTTGTCGAAATTAACTGTTAAATTATAAATTAAATTATTAAAGTAAGTGACTATCGTATTTAAGGATATATATATTAAGTATTAATATTGATCGAATAATTACGTGTAGCTAATAGTTTATTTAATTATATTATTTATTAATAGCTAATAAAGACAACAACGATGAAGAAGAAGTGGAACGCCGAATCAATATAACTTGGAGAAAATTCTGGAGCTTAAAGGAAATTCTAAAAGGGTCCTTCCCTCTTCACCTGAAAAAGACTGTGATGGATACCTGTATTCTTCCGACTCTCTATATGGGTGCCAAACATGGACTTACAATACAAAAATAATAACAAAATTAGCGACCTGTCAGAAAGCGATGGAAAGAAGTATATTGAATATAAGAAAAATTCAAAGGATAAGAAGCGAATACATTAGAGAAAAAACAAAGCTGATAGATGCTCTCAGGTACGCTCTGACACAAAAGTGGCGCTGGGCAGGACATCTTGCGAGATATACGGATAAAAGATGGACATTAGAAATTACAACATGGGAAGGACCAGCGGGCAAAAGAAGAAGAGGACGACCAAGAAGCAGATGGATCGACGAAATACTAGCAGCAACTGGAAAAGAATGGAGAAACAAAGCCAAGGATAGGGAAGAGTGGAGCAAGCTGGAGGAGGCCTATACCCGAATGGGGTTCCAAGCACAAGTTTATATTTAATTTTGTAATTTTTATTTGATAAGGTGTTTTTTTCTTTTTTTTCTTTTTTTCTATTTGTGTTTGGAAATAAAATGGGCTTATTATTATTATTATTATTATTATTAATAGTTTATTTAGTTTATTCAAAGTCACGATATCGTCCCTTATGGAATAACAGTATTCCTGGGTCGATAAAGAACGGTTATCCTATTTATAATTATGTACTTAAACAACAAACTTAGTACCTAAATTAAAAATAATAAAAACATTTGATCCAAACTAAAACAAAGCCGCAGCATTAGTCAAAGACGGCGACAAAAAGGTAAAGAAATAAAAAGTAAATAAAAATAACTACCAACTACGATCTATTAACATAAGTGAATATGTGAAGTTTTAGTCAAATTAAACCACCCGCACAGTTTTTAAAAACACTTTCAGTTTATTGTCTTATATTATATTAAAGCACAAACACAAAGAAGGAGAAGAGGAAACAAATGTACAAACTTCAACTATAAGCATATAAACATTTATATATAAACATTTTTAAGTAACATTATCTTTAACTAACAAACTCACACCGCACCCTACAGTACAGGTTTAATAATTTCAAATCTTTAAAGATTTATTACTTACACTATTGCTATTATCTAAGTTGCTTATTATCTAAGTTTTTTAAGTTTATTTACTTTTCTATTTTCGTGTCTTATATACTAATTGTTAATATCTAATTTTTACAGTTTATTTACATTTTTATTTGCGTATCTTATCTATCTTACATTATATTACTGTTTCTTATCATATGTTAATATATACTTATGATATACGTAATCATATGTGTGTCTATTATTTATTTTTACTTATAACTTTACTAGCAATATCTTTACAATAATTGATGAAATTGTCTCTTACTTTTTTATTTTCCATAATATTTTTTATTTCTTCTGTACAAATTTGGGTTTGTTGATGTTATTATTTTTTTTTTAATAGCCTTTCCCCGATCCTGCGATCACCGGGTCTTTTTTAGTCTAAATAATTCATTCACTCGAGTTCTCTCTTTTATGCCTCTTGCACTTTCATACTTCATACTGTTTCTTGCAAGTTTGCGGGTCTTGGTCTCGGTGTCCCTTTTTCCAAGTCGACAGCGCGGCCCCCACTTTGCCTCCGATTTTGTTTTATACTTATTTATCTTATAATATTTTTTACATTTTCTTAACTATAATATCTACTTTTCCTTATATTTTTATGTTAATCTTAATATATACATTATATTATGTTAAAATAACTTACTTAGGCTAATTTATTTCTAATTATTACTTTTTCTATAATTTTTTTACAATATCTCATAAATAGTTTACTATAATTCTCCGAAATTAGCTCCTGAATCGTCTCCAGTGCCAGGTTTTGTTGTACCCTTTGCTCGAATTCAAGCCTCTCCATTGCATGGATCGGGCATTCCAAAAGCAAGTGTTGTATGGTTTCTGCTTGCACTGGGTCGCAGACGCACGATGGACTCTCCTTGCATTTAAAACGACTAAGGTACTCGGAAAGTCCACTGTGCCCCGTCAGGATTTGTGTTGTCAAGTGTGTCGGTACAAATTTTCGCACCACTTTGTAGGCCGCCTTCGCGTCTGGGAGGAAAAGTTTTGTGGTTGACGCCGTTTCTTCCGCTTGGTACCTGCGGTTCCATTCGTCAAGCGTCGCCATACGAATGCTACGCTTGACGAATGAAACAGGGCATCGATCGTAATCCGGTCTCTTTTTTGACTTCAGGGCAGCCTCCTTCGCTAGTTGGTCAGCTCTCTCGTTACCATCCAATCCCACATGGGCCTTTATCCAGAACAAAGTAACTACCTTGTTCTGGAGAGATATGGATCTCAAATTATCTCTGGCTTTCACAGCGAGGGGGTGGGGGCAACCGGGGTTTTTGATAGTTTGAAGGGCCGCCATGGAGTCACTGAATATCCCGAACGTGGATGCCTTGTACCCGAGGATCTCCTTTGTTGCCTTGCATATGGCCAGGAGTTCAGCCTGGTAAAGCGTGCAGTATTTTGGTAGAGCAAGCTTGAGGGCTTTGGATTCTACCTCGCGACTCCATATGGATAGTGCGGCTCCGACTTTGTCCTCAATCTTGCTCCCGTCCGTAAATATACGCACGTCATAGCAGTTGTGTTCTTTCATTTGCTCTTGATTTGCCAGGCTTACGATATTCAAATCCTCGTGTTCGGCCGGGGCTTCGATTGCAGGAGCCATCCGCTCGACCTCCCCGTCCCCAAGGGCCGACCACGGAACACCCCTCTTGGCTTCGTACAGTGAAGCCGCCTCACGAACTCGGAGGTCAAGAGGGAGTATTCCAGCGAGCACCAGCGCTGAGTTCAGGGAGACCGTGCGGTAGGCTTTGCACAATTTCTGCGCAATTCCACGCTGAAGAGTTGCCAGCTGCTTAATGACCATAAGCTTGGCTGTGGGCGGCGCCCAGACGCTGGCAGCGTACAATACGGTTGGCTCTATGGTGGCAACGTATGGCTAGGTTAGGTGTTTTTTTTTTTTGTGCTTTTCCCCGTTCATGGTTATCACCGGGCCCTTATTATTCTAGTTAACTCATTCACTCCAGTTCTCTCTTCCATGCCTCTCGCACTTGCGTGCTTCATACGGTGTCTTTCTTACATTCCTCATCTTTCTTTCTTAGCCGGGTGGGACTCCCGCTAGCTTAATCTATTACTGTGTTTTGTTTTCCGGGTAAATAAAGTTTTGCTCCTTTATTTATAAACAGAATATCGTTTGGAACTTATTTCTATTGTATGGCTTATATTATTTAGACCTTTTCTACTTCGTAATTTTTACAATTTTAATATAGTAATATTATTTCTATTTTGTAGGCTTAACAATTTTAATCTTAGTCTAACTTAACTTTAACAATTTTCATTTTTATTTTATTCCTATTTTCTAAACTTGTACATTTTTAACCTTTACTTCAACTTAACTATAGCATTTTTTATTTTTATTTTCTTACCTTGTATATTTTTTACATTTACTTCTTCTTAACTATGACAATTTTTATTTTTATCTTATTTCTATTTATCTTCACTTGTACATTTTTAACCTTTACTTCTATATAACTATGACAATTTCAATATTATTATCTAATTTTTAAAATTTCCATTTTAGCTTCTTATTCAACTGTATATTTTATTACATACTTATTTTGTTTTCCCTATATTATTTGATACATTTCTCTTCAGCTGTAGTTTTTTCAGGTATATAAGTCTTTTCGTATATGTATAGCGTTCCTTACTGTTGCATAGTATCTTATTAATAGTTGCTATTGTTTGACTCATTAATGTATGTAGTTTCTTGGTCTTTGTTCAAATCCTGCGTTACTTTGGTAATAATATATGTATACTAACTTATATATATATTTATTGACCTTTCTTGTGCTTACTTATTTATAATCGTGGTTTTTTGTTTGGTTGCTGTACGTGTTTGGTGTTTGTATGTCTGTATATATTCACTATATATTTCCATATCGCTATTTGTGGTGTGTCATTTTTATATGTGGTGTGTGTGTGTATATGTTTGTACATTATGTTTGTACTTGTGTATGTGACGTTGAGTGTGTGAGTGTGTGGTGAGTCAGACGTAGGCCGTTGTTGCTCGAGCCAGGTAATCCCAATTCCGGCGAACGGGGCATTCGACGCTGAAGTCATTATGGTCCGTTTTCCGCAGCTTAGAGCGCGAACAGTTACAGCACTGCGGTTCGTTGCCTGCGATGTAATCTGCGCATGTCTCACGTAGATGTGGACCTCCACAGTGGCTGCACCTGTCCGCACTCTCGGAGCAAAATTTCCGACCGTGACCGAATGCCAAGCACCTAGTGCACTGAATGAGCGGAGACTGATCCTCCACTCTGATCCTTTGCAGGTCCAGGTAGAGGGCTCCAGCCTCCGTCATCCTTTGCCACACTTTAGGCTTCACCTGAAGAATGATGTGCGCTGTCTTAGGATTTCTTGTGCGTTTTTTGAATTTAATCACCATTTCCATGTCCTCTTCAGGTAGGCCCACGAAAATGTCCTTGTTCTGAACGTGGAGTGCCTTAATGATGTCATCATCTTCGCTTTCCACGAACACATCCTTGAGGACTACGAGAGGGTTTTTATTTTTCATAGGCGCTACTATCAGTCCGTCCCCACGATTCTCTATTATTTCCTGAACTTTCTTCATTTCTACTTCGGTGTAGGTAATTAATTGTCTGGTACCCAGTATAATTGTTTGGTTCTTAGCCTTACGAACCTTGTTAATTTTGAGGCCAGTGCCTCTGGCATCGACCGCCCTTTTCACCCTGGCGAGCACCTCATCAGCAGTCTCCTGACTACCTTCGAGGGTGACCGCCATCGTGTGAAGTGCAGGACGGTGGACGGGTTTCGCTGCCGCGACACTGGCGTAAGACTGGGATTGGAGCTAGGTTCAGTTCACATGCCAGTCCTTTTGAGACCTCCGTGAGTTCATGTTTGGCTGCGACGACCTCATCGGCAATACCACCGACCAGATCCCTGAAGAGAGCGTGCGTTCGACTCTCGACCTCCTCGGTCGTTTGGTCTATGGCAGCTCTGGTCTTGTCGATCCTGTCGATGATCTTGTCGATCATATTGGAGCCTCGGCCGTCATTTTCGTCGTTCAATTTTATTATATCCGTTTTTAGACTTCGTTCCATCTCGTTTAGTCTCTCGGTCAGTGTTTTTTCCACCTCTCCCAGCTTCTTAAGGATGACATCTTGGCCATCGGACGACGAGGTTTTTGTAGGTGTCCTTTTTTATGGGGCCCCTGCTTCGGGACTCTGAATGCGCCTACTGAACACGAAAATCGCTCGTATACCCCTGTCCGACTGCACCTCCAGGAACCTATCTCTCCTCATCTGAGGGTACTCATAGACTTTCGAGGCTATACCCTCGAAAGATATACCCCAGGTTTGGGTTATATTTGGGTTAGGGTTGGGTTAGGATTTTGGTTAGGCTTGGGTTAGGTTTGGGTTAGGCTTGGGTTTAGGCTTGGGTTAGGCTTGGGTTAGGCTTGGGTTAGGTTTGGGTTAGGCTTGGGTTAGGTTTGGGTTAGGCTTGGGTTAGGTTTGGGTTAGGCTTGGGTTAGGTTTGGGTTAGGCTTGGGTTATTTTCTATTTATTTCTTTTTATTACTATTCCAATGATAGCTATGCAGTATTTCAAAAACTGATTTCTATTTGTATCTATTATTATTTCATGCAACGAATCAAGTCCAATTTTCACGTCCAGCTTTTGCTCGATGTCATGTCTAGCCTGTGCAAAGATGGGACATTCCACCAGCACATGAGGAACGGTTTCTTTCACTGCTGCTTTTTTTTTTTTTTTTTTTTTTTTTTTTTTTTTTTTTTTTTTTTTTTTTTTTTTTTTTTTTTTTTTTTTTTTTTTTTTTTTTTTTTTTTTTTTTTTTTTTTTTTTTTTTTTTTTTTTTTCTGCTTTTCCCCGATCATGAGAACACCGGGTCCTTATTTATCTATATACTCATTCATTCAAGTTCTCACATGTATTCCTCTCGCACTTTCAAGCCGCATACATAATCTTTCTTATATCCTTCCACATTCATTCTTTGCCGGGTGGGACTCCCGCTTCTCTATGCTAAGATATTTTTATTCTTTTATTTTAGGAAAATAAAGTTTGTACAGTTTTATTTTAATTTCTGGTTTGTCTACGGTAGTATTTATACTTTACGTAATATATTGGTTTTCCTTGCAAGTACTGCGTACTTGTTCTTATTTTAATTACAATTTTCTTTACTTATTTAACTATTATACTTATCTTTTATTACACTTATTATATTTCTAACATTCTAACATTACTTTTTTCTTAGTTCTTAGCTTATATCTATAAAACTTACATTAGTATATACTCTTAATTACCATCTAATTGCTACATTCTTCCGTTCAATATTAGTTAGTTATATTCATAACTTTATTATTTTTACAGCAGGAAGTACTTGCGTTTATTTCATTATTGTGTTTGCTATTGTGTGTATGTTGTGTTGTGACTGGTTTGTGCTTTCTTTCTATAAATTTTTACAAACTCATTTGCCTAGGCAATAACATATATATACTAAATTTATATATATTTATTGACTATTTTCTTTAGACTATTTTCATTTTATTTCTCATTTTTTGTTCCTGTAAGTGTTCTTGTGCTGATATCATCGTGTATATTCAATATACATTCTGTATATCATTTGTGTTCGTGTTGTTGTGTATTTCATGTTTGTGTGTGTTGTGTTTTTTGTTTCTGTGTGCTTTGTGTCTGTGTGTACGTGCTGTGTAATGTCCTATGTTTAGATTATGCATATGTGGTATTTGCGCGAGCCAAGTAGTCCCACTTTTTTCGTACCGGGCATTCGGCGCTAAAAGCGTTATGGTCAGCCTTCCGCAACCCAGAGTGTGAGCAGTTGCAGCACCACGGTTCGGTCCCTGCGATAAAGTCTGCGCATTTCTCGCGCAGATGCGGTCCTCCACAGTGACTGCATCTGTCCACACTCTCGGTGCAAAATTTTCGACCATGTCCAAATGCGAGGCACCTCGTGCATTGGATGAGCGGAGACTGGTCCTCGACTCTGACCCTTTGAAGGTCCAGATAGAGGGCTCCAGCTTCCGTCATCCTCTGCCATACTTTCGGCTTCACTTGCAAGATGATGTGCGCGGTCTTTGGGTTTCTGGTTCGTTTTTTAAATTTTATTTCCATTTGCATGTCTTCTTCCGGTAGGCCCATGAATATGTTCTTGTTTTGGACGTGGAGTGCCTTAATCATATCGTCGTCTTCACTTTCCACGAAAACATCCTTCAGGACAACGAGAGGGCTCTTGTTCTTCATGGGCGCTACTACCAGTCCATCCCCACGACTCTCTATTATCTCTTGGACTTTCTTTCTTTCCTCCTCGGTGTCGCAACCCAATATAATAGTTTGGTTTTTCGCCTTGCGTACCTTGTTAATTTTAAGTCCAGTGCCTCTGGCGTCGACTGCCCTCTTCACCCTGGCGAGCACCTCGTCAGCAGTCTCCTGACTACCTTCGAGAGTGACTGCCATCGAATGAAGTGCAGGACGGTGGACGGGTTTGGCTGCTGCGACGCTGGCGTATGACTTAGAGACTGGAGCTAAGTTTATATCGCATACCAGTCCTTTTGCGACCTCCGTAAGTTCTTGTTTTGCTGCAACGACATCGTCGGCAAGACCACCGACCAGATCCTTGACGAGAGCGTGCGTTCGACTCTCGACCGCCTCGGTCGTTTGGTCCATGGCAGCTCTGGTCTCGTCGATCCTGTCGATGATCTTGTCGATCATGTCGGAGCCCCGGCCGTCATTTTCGTCATTCAATTGTATTATGTCTGTTTTTAGACTCAGCTCCATCTCGTTTAGTCGTTTAGTCAATGCCTTTTCCACCTCTCCCAGCTTATTTAGAATGACATCTGTGCCGTCAGACGACGAGGTTTTTGTCGGTGTCCTTGTCTTTGGGGCTCCTGCTTCGAGACTCTCAATACGCCTACTGAGCTCGAAAATTGCACGTATGCCCTTGTCTGACTGCACCTCCAGGAACTGCTTTATGTCCCTCCTCATCTGAGGGTACTCATGGACTTTCGAGGGTATATCCTCGAAAGTCTTCATCATCTCCTGGAGGAGCTGTTCACTCGACAGCGCAGCATAGTTCTGTTGCTGC
Source organism: Bombyx mori (assembly GCF_030269925.1). NCBI lineage: Eukaryota > Metazoa > Arthropoda > Insecta > Lepidoptera > Bombycidae > Bombyx > Bombyx mori. The sequence goes on from NC_085122.1 coordinate 14,394,543, forward strand.
TTTTTGAAAATGTCCATATTGTCGAGTGATCTTCTTTTGATGTCTGGTCTTTTAATAAACGTCCTTGCCGCACCCTGCGCCACTGCGGTTGTGGTAGGGCTGGGAGTGGTAGGCTTTTTGGAGGCGCCCGAAGTCGTGGGTGTACGGTACATTTTAATTATGTGAGTGTGTATGAGTACGGTGTATGTGTCGGGGAAAGTTGTCACTTTATATAATGTTTGCCAGACCCTGTAAAGGGGGGTCGGTGTCTAATATAAAATAAAATCTTATCTAAGTTGTGTATATACTTGTAAAGTTTGACATAAATTAAATTAATAATATCACGTCGTTTTAATTATAGTCAAGTTTCTAATGAATACAATTATGTACTCACTGCAGCAATAGAACTAATGTTATTATATCCTAAAAAGAGAAATAAAAATGTTATGTCGAATATTTGTTCGGTCAAAATACAAATTCAATAGAACACGATACAATCGGAAACAAGACCAGATGGTGCGACGCGTGACTCACCGCTCGCTAACTTGTAAACAAGTATCACGCCACCGGTGCCGCGCCGTTCCATTGGTCGCAAGATTTATCAATTTCTTGCGGCTTGCATTAAAGTTTTATAGTTTCTAACAGTGTTGGGTTCCGCTTATAATTATTAATTTTACTGTATTACTTATTTATACTATTTTATTATAATTATGTATTTATATTATTATTATGTACTGTATACTGTTTCCGGTGTTCACCAAAGATATAAATGAATGTGTCACGATTCAGTCAAACTGATAACTTATTCTAGACATAACACACTCACCAAAAGTATGTACAGTTCCTAAAATTTTTAATATTTCTACTTAATAATAAATCATAAAATAAAATAGGACAAAATTAAAACGGAAATAAAAAATAAAGGAATAAAAGAAATAAGAGAAAATTAAAATCTACAGTTCATCCAACGAGCCCCGAGTGGTCACTTGTCATCGTTAGATCGCTCTCCAATTTTAACCTTGTGGCGAACGGCGGCTGCACTACGTCATCTGCTACGCCGCTACGCCGCTACGCTGCTCGGCTACGATGATGTCTACGCCACATTCCAATATGTGTGACGTAGTCTACGCCTACTTCTTGACAATCAGGCCACCCGTTGAGACAGATAATGTTTCTATCTCTATCACTCTCGTTGCGCTTTCAATACGAATAAAGAAATGTCCGTAACTCACAAACCCCTAGGGATAAAAATCCAGATTTTTGTGGTAATGTTGGAAATGATCTAAGCCACGTGCAACACCAAAAAAAGGGGGGGGTTACAGATCTTAATCTCGACTTATTCGTGCTGAAAGTTTTGTTGTTGCGCACCTTTTTAAATTGATTCCTATATCTCCGTCCTGGAATGAGATATCGTTTTGGTCCAAACGGCCTTTGGGAGAGGGCTTCTTGGGCTATCTCTGAAACTAGCCTGCTTTGTCCAATTCCTAGTGGAAGGGGGACCACGTGTCCACGCGGTTTCCACTTTTTAGGGTGCAGCTCTGTCAGTTTGTACCGGAAAAATCCGAAAGTCGGGTCGAAGGTGTATGGCACTTAGGGCTTTAAAGCTGCACTAGAAAAAATGCACGTCATCGATCGAAATCGGGAGGCGCACGCCACTTTGTGTAATGAACACACGGTTTTTCGGGTTTTTCTGTAATAACTTTTGACCCAGTGGTCTCCTGGTCACGCGGTTTTCACGACTACGTTCCTCGTCACCTTCCGCTTCTTTAGACACAACTTTCACTATAATCTGTGCACTTTTCACTATTTTTCTGATTTTTTGAACGCGGAGCGGCCTATTATCGTGGCGCTTGGGCTCGCGGTTGCGCTGCGACTGGTTAGGTTAGGTTAGGTTAGGTTAGGTTAGGTTCACCGATGTCCCCGAGGTGACGCAAGCAGAGATGAGAGCGGCCGTGTCGCGACTCCGGTCTAAGAACACGGCCCCGGGACCCGACGGAGTTCCTGGTCGAGCACTCGTCCTGGCTCTGAAGGAGCTAGAGCCCCAGCTGAGGGGGCTCTTCACGGCATGTCTCGAGCAGGGTCAGTTTCCTAGTGTATGGAAGGAGGGGAAGCTGGTCCTGCTCAGGAAGGAGGGGCGCCCCGCGGACTCGCCGTCCGCGTATCGGCCCATAGTGCTGCTCGATGAGGCGGGCAAACTTTTTGAGCGCATTATCGCAGATCGCCTCGTCAGCCACTTGTGCAGGGAGGGGCCGGACCTGGATGACAACCAATTTGGTTTTCGTCGGGGGCGCTCCACCATAGACGCCATCATGCGCGTGAGGGCCCTGGCGGAGGAGACGGTGTCCCGGGGTGGGGTGGTACTGGCGGTGTCTTTAGACATCTCCAACGCTTTCAACACCCTACCCTGGAGTTGTATTCGGGAGGCTCTGAAATACCATCGCGTGCCTCCCTACCTCCGCCGCACGGTAGGGGCTTATCTGGAGGGTAGATGCGTCACTTATCGGGGACGTGACGGTGCCGGTCGGCACCTCATGTCGTGCGGTGTTCCACAGGGATCGGTCTTGGGACCGCTCCTGTGGAACATCGGCTACGACTGGGTGCTGAGAGGCGAGCTCCCGTCGGGCGCCAACTTGACGTGTTATGCGGACGACACGCTTGTCACTGCCCGGGGGAGCTCGCACAGGGAAGCGACGTTGATAGCCGCGGCTGCGGTGTCACTGGTGGTGAACCGCATCCGGCGCCTGGGCCTGGAGGTGGCCCTAAACAAGTCGGAGGCTATGGTGTTTCATGGCCCCCGACGTGCGCCGGCGCCGGGATCACACATCGTGGTAAGTGGGACCCGGATAGCTGTCGAGTCCACCATGAAGTATCTGGGATTGGTGCTCGACAGCCGATGGGAATTCGGGCCCCACTTCCGGCGGCTGGTGCCCAAGCTGATGGGTGCAGCGGGCGCGCTTTCAACGTTGCTTCCCAATTTGGGGGGCCCGAGCGCCGCCTGTAGGCGGTTGTACGTGGGAATCGTGCGGTCCATGGCCCTGTATGGGGCCCCTGTGTGGGCGATGGACATGACGGCCAGCACACTCGCCATTCTGCGTAAGCCGCAGAGGGTGATGGCCGTCAGAGTCATCCGCGGGTACCGCACGATTTCCTACGAGGCGGCTTGCGTCCTGGCCGGATCCCCGCCCTGGGACCTAGAGTCGAAAGTACTCGCGTCATTATATCGATGGCGCGAGGAAGAGCGGGCACGGGGCTCGAGGCTGGTGCAGCGGCAGATCGCGCTGCGCCGAGAGGAGCTCCGTCTGGCCTTGGTGGCGGAATGGCGGCAAAGGCTTCTGCGCCCTACCGCCGGCCTCGCAACCGTCGAGGCGATCCGGCCAGTACTCGACGACTGGCTCGGGAGAAGGCACGGATCCCTGTCGTTTAGGGTGACACAGGTGCTGTCGGGGCACGGTTGCTTCGGCAAGTACCTGTGCCGCATAGACAGGGAGCCGGACGCTCGGTGCCACCACTGCGTCCACTGCGGGGAGGACACGGCGCAACACACGCTCGCCGAGTGTGTAGCTTGGGAGGAGCAGCGCCGTGTCCTCACAAATGAAGTAGGAAGCGATCTGTCGCTGCCGGCCGTAGTGCGGAGGATGGTCGGCAGCGCAGAGTCGTGGGACGCGGTGGTGTCCTTCTGCGAGGACGTGATGTCGCAGAAGGAAACTGCGGAACGGGAGAGGGAGATCTCGACTCCCTTTCACGGCCGCAGAAGGCGCACCGGGCTCAGGACAAGGGCGGACAATGCCCTTTTCCGCCCCCCATGAATGGGTCCAGGGGCGAGGGACTTGGGAAAGCCCTCGCCCCCTATTCGATGGACCTGAGACGGAGGCGCATGCGGGTGTCGGCGCGTGCCTCTGAGGCGATGCACGGAGTAGCTGAACGCCTCACTACTCCGTGCAGGAGACGAGGCCTGGATAGACCGGGCCAGCACTGGTGTGGGGCTGCGGAAGAATTTTGGATTCCCGCGGCCCTGCGCGCACGTGTGGGTGGACACCGGGGTGGTTTTAGCCGGTAGGAGTCCGGCACGCCCCTTCGCTTTTCCCTAGGCGAAGGTAGTCCATGAAGATTTCCCCCCGAGAAAAAAAAAAAAAAAAAAAAAGGTTTTTTTTTTTTTTTTTTTTTTTTTTTTTTTTTTTTTTTTTTTTTTTTTTTTTATACAGTCTACCTCCAACGTGATCGGAGCCTGTTCTAACAAGTTCTCTTTCATTCCAGTTCTCGCAAGTTTTCTTCTCGTACTTTCATGCTACATACCATCTTTCTTTCATTCATCATCTTTCACTACTTTTTCTGGGTGGGATTCCCAGCTACGCTTACTAGCTACGCTAATTATAATAATCTATTTTCTTAGGGATACAAGGGCAGGTTGATTTTTACATTACACACATATAAAACACACATAAAAAACACAGACAACAACACAGGGCGTCACTTTTGTTTTATACTTATTTATCTTATTACTATTTTTACATTTCCTTAACTATACTATTTACTTACTTTATATTTTTATGTTTATCTTAATATTAACATTATATTATGTAAACATAACTTTCTTAGGCTATTTGTTTCTATTTATTACTCTTTCTACAATTTTTATACAGTATTTTATAAATAGTTCTCTATTTTTTCCCGAGATTAGCTCCTGAATCGTCTCAAGTGTCAGGTTTTGTTTTACTGTTTGCTCGAGTTCAAATCTTTCATTTATATGAATTGGACACTCTAAAAGCAGGTGTTGTACTGTTTCCGCTTGGACTGAGTCGCAGACGCACGATGGACTCTCCTTGCATTTAAAACGATTAAGATAATCGGAAAATCCACCGTGCCCCGTCAGGATTTGTGTAGTCAACTGTGTCGGTACGAATTTTCGCACCACTTTGTAGGCCGCCTTCGCGTCCGGGAGGAAGAGTTTTGTTGTTGACGCAGTTTCTTCCGCTTGGTACCTGCGGTTCCATTCGTCAAGCGTCGCCATACGAATGCTACGCTTGACGAATGAAACAGGGCATCGATCGTAATCCGGTCTCTTTTTCGACTTCAGGGCAGCCTCCTTCGCTAGTTTGTCAGCCCTCTCGTTACCATCCAACCCCACGTGAGCCTTTATCCAGAACAAAGTAACTACCTTGTTCTGGAGAGATATGGATCTCAAATTATCTCTGGCTTCCACAGCGAGGGGGTGGGGGCAACCGGGGTTTTTAATAGTTTGAAGGGCCGCCATGGAGTCACTAAATATCCCAAACGTGGACGCCTTGTGCCCGAGGATCTCCTTTGTTGCCTTGCATATGGCCAGGAGTTCAGCCTGGTAAACCGTGCAGTATTTTGGTAGAGCAAGCTTGAGGGCTTTGGATTCTTCCTCGCGACTCCATATGGATAGTGCGGCTCCGACTTTGCCCTCAATCTTGCTCCCGTCCGTGAATATACGCACGTCATAGCAGTTGTGTTCTTTCATTTGCTCTTGATTCACCAGGCTTACTATATTCCAGTCCTCGTGCTCGGCCGGGTGTGGGGCCTCGATTGCAGGAGCCATCCGCTCGACCTCCCCGTCCCCAAGGGCCGGCCATGGAACACCCCTCTTGGCTTCATACAGTGAAGCTGCCTCACGAACTCGGAGGTCAAGAGGGAGTATTCCAGCGAGCACCAGCGCCGAGTTCAGGGAGACCGTGCGGTAGGCTTTGCACAATTTCTGCGCAATTCCACGCTGAAGAGTTGCCAGCTGCTTAATGACCATAAGCTTGGCTGTGGCCGGCGCCCAGACTCTGGCAGCGTACAGTACGGTTGGCTCTATGGTGGCAACGTATATCACTCTTAAGACCTCTGGGTGAAGCCCCCAGCTTACTCGTGCCGCTCTCGATAGCTGTTTAAATATACCCATGGCCTTCCTGCAGACGCTCGAGACGTGGGCGTTGAATGTAAGCTGGTGGTCGATTATAACTCCCAACAGCTTGATCTCTTTTGACATACCAATAACAACACCGCCCATGTCCAGGCGAGGAGTGTCATACTTAAGCTTCCTAGTGATAATCATTGCACTTGTCTTGTGCGGGGCAAACTTTAGCTTGTTGTTGACCCCCCACGCCTGGACACGCCCGAGGGTATCATTGGCACGTCTCTGCACCTCTTCTCCAGTCTCCCCGTCGAACATCAAGACGACGTCATCTGCAAACGCCTGGCAATACTCTCCACTGTTTTCGAGACTTTTCAGAAGAGGGTCGAGCAGCAGGTTCCACAAAATTGGGCCCCCGATTGAGCCTTGAACACATCCCTTATTCGTTCCCTTACCATGTTCCTCCCCAGCGTACTTGACCACCACCTTCCGGTTACTAAGATAGCTGTCTATGACCCGCCTCAGATTTACTGGACACTTTTCCTCAGCCAGTCGGACTCTTATTGCTGGCCACCAGGCGCTGTCGAAGGCTCCCTCTATATCTAGCGATACTAATGCAATTATTTTCTTTTCTTTTAACTTCTTGCGGAATCAGAATATAGAGGGAGTCTTCGGCGCCCCTCTGTGGCATGAATCCGTACTGGCGAGTACTCATCCTTGGTAATAGATGGAATTTGAGGCGGGTCACCAGCATCTTTTCGTAAATCTTGCCTAGTATAGGCAGTAGTCCAATTGGTCTGTACGCCTTTGGAGTGGTGTAGTCTCCTTTTCCTGGCTTCCCCAGCATTACAACTGTAGCTACCTTCCAAGCCGTGGGGAAATGATATAGCTCCAGGCATTTATTGAGCAACGACAAAAAGAGTTCTGGATTGGCTTCTATGGTATGGCAGCAGATGTCCGCAGTGAAACCGTCCACACCCGGGGCCTTTTTTGGGTTGAAGGATCCACTCGCCTGTCTTAATTCGGCCATTGTGAAAGGTGGGTCGCAATACTCAGTTTGTTTACCAACATTCACATTATTGGACTCATTTCTAATCTGGCGGTGATAGGCGTTATCGTTGATCTTCAGATCCTCCGGATAGAAGTTATCCGCTAGTAGCTTTGCGGACCCCTTCGCGTCCAGGAACTCTCCGTCCTTTACCAGTACAGAGTCTTCCTCCCTAGTAAGTCGTCGTGGCCTAACGGATAAGACGTCCGGTGCATTCGTGTTGAAGCGATGCACCGGTGTTCGAATCCCGCAGGCGGGTACCAATTTTTCTAATGAAATACGTACTCAACAAATGTTCACAATTGACTTCCACGGTGAAGGAATAACATCGTGTAATAAAAGTGAAACCCGCAAAATTATAATTTGCGTAATTACTGGTGGTAGGACCTCTTGTGAGTCCGCACGGGTAGGTACCACCGCCCCGCCTATTTCTGCCGTGAAGCAGTAATGCGTTTCGGTTCGAAGGGTGGGGTAGCCGTTGTAACTATACTGAGACCTTAGAACTTATATCTCAAGGTGGGTGGCGCATTTACGTTGTAGATGTCTATGGGCTCCAGTAACCACTTAACACCAGGTGGGCTGTGAGGTCGTCCACCCATCTAAGCAATAAAAAAAAAAAAAAAAAAAATAGTAGTCGTTCTCGATATTACTCTGTATATTCCACTCCAAACCCCCTCTCTGTCTTGCCTACAACAAAAATCTTTCCAGCTATCGGTCTGCGCTTTAGCTGCCTCCTCCTCATACTCTTCTTTCTTTTTTAGGTACTCTTCAACGACCTTGGACCTGCGAATTGGAGCGGCGTTTCGCACTCTACGTTTCCTGGTGGCGACTTCCTTCTTCATCCCAGCTAGTTTCTCGGACCACCACGGCAAGGTAAGTTTTTCTTTTGTTTGTTTAATTGGTATTGAGATTGTACATGTATTGTCTATTGTTTTGGTAAGTGTATTTATTGTTTTTTCCAATTGTTCTATAGTGTTTATGTTATTTATTTCTGCTGCTGTAAGTTGGTTTTCTTGCATTAATTGGCTAAGCTTCTCATGAAACTTAAGCCAATTTGCTTTTTTTGTGTTAAACTTTCTAGTTGTTCTTGAGATATTGATGCCTTTTGACCTTTGTAGCCGAATATTAAATACAATACCGTTGTGGTCCGAGCTCGTGAGACCTTCGTCAATTTTCCAGCCGTCCACCAAGTCTAGTAGGTCGACTGAACACGCGGTGATGTCTATGTAGCTTGTATACCGCTTACCTCCTCGAATGCAGTCGAAAGTCGGAGTTTGCCCTGCGTTGAGTATGTGTAGGCCCATCTCCTCAAGCGTCCCAGAAAGGTCTTCACCCCTATGATCTATTATTGGGCTTCCCCACCACGAGCTTTTCGCGTTCGTATCTCCTCCAACGAGCAATTTTGTAGACCCAATCTCGAGCTCTATCCTTTTCAGATGCTCCAGGTAGGGTTCTATAGGGGAGTCCGGCTCAAAGTAAAAGGAGACTAGTGTGATCTCCCAAGCAACCGTTTGGATCCCCACCACCATGATGTTTTTGGTGATGAGTTTTGGATACTGTATAACTTTGAAGTCGTTGTTGAAGACAACTATTGCTGCCTTAACGGTTCCATCTCCACCAGTGTCCTGGAAGATCCTGACGCCTCTATGGCTCCTCAACGCCTTCCCTCCACCCACATAAGGTTCTTGTATGAGTGCTACAGCTACTCCGCGCTTCTCTGCCTCAACAAGTAGCTCGTTGGTTGCTAGCTTTTTGCGCTGGAGGTTCGCTTGTATAAAGCTGTATTTTGTGGTGACAACCTTGGCGTTAACAATACGCTACAGTCGAACGGGCCAGTTCGTCCCAGCGGCGGCGCACAGGACACCCAGAACTGAAGGCATGCTCTATCTGCGTTAATTTCGCCTTTCTGCAGTTTCTGCAGGCCGGTGACCCCCCAGCTAGCCAGTCCGGGCACTCCGTTCTCATGTGAGGGCCGCCGCAGTGGCTGCATGCATCTGCAGTCTCATGGCAGTATTTACGGCTGTGGCCGTACCCCAGGCAGCGCGTGCACTGGACTAGCGGGGTCTGATCTTCTGCTCTGACCCGCTGGAGATCTATATAGACATATCCCATTTCCGTTACCCGCCTCCAGACACTGGGCGAGACGCTAATAATTACGTGATTAGTGTGAGGGTTTCTGGCTTTCCTTCTATATTTCACTACTATCCTGTCCTCCCCCTCCTCAAGGCCGCGGAAAACAGCCCCATTCTGGTTCCGAAGAGCCTTGAGGATGTCCTCATCGGTATTTACCGTCAGTACATCCCCAAGCCTAACCAGCGGATCTTTGTTCTCCACGTCCTCGATGGTGAGGCTGCCACCTTCTTTTCCTATTCTATCCTTTATTTTATCTCGTTCTTCCTTAGACTCAAAGCCCATTATTACTTTCCTATTTTTGGCCTTTCTTACCCTCTCCACTTTTACCCATCCCTCCTTAGCGTCTATGGTCCTCCTTACTCTTTCGAGCACTTCTTCTCCTGTTTCCGTCTCCACGGTCGAGGTGACCGCGACCGAGTGCAGCGTGCGCTTTTGCAGCGCCCTGTCGCTCTGGGTCGCGGTCACCCCGGCATAGGTAGGCGTTTCTATCTTTTCCATTTTTTCGGCATGCCTTTCAATCGTCGCCTTTAGTTCTTCCATTCTCCTGCCGCTTTCCCGCATCAGGTTTGTATGTTCCTCTAAGCGTGCCATGATTAGGCTTTCGTTGGAGGTAGAGGAGGGAGAGGGAGCGGAGCTGCAAGGAGGAGCATCAAACGCTCTCACTCCCCTCACCGTTGTACTTCCCTTCGTCTTGAGCTCTTTTTCAGCTTCCTTGACTAGCTCAAGTAGTCGTGTGAGTGCCTTTTCAACCCCCTCTTTTATCTCTGTCTTGAGGTTTCGTGAGGCCCTCAAATGGGCCTTCGCCTTATTCAGACAGGCTGCCGCCTCTGCTGCTCTGCTGACGTAGAATTTTTTGGGGGACTCGTCATTTCCCGTTGATGCCCTGCGCGCGGCGGTGATGTTTTCAGCTGGCATGGTGGCCGCCTTAGTTTTTTCTGCAGGGCCTGCCTGCGTTGTCGCATTGGTCTTTGTTATTTCTGGACATGTTTTCGCAGGGTTAGGTTAGGTTAGTTTTTTTTTTTTTTTTTTTTTTTTTTTTTTTTTTTTTTTTTTTTTTTTTTTTTTTTTTTTTCTGCCTTTCCCCGTTCGTAGGATCAACGGGATCTTGTTGGTCTACATTTTCTCATTCATATCAGTTCTCGCATTTATGCCTCTCGCACTTTCACGCTTCATACTACACTTTCATTCATCACCTTTTATTCTTCTTCGGGAAATTACTCCCGCTAATTTATACTACTTGTACCTTTATTTCTTAATTTTATCAGGGGAATTAATTTTTTCAGAGTTCTTACTTTTATTCCAAAAAAAAAAACAGTTTTGTTATTTACACTATAGCCTTTTGGGATCTTTACATAACCTTACATTACTAATTACTTTGTACAGTGTTCTCTTAAATTCTAACATTTTGTATTTTCTTATTCTATGCTTAGTGTCTATTTACATTTATATTCTTATTTCTATACATTGTTATACTTTGTTATTTGTATTTTTGTTCTTATATCTATGTTACAATAATATGTTTATCTGTGGACACTGTTATTAGCCAGCAGTTATTAGTGCATTTTACTATAGTCTTGTAACCCAGTTGCTCATATTTTCCTACTCACTTATTTCTTTTTTTTTTTTTTTTTTTTTTTTTTTTTTTTTCCTTAATTATTAGCTACTTAATTTATGACAATAATATATAAATATACATATTATATCTATATTTATTGACTTTCTTTTACTTTTTCTATATTTTATCCTATTTTCAGTTGTTTGTTGGGGCACGATTTTTGAGTTTGTGTGTGTGTCTGAGTGTGTGTTATTGATATAATCATATATATTCACTATATATTCAGTATATCTGTATTTATTTGTTTTTTGTTGTTCGGTTTCCATCGCTTTGTCTGTTTCACCGTTGCGCTCCTGTTTTTTGTACTCCCGGTTTGTGTTTGTGCATGTCATGTTTGTGTGTGTTTGTGTATGTTTATGTGTGTTTGTGTGTATTGCTGTGTGCGTTACGTACCCGTCTTGGTGTGAGTTAGTAATATGCTGTGTTAGCGCGGGCCAGATAGTCCCATTTTTGTCGAACTGGGCACTCTGCGCTGAAGGCGTTGTGGTCTGTTTTCTGCAGCTTTGAGTGCGAGCAGTTGCAGCACTGCGGTTCGTTTCCCGCGATATAGTCTGCGCATTTTTCACGCAGATGGGGTCCGCCGCAGTGGCTGCATCTGTCCGCACTTTCAGTACAAAATTTTCGGCCGTGACCAAAAGCCAAACATTTCGTGCATTGGATGAGCGGGGACTGGTCCTCCACCCTGATCCTCTGCAGGTCAAGGTAAAGAGCTCCAGCCCCCGTCATCCTCTGCCATACTATTGGTCTGACCTGGACCACAACATGCGCTGTTTTTGGGTTCTTCGTCCTTTTCTTATACTTTACTGTAATTTCTCTGTCTATTTGCTCGAGCCCTGCAAAGATATCATAGTTTTGCGAGTGTAGCGCCTTGACCATCTCGCCGTCCTCACTATCCAAAAAGACGTCCTTAAGGACGACGAGAGGGTTTTTATTTTGCATTCGCGCTACTACTAACCCTTCCCCTTTGCTTTCGATTCTGGTCTTAACTTTTTCGAGGTCGGCTTCCGTGTCGCATCCTAAAATTACCGTCTGGTTTTTCGCCTTTCTCACCTTATTAATTTTTAAACCTGTTGTCCTGGCGTCAACTACCTTCTTCACTCTTTCTAGCACCTCTTCGGCAGTTTCTAGCTTTCCTTCAAGAGTGACTGCCACAGAGTGAAGTGCCGGCCTGTGCCTTGACCTAGTGGCGGCTACGCTGGCATATGACCTGGAGATGGGTCTTTGCTCGCATGTGACCACACCTTTGGCGACTTCGTCAATGAGAGTTTTTGCTGACGCGACATCACCGGCAATACCATCGATCCTATCGCCGAGGGTATTCTGGGAGCAGACCATGACTTTGACGCTCTCGGCGGTTTTGTCAATAGTCTCCCCAACCTCGTCGACTCTGTCGATGATCTTGTCGATGATGTCAGCGCCGCCGTCGTCGCGGAGAACATTTTGTTCTTCGAAGGATGCGGTCATTTTGACTTCCAGGTCATTTAGTCGTGCCTGCAGGTTTGTCTCCACTTGGCCCAGGCGTTCCAGGATGTGATATCCGTATTCTGAAGTTGTAGCAGAGGGCGACCGTGGTTTTGTCGCCGCGTCCGAGCACGTCAACCGCTTGCTGAGTTCGTAGAGGACGCGCTGGCCCCTGTCCGACCGAACCTCCAGGAAGCTCTTAATGTCCCTCCTCATTTGAGGGTATTCACTAACCTTTGAGGGAATATCCTCAAAGGTTTTCATTAATTCCTGGAGGAGTTGGTCGCTCGGCATTGCAGCGTAGTTGTCTTGCTGCTTCTTATAGGTCTCCATATTGTCCAGGGACCTTCTGCTTCGTTCAGGTCTGCGAATGAAGGTTCTGGCAGCGTCCTTTACTGCGCTAGGTGCGGCAGAGGGGCTAGGGGTGACGGGTTTAGTCGCGGCGCCAGACGTCGTTGGAGTGCGATACATTCTGTGTAGTCTTGTTTGTGTTGGTGGTGGCGTGTGTATGTTGTGTCTGCTTGTGTGTATTGCGAGTGTGTAGTGTTTTGTGCGTAGGCTATGCGAGAAGAACAGGGAAAATTGTCGATATCCGTCTAACCCTGTATATGGGGGTCAGCGTCAAAATAAAACGAAAAATTGTATGTATAAAATAATAAAATAATTAACTTAAGTCTAAGTTTTAGGTAGATTTATAGGTCTAATTAAATCTATTTTGCAACTATAATGGTCCTCTGCCCCTTATATACGGTCTAATGTCACAGGAAATTAAAAATATAAGATAAAAAAAAAACTTTTTGTTGAAGCGGGGGTGAGGGGGTGTCAAAACTAGGGGAGGGGGTTCCCCGTATAGGACTTTAATCGTGGTGTCTACGACAATTCGAAATTATTTTGTTACAATTGTGGTAAAGTAGGTTCTTGACAAAAAGCATTAATTAGTTTTCAAGTTAATTTAGTATTTTTATAAAAACAATAACATTTGCGGTCACGGCGGAAAGGTGGCACTGAAGTAAACCCTTAAAATAGGGTCAAATTATAATTACGCGCAGACGCAAATTAGTTCATAAGATAGTCTAGGCCATAGTGAATAAAATAGTGTATAAATTATAATTTTAGGCTGGACATAAGGTCTTTCATTTTTGTTACTTAGTCTAGGGTCTTCTCAGGCATTCCGTCCTCTATTACCATTCCAGTTCTATCATTTATCCCTCTCGTACTTTCGTTCTTCTCATTCATACTTTAATTCTTAATTCTTAAACTTAACTTGGGGTCTAGGATGTTTTGGGATGGGCAGTTTACTTTTATTACAATTTCTTAATCTACATAATAATTTACATACAATTTTTCTTACCGACTATATCTTACGCTATACTTAACTACTATTTATTTTAACTTATTCCATTAATGCTACTCTACAATATACTCACGATATTGTGATAACATAGTTTTATTCTTTGTTTTTCTTATTTACTATTTTTACTATTTGTACAGCATATTCTATAAACAGTTCCTTAACATTCTTTTCAACTATCAATTTACACAAATTTTCCTTATTTACAATTATATTTATTTTGTTTTCAAGCTCGAACCTTTGCTTTCCAAAAATGGGACAACTCGTCAGCAGGTGTTCGACCGTTTCCGGCATGCCAGGTTCACAGGCACACGAGAGGTCCCCCTTACGCTTGAACCTAGCCAAGTATTCGGAGAACCCTCCATGCCCCGTAGTGAACTGGGTAATGTGCCCAGTTATCCTCATTTTCCTTACAGTGCTGTATGCCGCTACTGCATCCGGAAAAAATATTTTGGTGACTGATGCTCTGTCACTATCCCGATATCGCCTGTTCCATTCGTCAAGCGAGCCACCCCGGATGATTCGCTTGACGTATGAAACGGGGCACAGGTCGTAGTGTGGGCTCCTTTTCGACAGCAGAGCGGCTTCCTTAGCGAGTTGATCTGCTCGCTCGTTTCCCTCCAATCCCGCGTGTGCCTTAATCCAGTATAAGGCAACGGTCTTATTTTGCAGTGTGCATTCTTTTAACATTTTTCTTATGTTTACGGCTAGTGGATGGAGGGAACCGTGGTTTGTGACTGTGAGGAGTGCCGCTTTGCTGTCGCTAAAGACTAAAAGTAGACCCGTTTCGGAGCTGGGCTTCCTTAACTGCATAGCTTAGAGCCAGGAGTTCGGCCTGATAGACGGTACAGTAGGGTGCGAGAGCAAGCTTGAGGGACCTTATCTCGACCTCACCATCCCAAATGGATAAAGCGGCCCCGACTCGGCCCTCAATCTTGCTCCCGTCCGTGAAAATTCTCACGTCAAGATGGTTGAGATTGTTGTATTGTTCCTCGTCTACCAGATTGCCGAACTCCAGACTCTGTTGCTCTGCGGGATGAGGGGCATCCATCGCGGACGACATTCGCTCGATCTCCCTGTCCCCAAGCCATGACTGGCATACTCCCTTCTTGGCCTCAAATAGAGAGGCTGCCTCTCGAACTCGGAGATCCAAAGGGAGTATCCCAGCCATTAACATTGCCGAGTTCAGGGAGACCGTGCGATATGCCTTACAAAGTTTTTGAGCGAAGCCCCTTTGGATAACATTTAGCTGTTTTTGGACCCCCAGCTTATATACTGATTCGTGCCACACTGCAGCCGCGTACAGCACCGTAGGCTCCACTACCGCCACATATATCACCCTGATAACCTCAGGACTCAATCCCCAACTAACTCTAGCTGTGCGTGCGAGGATTTTATACATCCCGATAGCTTTTTTACATACATTCCTAACGTGTGTGTTGAATGTGAGCTTATCGTCGATAGTGAGCCCCAAGATCTTGAGTTCTTTATAGGTGGCGATCTCCGTTCCGCCCATGTTCAAGCGTGGTGTGTCGTACTTAAGCCTCCGCGTTATTGTCATCGCACAAGTTTTGTGCGGCGCGAATTTGAGCTTATTTCGGACGCCCCACGCTTGAACATGTTCGAGGGAGGTGTTTGCCTGTCTTTCTATTTGCAGTGCAGAGTCTCCATCGAACACCAGGACCACATCATCGGCAAATGCTTGTATGTATTCACCTCTGGCTTGAAGTTGGTGAATTAATGGGTCGAGGAGCAAGTTCCATAAAATTGGGCCTCCGATGGATCCCTGCACGCAACCTTTGGTAGTAGCCCTGTCATATTCAGCACCTGCGTAGCGCACTGAAACCTTTCTGTCGCTGAGATAGCTGCTGATGACCCGTCTCAAGTACTCCGGACACTTTTCCTCAGCCAATCGGACCTCCAAAGCCGGCCACCACGCGCTATCGAAGGCTCCCTCTATATCCAATGACACTATTGTAATAATGCGTTTTTCCTTCAGTTTCTCTTTTACATGTTGCATTAGTATATAGAGGGAGTCCTCGGTGCTCCTTTGGGGCATGAAGCCGAATTGGCGAGTACTCATCTTCGGTAATAGATGGTACTTGAGTCGGGCCACCAGCATCTTCTCGTACAGCTTTCCCAGCACAGGCAAAAGACCAATCGGCCTGTGCGATTTCGGTTCAGTGTACGAGTTCTTTCCCGGCTTCCTCAGTATCACCACTGTTGCCGCTTTCCAGATTTTCGGAAAGTATCTATGTTCTAAACACTTATTGATTAGACCGAGAAAGAGTTTTTGGTCTAGGTCTATTGCATGAGTGCATATATCGGACGTGAGTCCATCTGCCCCTGGTGCCTTCTTTGGGTTAAAGCTTCTTAGAGCATGCTTGAGTTCGTTAACAGTAAACGAGGGTACATGCTCATCATGCACACCTTCGCTTATTTTAGCCCTCCTTCTGGTTTCGGCATGCTCATCATTATCCTCCTCTTCCCGGTCCTCCGGGTAGAAGGTCTCTGCCAAGAGCTTTGCTGACTTTTCAGGGTCCAGCGGGGCTCCATCCACATCCGTTAAAGGGCAATCTTCCTCCCTTGTCCGAGCTCTACTCATCACCCTATATATTCCCTCCCAGACCCCTTCCCTGTCCTGCTTCCCACAGAACTCCTTCCAGCTCCCGGCTTGGGCCTCTCTAACTTCCGACTCATATTTTTCTTTTTGTTTCAGGTACTCATCAACCACGTGTTGTCTTCGATCCTGCGCTGCGTTCCTGATGCGGCGTCTCATCGTGTTCGTCTCCTTCCTCATCTCTGCGAGCTTCTCCGACCACCACGGTATGGTAAGTATTTCTCTGCTTGTCTTTTTTGGAATTGATTGTTCACAAGTTTTTGTTATTATGTTTGTATATGTATCGATTGCAGATTCTACTTTTGTTTGATTGTCTATTGTATCTATCAAAGTTGTCATATTGTTATCTAGCAGTAATTGGGCCATCTTCTCATGAAACAGGCTCCAATTGGCTTTTTTAGTGTTAAATATCCTAGTAGTTCTTTCAATTTTGATGCTTTTTGATTTTTGGAGTCTAATATTGAATACCATACCATTGTGGTCCGAGCTCACTAGGTCTTCATCGACTCGCCATCCGTCTATCAGGTCCAGCATGTCTTCAGTACAGAACGTCACATCCACGCGGCTTTGGTACCTCTTACCTCCTCTGATCGTATCAAATGTCGGGACATCTCCCTCGTTTAGAATCTGTAGGCCCAACTCTCCGAGAGTCCCCATCAGTTGTTCTCCTCGTGCATCATCTTCCTTACTCCCCCACCAGGTACTCTTAGCATTCGCGTCACCTCCAAAGATAAGCCTTTTGGGTCCCGTTTTTCTCTCTATCCTTTTGATCTGTTCCAGATAAGACTCTATGGGCTTGTCTGGCTCGAAGTAATAGGACACCAGCGTGATCTCCCAGGCGCTGGTCCGGATCCCCACCACCACGATGTTATTGGTGGTGAGTTGCGGGTACTGTATCACGTCCAAGTCGTGATCAAAGACAGCTATCGCAGCTTTGACAGTCCCATCTCCTTGTGCAGTGCTTTGGAAGACCCTTACGCCCCGGAATCCTTTCATACTCCTTACCCCGCCCACGTAAGGCTCTTGAATTAAGGCTATTGCGGCTTTACGAGTAGTGGCTTCAATGGCCAACTCAGCGGTTGCTAATTTTTTCCTTTGGAGGTTTGCTTGTAAAACTCTGTAGGGGGGTGATGGGGTCCATTCTTTGGTCTAACTTTAGCAGTGGTATTCCACTGCTCGCCGTGCTATATTGTCTCATTTTGCCATTACGGGGCACTCCCTACTAAAAGCGTTGTGTGCTGTGGTTGTCATATTTGCCTTCCGGCAGTTACAGCAGGTAGGCTCTATGCCTGTCAGTCTGTCCGGACAATCGGCCCTCATATGTGGTCCGCCGCAATGGCTGCAGCTTGGTAAAGCTTCTTTACAGAATTTTCTGCTATGTCCGAACCCCAGACAGAGGGTACACTGCACCAGTGGCGTTTGGTCCGCCACTTTAACTGGTTGTATATCAATGTGCAGCGACCCCATGCTCAGGGCTCGGTTCCAGATGGTTGGGGACACTTTTAGCACTACGTGGTGGGTGTGAGGGTTACGGGCACTCTTTTTATATTTTACCTCTATCCTGTCATCCTCTTTGTTGAGGTTACGGAAGAGGTCTTTATTTTTGCTTCTTAAGGCTTTTTGGAGGTCCTCGTCGGAATGCATCTTTAAAACATTATAGAGTATCAATAAGGGATCCTTATTTTTTATCTCTTCAACGACGAGTTCCCCCTCTGACTTTTTTAATCTTTGCGTTGCCTTTGTTCTCTCTTCTTCTGTTCTGTAACTCATTATAACTTTCCTGTCTTTGATCTTCCTCACTCTTTCCACTCTCACCCACCCTTCATCTTCACTAGCAGTTTTTCGGAGTTCCGTGAGAATACCATCGCCTGTTTCATTTTCGTCTTTAGATGAGACCATTATTGAATGTAATGTGGTGGATTTTGGGGATTGCCTCCCCGGCTGGGATACCACCACATCCGCATAAGTCGCTTTTTGAGTCCTGAATATTTGTTTCAGCTCTTCCATCTTCTCGGAGTTTTCTCTTAGGAGACTGCAATTTTCTTCCAGTTTTTTCTTTAATGCATTTAAGGTCTCATCCTGACCTTTATCCTTTTCCTTGGTCTCTGCTTCTTTCTCTTTATGCGTTCCCTTTTCCTCTACTTTCTGCCCCCTTATAACTTTTCCTTCCGCCTCTTTTACAAGCTCATAAAGCCTTTCTATTGCTTGTAAGACTGCCATTTTTATATCAGTCTTCAAATTTCTCGAATTTTCAAGATTTAATTTGGCCTTACTAAGACAGGCTCTAGCTTCCGCAGTCTTGCTTGGAAAGCCTTGTATTTTTTGTTTTTGGGGGGCTTCAGATGGCTTTTTTGTGGGAGATGTTGGTGTTTTCAATTTTATGGCTTGGTCGGCCTTGGCTGATTCCCATTCTCCCACACTTCGTCTTACGCTCCTTGTAATATTTGGGTCATCTGTATTGGATGATCCAGCATGTTCTACGTTTTTCGGAGGAGAGTTTAGATTTTTGGTCACTGGGGTTCTAATATTTGCGTACATCGTTAATTTTATTTTTATTTTCCTTGCAGTGAGGACGCGTCAATATCACGTAATATAATTACATAAACAGGACGTCACAAAAGGTTTGTATAAGTTATATAAGGGACGGTACAAATAAGCAAAATAAAATAAATAAAAAATTATATCTCTGTTTTTTGTTTTTTGTTACAGATTCCGTCAGGCTATACGAGTTCTAGACTCGTCGAGTGTCGGTAAGAAGGTTTTTTATTTATATGCTTGTGTGTGTGTGTTAATGTGTGTGTGTATGTGTATATGTGCGTAAGTGTGTGTGTGTGTGTGTGTGTGTGTAGGAATGTATGCAAAAAAATTTTGTTATTGAAGCGCACAAAATTTTACTCTACCTAGAGTCAGTATGAGAATGTAACTAGGTAGGTATTTTTACAACTTAAAAGATACGCGGTCAGTCAATTCGATTTCGATCTTATAATGTAAAGTTTTAAGTTTCGACTCTACGTAGAGTCTCCACCTCTATCCAAAAAACTGCTCCAGACTAAGCCCTATTTCATGCAAAAAACCCCGTTACTGTAGCTCTTCCCGTTCGCGAGATAAGGCGGTTTATTTAATTTGGGGGTTGCTACCCCTAAAGTGTCCTTATACTACCTATTTATGAGTATGCCAAAATAATAGTAAATAATTTTTTAATATTTTATAATTATAAATTTGATACTAAAAATTTTTCAGAGTCCAAGTAATAATGGACATAAGTTAATTTTAGGGGTAGGGGGTTGGGACCCTAGGGGTTGGGTGCAGGGGGAGGGGAGGTTTAAGGGTTAGGGTTTGCGGAGCAGGGGGGGTGGGTTAGGGAGGGGGGTAGAAATTTTTCGTTATTTTTGGGCTAGGACGCACGGTTTACGAGATATGAGGTATTTTTGGAATTTTTAAATACCTAAACAATTTTATCCCTCTGCCGTCGAACTGCTTGAATAAGTATTTTAAACAACCTGTTAATTTAGTTCCAATTTTCCGATTTCGCCGGGAAAAGTACCGGGGTGCAGTATTTTAATTTGGGCCGTCCGGTCCCGAGACCACAAAGGGATAGGTCACTCGGTCGATTTTTTATTCGCCCTCAAACTTAGGGGTAGTTTTTTGCCAGCTTCGTTTGCCTGGTTTTGACCTTAGGAACGGGATATCGAGACGGGGAAAAATACTGGGGTATTGGTCGCGGCCCAAATTTACCGTCAAGTCCCTTGTTTTCTGCTTTGGAAATCGGGAAAACCGAAATTTTTCCCGTTTTTCCAAAAAATCTCGTTGGGGGTGGTTTTTTGGGGTGCCAATATGTTAGTCGACCCTATGATCGCTTGTCCCCAAGACAACCGATTGTTTGTTATTTTTGCGATATCTCGCTCCCCATAGGCTCCAGGGGGTGTACAAACTTAAGCGGTAATGCCGGCCGGTACCCTTGTTCCACCTTAAATTCTATATAAAATCTATCCTTAGTCCTACTTACAATCTAAAAATTTTGTTCCACAGGAGGTGAACCGGTCCCTGATGTCCCGCCTGTCCGGAGGTCCTCCGTAGTCCACACCACCCTCAGGAAGCTGCCGAAGCTGGAGGTGGCTGACAATTTTCTGCAAATAGCTTCTAGTGCAGAAACTTCGCGTCTCAGGGGGTTGGTCCCGAGGAGTTTCCTTCCTTGTAGGAGGTTTTCTTTAGGGTGCTGCCGGGAGCAGGATGTCATAGGTACTTTCGGCTCTACGTGACGTCACAGGTTTTTTATGTCCTCTGTAACTCAAAAAATTCCTGAAATTTTGTACAATTATTGTCCAAGTGGTGGGCAATATCTAGGGGTCCAGAAAAGGTGACGTCATAGATCTTGTTTCAGCTCTGGATGAGATCTAAGTTCGTAGTGCCTTCAAAGTCTTCCAACTTCCAGGGGGATGCTCCGATTTCGAAGTTCGAAGTGTCAAATGACGTGTCTCGACATAGTTCACGATTTCGAGTTGGTGAAATTTCTCCAAGACGTCGGGAACTAGGAGCACGTGGCCACGTGGTTTTCGGTTTTTCCTTTGTGGCTCGGCGAGTTTTACCCGGAAAAATCCGAGACTTCACCTGATTGTAGCTGCCCCTGGTGCGCTTCGAACTGCAGTTCAAGAAACGTAAGTTGTCGCTGAAAATCAGGCAGCGTTGCGTCTGGAATATCTAATTTGCAGGTTAGAATCCGTTTTTTGGACCTGGTGTCTCACAGAGTAGTTCGATTTTCGCACTTTTTTCACACACGGATAGTATTCGCGAACGCGCACCTTTTGATATATAACACTTTATATTTTGCGTAAAATAACCCGTTCGTTCGATTTTTTAAACGCGGAGCGCACGCAAAACGATCCGACCGCCACGAGAGCTGAGGGGGAACTCGGGTTAGGTTAGGTTAGGTTAGGTTAGGTTAGGTTAGGTTAGGTTAGGTTAGGTTAGGTTAGGTTAGGTTAGGTTAGGTTAGGTTAGGTTAGGTTAGGTTAGGTTAGGTTAGGTTAGGTTAGGTTAGGTTAGGTTAGGTTAGGTTAGGTTAGGTTAGGTTAGGTTAGGTTAGGTTAGGTTAGGTTAGGTTAGGTTAGGTTAGGTTAGGTTAGGTTAGGTTAGGTTAGGTTAGGTTAGGTTAGGTTAGGTTAGGTTAGGTTAGGTTTTTTTTTTTTTTTTTTTTTTTTTTTTTTTTTTTTTTTTTTTTTTTTTTTTTTTTTTTTTTTTTTTTTTTTTTTTTTTTTTTTTTTTTTTTTGCCTTTCCCCGATCGTGAGATCACCGGGTCTTTTTTAGTCTAAGTTACTCATTCATTCTAGTTCTCTCTTTTATGCTTCTCGCACTTTCATGCTTCATACTGTTTCTTTCTTGCATTCATCATCTGTCATACTTAGCCGGGTGGGACTCCCGCTACTTAACCTACTATTGTTTTTATTTTTCGGGGTAAATAACATTTTGCTCATTTATTCATAAATCAATTACAAAAATATTGTTTCAAACTTATGTCTATTTTGAAGCTTATACTATTTGGATCTTATCTTTATATAATTTTAGCAATTTCAATATTATTATCTTATTCCTATGGTTTACATTTTAGCTTCTTATGCTACTGCTTATTATATTACATGCTTATTCTACTTTTTCCTATGTTATTTGTTACATTTCTCTTCTAGTTCTATTCTAACAATACTTTTTAATTTTGTTTTTCAGGGAGCTGGACAGGAGAAGAGGAAGGTAAGTTTTAATTTATGTCAAGCCCATTTCCTTTGTTTTCTTATTTTTACTGCGTATATATATACTATTGATTTTGCTTAATATATTGTATGCTTATATCTAATATATCTTAATATTATTGTAAACATACTTTATTTTCTATTTATTTCTTTTTATTACTATTCCAATGATAGCTATGCAGTATTTCAAAAACTGATTTCTATTTGTATCTATTATTATTTCATGCAACGTGTCAAGTCCAATTTTCACGTCCAACTTTTGCTCGATGTCATGTCTAGCCTGTGCAAAGATGGGACATTCCACCAGCACATGAGGAACGGTTTCTTTCACTGCTGGGTCGCAAATGCATGACGGGCTCTCTTTACACTTAAATCGACATAAGTATTCCGAGAACCCGCCATGCCCCGTCATGATTTGTGTGAGTATGTTACTGGGCTGTATCTTTCTCACTATTCTGTACGCAACCAATGCATCTGGGAAAAACAATTTAGTGACGGATGCCGTCTCGCCAGTTGTATAGCGCCGGTTCCATTCCTCAAGCGTGGTCATTCGTAGGCTTCGCTTGACGAATGAGATCGGGCAGCGATCGTAGTCTGGTCTTTTCCTGGAGTTTTCAGCGGCTTCCTTTGCAAGTCCGTCGGCCCTCTCATTGCCCTTCAGCCCTGCGTGAGCTTTTATCCAATGAAAGGTGACAGCCTTGCCTTGGAGTAACGAGGCTTTAATGTTTTGTCTTGCTTCGACTGCCAGTGGATGGGGGCTATCATAATTTGCAACGGTTTGGAGGGCCGACATGGAATCGCTATAGACTCCAAAAGATTTGCTTCCACTCTTCCTGACTTCCGACGTCGCCACACACAGCGCCAGCAGCTCTGCCTGGTAGACTGTGCAGTAGTTTGATAGGGCAAGTTTGCGGGTCTTAGTCTCGGTGTCCCCTTTCCAAATCGACAGCGCGGCTCCTACTTTGCCTCCGATTTTGCTACCATCTGTAAAAATACACTCGTTGTAGTCGCTGTTACCGTCGACTTGTTCTTGGTCCTCCAAGCAGACTATTCGTAGATCCGCACGTTCCACGGGGTGTGGCATCTCTGCAAAAGGCGTCATTTGTTCTATCTCCGCGTCAGCCAGTCCCGGCAGCAGTTGTCCCTTCTTGGCTTCGTATAATGAGGCCGCCTCACGAACTCGGAGGTCTAGGGGGAGCATACCCGCCAGGATCAAAGCTGAATTGAGTGACACGGTGCGATACGCTTTGCACACCTTTTGTGCAATTCCCCTCTGCACAGCGGCTAGTTGTTTAATTACGCCCAATTTGGCGACTGCCGGCGCCCATACACTGGCTGCGTACAGGACTATGGGCTCTATGGTGGCAGTATATATTAATTTGATGACCTCGGGGTGTAGACCCCAACTCGCTTTGGCTGCTCTGGCTAGCTGTTTGTACACCTCAATCGCCCTTCTGCAAACATTCGAGACGTGTGCGTTAAACGTCAACTTGCTGTCGACGGTCACCCCTAGAATTTTAATGTCTTCTGACATGGGAATGACTGTCCCGCCCATGTTCAGCCGTGGGGTATCATATTTCAGTCTCCTTGTTAAGGTCATAGCTTTAGTTTTTTGTGGTGCGAACTTCAGTTTGTTACTGATACCCCATTTCTGAACATGTTCGAGAACCGCATTGGCCCGGTTTTCAATTTCTAACGCCGTGTCTCCGTCGAAAACAAGGACAACATCGTCTGCGAATGCCTGACAGTACACTCCTTGGGTGTCCAGACTTTTCAGGAGTGGGTCCAACAAGAGGTTCCACAGCACAGGGCCACCGATTGAGCCCTGCACACAGCCTTTGCTGGTATTCACGCTGTGCTCTTCCCCTGCGTATCTGACTCGGACTTTTCTATCCGTGAGATAGCTGTCCAGTACTTTCCGCAGGTTCAGTGGACAGTTTTCCTGGGCTAATCGGACTCTGATGGCAGGCCACCAGGCGCAATCAAAGGCTCCCTCTATATCTAATGACACCAACGTAACTATTTTCTTTTCCTTAAGATTGTTAGAAATATGTTGCATCATGGTATAGAGGGAGTCCTCGGTGCTCCTTTGTGGCATGAACCCGAACTGCCTTGTGCTTGTCCTTGGGATAAGATGGTATTTCACGCGTGACATCAGCATTTTTTCGTATATTTTGCCCAGTATTGAGAGCAAACCGATTGGTCTATACGACTTGTGGTTTGTGTATGAGTCTTTACCCGGCTTCCGCAACACCACCACGGTAGCTTCCTTCCAGGCCTTTGGGAAGTAGCTTTGTTCCAGACATTTGTTGAGGAGCGTGAGAAATACATGAGGGCTACTGTTTATGGCATGATGACATATATCCGCTGTAAAGCCATCTGCTCCGGGTGCTTTTTTGGGGTTGAAGGAGTTACTTGCCCATTTCAGTTCTGACATGGTGAATTGCGGTTCGAAAATATTATTATTTTGCTTGCCACAATTCACTTTTTCGGCTTCTTCCCTGATTTGGCGATGGTAGTCGTTATCGCCGTCGGTAGAATCCTTTGGATAGAATGTCTCCGACAACAATTTGACTGACTGCTTAGCATCTAGAATGTTCCCGTCTTTTTCCAGTGGCAAGTCTTCTTCCCGTTTAGTCACTCTTCCAATAACCCTATAGATTCCCTCCCACACTCCTTCCTTATCTTGTCTATGACAATAGTTCTTCCAACTTTCTATCTGGGCACTGGCTGCTTTTAACTCATATTCTTGTTTTAGTTTCAGGTACTCTTCGACGACCCGTGACCTTCGGATTGGCGCAGCGCATCGGATTCTGCGCTTTCTGGTGGCGACTTCACGTTTCATTGCGGCTAGCTCCTCAGACCACCACGGCAAGGTAAGTTTTTCTTGTGTTTTTTTCTTGGGTATGGTTTGGTTACATACTGTTTTAATTATGTTTGTGTATTTGTTTTCTGCTATTTCAATTTCTGCTATTGTATTTATTTGTTTTATATTTTCAATGGTCAATTGTTTTTCTTGTAACAACTGTCGCGTTTTCTCATGAAAATTTGACCAGTTGGCTTTCTTTGTGTTGTATATTCTTGTGGTTCTTTGTATTTTTATTCCTATTGCTCGTTTTGTATGAATATTAAATAGGATGGCGTTGTGGTCTGAGGTCGTCAGTCCTTCATCAACTCTCCAGTCGCTCACCAGATCCATCAAGTCTGTCGAGCAGGCTGTAACGTCGACATAACTTTTGTAGCGCTTTCCTCCCCTAATCGTGTCGAAGGTCGGAATTTCCCCTGTATTTAATATGTTCAGTTCCAGTTCCTCCAGTGTTCCCAACATACTTGTACCCCTGTTATCTATGCTAGGGCTTCCCCACCAGGTGCTCTTTGCGTTCGAGTCTCCTCCGTAGATTATTTTGCTTCTTCCTATTTTGTCTTTGATTTTCCCTAGATGTTCAAGATAGGGCTCTATGGGCTGGTCTGGCTCGAAATAAAAGGAGACTAGCGTGATGCTCCACGCGCTGGTGTTGATCCCCACCACGCAGATGTTGTTGGTGGTGAGTTTCGGGTACTGCACTACGTTGATGTTATGGTCAAATACAACTATCGCTGCTTTTACAGTCCCACCACTCACATCAGCGTTTTGGAACACACGGATTCCCCTTTGAGTTTTCATTTCTTTCGCCCCACCCACATATGGTTCCTGTAGGAGCGCCACGGCAATTTTGAGCCTTGCCGCCTCCACAAGGACCTCGTTTGTCGCTAGTTTATTTCTTTGGAGGTTTGCTTGTACTACCCGATAAGGGACTTGATCCTCCTGGCTGCCCTTAGCAATACGCTACAGTCGATCGGGCCAAGTCATCCCATCTTTTCCTCACCTGACAGTTCGAGTCAAAAGCGTTATGCTCTGCGTTATCTATATCTGCCTTTGTACAATTCCTACATTTGGGTGGTACCTTGGCCAACCAGTCAGAACATTCAGTTTTCAAATGCGGACCCCCGCAATGGCTACACAGGTCTACAGATTCGACGCAAAATCTTTTACTGTGTCCATAGCCTAGGCAGCGCGTGCATTGCACCAGAGGAGATTGGTCTTCTACTTTAATCCTTCGCAGATCTATGTGCACGCTTCCTTTTCCAGTTGCTCTTTGCCAGACGGTGGGCGAGACGCTGACCACCACGTGGTTTGTGTGTGGGTTTCTCGCTCTCCGTCTGTACCGGATCACCACTCTGTCCTCTCCCTCGCAGAGGTCGCGGAAAATATCTCGATTTTGGTTCCTCAGAGCTTTAAGGATGTCCTCATCCGAATGTATGGTGAGAACACTCCTAAGCATCATTAAGGGATCCCGGTTTTCCACTTCCTCGACGTGGAGCTGAGTCTCCGCCTTCTCCAACCTATTTTTTAATTTGTCCCTTTCCGCCTTGGTACCTAGGCCTATGATAACTTTTCTATCTTTTGCCTTCCTAACGTTTTTTACCTCTATCCATCCCTCTTTTGCATCTACTGCCTTTCTTACTCTGTCGAGCACCTTTTCCCCAGTCTCACATTCGTCCTTTGAGGTGATCACGACGGAGTGCAGCGTTTGCCTCATAACTTCAGGCTTCTCATTTGTAGCAGCCGGCTGCATCGCGACTACGCTGGCGTAGCTTGCTGCTGTCACTGTTGCTTTCTCCATTGCTTCCTTCAGGTCTCCCATCATTTTTTTACTCTCTTGCAAGAGCTTGGCGTGCTCCTCCATTTTGGCTACATAAGTATTCGCGTCCATTGGGCTTACCGTAAAGGTCCTATCAGTCGCTCTTTGCCCCACATCACCCGTCTTCTCTTCTTTCGATTTCCCTTTTTTCCGGTCCATTTCGGCATCCTTCACTAATTGGTAAAGTTTGTCAAGTGCCGCTGTAACCTCGATTTTTATTTCTCTTTTAATATTCCCGGAGTTGCTTAAGTGCAGCTTGGCCTTTAAAAGGCAGGCTTTTGCTTCCGCAGATCTGTCCTGGCATTGGCCTGGACTTGTTGTTTTGCTGGCTTGCGAAGTTGTTGGTTTGGCGGCTACGACAGTCTGCGCGGCTAACTTAGTGGATGATGGGATGGTTTTACCTTTGGAGGTTTCCCATTCATCTATTCTCACGCCTATGCTGCGTCTCTCGCCACCTTCTGGGGATTTAGGGTTTCGGGGTGATTTATCACTCGTCATCGCTTTCTGGACGGGGGATCGTATTCCGAACATGTTGTTGGAGGCGTTTCAGTATTTCTAGCGATTAAACTGTTGATACAACAACTGTCTAGTCGGATAGTGATTCAGCCCAGTTAGTTAGTATGATGCAATGTAATGTGTTATGCGAGTATATCGGGGAAAGTTGTCCTATGACTTAAATAAATGTATAGGTGTAAATGTGTAAAATGTATATATTGTAAAAATAATTGTAAATGTCTTACTTAGCTTAATAATAATTAAGTCGTCGCAACACACTTATTCCGCCCAAAAAAGGCTTGTTTATTTGCCCAATAGGGTCAGTCAAATATAAACCGTGCTGTCTGTACTACCCAGATAGATATGTCTTATTGAAATGTATATGTAACTTTCTATTTCTTTAAATATTTTATTTTACTTTACAGGAGCTGTACTCTGCATATAAAAGTTTATGTCTCTGTTTTTTGTTGCAGATTTCGTCAGACTACACGAGTACTGGACTCGTCGGATGTCGGTAAGAAATTTTTTATTTATTTACTTGTATGTGTGTGTGTGTGTGTGTGTGCGCGTGTGTGTGTGTATGTGTGTGTGTGTGTGTGTGTGTATTATATATAATGATTTAATTTAAGTTATTCCGCTTTCGATATTGACCAACTAACTAAAATAAGCAGTCAAACTATTAAACAATTTTAAAACATAACAGACACAATTAAATTATTCGCAGTTCTGAATTATAATATGAAATATATAAAAATAAAATAGTGATACAAAATAAAAATTAGAGAAAAAAAAAAAAAAAACAAGACGAAACAAAACAATAACGTCAGCTCAGTTACACACTGTCCACAATTTCTAAGTAATACAGTGATGTATTTCACATTCACACTAAAACTAATATTATTATGCACTAAATATGTACATCTAAGTCAGTGACAGCAAGTAACCAAACCAAACATTCAATTTCGTTCTATTTCGTTCTATTCGCTATTCAATACGCTGGCTGTGTTATGTTCGATGTTATTTCACTTCAAATTTAATTGTTGTAAAACATAAAGAAACAAAAGACGGGACCAGATGGTGCGGCGCGTGACTCATCCGCTCACCTGCATGTAAACAACATCGATATCACGTCACCGCCGCGCTGTTCTATTGGTCGACAAGTTCGCTCGGTTTCTTACGGCTTAAGATAAATGTTTTATATTGTTCCGCTTTCGATGCGGGTCAAAAATACAAGTGATTCACGAATCAATCAAATTCATAACCTATTCTAAGACATACACAACACGCACAGCAGATGTATGTACAGTTCCAAATTTTTAAAGTTCCTACTTAATAATACAAACACAAATAAAATAAGCCAAAAATTAAAAAATTTAAAAAGTGGTCCGAAACTAGTCGAGTTTGGGTTCGTTTTGTAAGGGCTTCTCTCAGGGTCACGAATATTTATTTAACAATAAAAACCAACCGACATCCGATTTAATATTCTTAAAAGTAATAAATTTTTTCCTTAAAGTGATTATAAAAGTACAATTTCGGTCCAATAATTTCAAATAAGGCGTCAAAGTTATGCTAAATTTTTAACTCTACAATAATATTTAAATTAATATGTTCTAGATTTTTAATAGTTATTTTTTAAATGCAATTGAAAATTTTAAAAATTTTGAAAAATTATTTTCTCCGGAATTTTCTGATAGAAATTTCTGATTTTTTCAACAATGTTGCAGGTGTATGTAAGCTTTAATATGACTATGAAAAAACTATATGTTATCGATCGTTATAAAAAGATAGAAAATTTCGAATATTGCCAAACTTTCAAAATTCAATAACTTAAAAACGCCTTAACTTTTTTCAGGTCTTGAAACGGTTCTGGGCTTCTCTTGTCTGCCTCCTCCAGTCACTATTTTCAAAATTTCCAAAATGGCCGCCGATCACTGACCACGTGCCACGTGGTTTTTGTTTTTTTCGGTGATTTCTCGGCCGTCTCTGGCCGAAAAATTCCAAATTTGGTATTGGATTGTAGGGTTCAACAAGCCCGTCAGGACAGCAGTAGAAAAACTGTATGTCACAGCGATAAAACCCGCGGCGCACGCGGTCAAAGTTTCGGAATTCTGCAATTTCCGAGTTTTTCCACGGAAAATCGTCCAAATTTCACTGCGATCCAAAATAAACTTTCACCAACAGGTTCGCCGCACTTTTCCACAAATTTTGGTGTATCGCACTGTTATTTTGGTACACTTTTCACCACTTTTCGGAATTTTTAATGATTTTTCGAGCGTAAATCACTGCGGAGCAACTTGGGACGCGCGTGTTCGCTGCGGAGGGCCACGGCAGACTGGTTAGGTTAGGTTAGGTTAGGTTAGGTTAGGTTAGGTTAGGTTAGGTTAGGTTAGGTTAGGTTAGGTTAGGTTAGGTTAGGTTAGGTTAGGTTAGGTTAGGTTAGGTTAGGTTAGGTTAGGTTAGGTTAGGTTAGGTTAGGTTAGGTTAGGTTAGGTTAGGTTAGGTTAGGTTAGGTTAGGTTAGGTTAGGTTAGGTTAGGTTAGGTTAGGTTAGGTTAGGTTAGGTTAGGTTAGGTTAGGTTAGGTTAGGTTAGGTTAGGTTAGGTTAGGTTAGGTTAGGTTAGGTTAGGTTAGGTTAGGTTAGGTTAGGTTAGGTTAGGTTAGGTTAGGTTAGGTTAGGTTAGGTTAGGTTAGGTTAGGTTAGGTTAGGTTAGGTTTTTTTTTTTTTTTTTTTTTTTTTTTTTTTTTTTTTTTTTTTTTTTTTCGCCTTTCCCCGCCCATAGGCTCGGCAGGACCTTATTATTCTATGTAACACATTCATACTATTTCTCGCTTGTATGCCTCTCGCACTGACATGCCTCATACTATTTCTTTCTTTTATCCATCACCTTACTTTCTTTGCCGGGTGGGACTCCCGCTAATTTGACTACCTTGTATTTTTATCTGTTGGGGTAATAATTGTACTACGTATGTGACCGTTTATTGTAACCTGTTACTACATAATGTTGTTGATTACTGATGTTACTACATAACTTTTTTACTTAACACCTTTGACGACACTGTCCAATACAACATAGCTACAATATTTTTAAACTTAAATTTTCTTACAGTACAATTATATAATGTTATGTCTACAGCTTACTATCTATTTCTTATTCTATTCACAGTTTCTTGTCTTCATTCTTTCATAATTCTTAACATCTAGTTCTTTACAATTATTCGTTTCTTACTTTATTTATCAATATGTTTTAACTTAATTTTCTTACAGTACAGTATTATGTTGTTATGTCTAGAGTTTACTATCTATTTCTTATTCTATTCACAGTTTATTGTCTTCATTCTTTCATAATTCTTAACATCTAGTTTTGTACAGTTTTTGTTTCTTATTCTATTAACAATATGTTTTTAACTTATTATTATGGTTTCTTCCGGTATTTACTCTATCTAAGGATGTCTTTTTAGTTAGGTACTATTATTTAAACTTAGGGATAGTGACATTTTGACTCAGTGTTTCTATAATTTCCATTGTTTCTTCGTCAATAGTATATATATACTCTAGTATATATACTTATTGTCATTTCTTATTGCGGGGTTATTTCTTTGGCTTTTTTCTATTTAGTCATTTGCATATGTGTTCAGTGTTTGTTTGACTTGCTGGGTTGATATATCCATATATATTTATTATATACTTTTATATCAGTGTGTGTGTATGTGTGTGTGTATGTGTGTGTGTATGTGTGTGTGTGTGTGTGTGTTTATATTTGTCATGTGTGTGCGTTCCGCTGAGTGTATGGGTCATATATATGCAGTGTTTGATCGCGCCAGGTAGTCCCACTTTTTGCGGGTTGGGCAATCGACACTGAATGCGTTGTGATCCGTACTCTGCAACCTGGAGTGCAAGCAATTGCAGCACTGCGGTTTAATTCCCGCGATGTAGTCGGCGCATTCCTCGCGCAAGTGTGGGCCTCCGCAGTGGCTACACTTGTCTACATTCCCGGTGCAGAATTTGCGGCCGTGGCCGAAGGCGAGGCACTTCGTGCATTGGATGAGCGGAGACTGGTCCTCCACTCTGACCCTTTGCAGGTCCAGATAGAGGGCGCCAGCCTCCGTCATCCTCTGCCATACCTTCGGTCTCACCTGGATGACAACGTGAGAGGTCTTAGGATTTCTGGTCCTCTTTTTAAATTTAATTGTCAAATCCATCTCCTCTTGTGATAGACCCATGAAGATGTCGGCGTTTTGAGCGTAAAGGGCCTTAACCATTTCGTTGTCGTCATTGTCCATAAAGACGTCTTTAAGGACGACGAGTGGGTCCTTATTCTTCATGGGCGCTACGATTAACCCATCACCGTGGCTTTTTATCCTTTCTCTCACCTTATCTAGTTCCACTTCCGTATCGCAGCCGAGTATGACTGTGCTATTCTTTGCCTTCCTTATTTTATTTATTTTAAGGCCAGTACCCCTGGCGTCGACCGCTTTCCTCACTCTCGCGAGTACCTCTTCGGCAGTCTCTTGATTGTCCTCGAAGGTCACCGCCATCGAGTGAAGCGCCGGACGACGCCCAGGTTTTGTTGCTGCGGCGCTGGCATATGTTTGGGGAACCATGTTGCTCTCAGCTGTCAACCCTTTTGTTATCTGGCTTATTTGTGTTTTGGCTTCGACGACGTCTCTGGCGACAGTACCAGCCAGATCTTCAAAGAGAGCCTGCGTCCGTCCCACGACACCTTCGGTCGATTTAACTATTTCGGCTTTGGTCTCTTCGAAATTTTTGAACATATGTTCGAGGATGTCAGCGCCTCGATCGTCGTTTCCTATATTAAGTTCTGATATTTCATGCTTCAGGTTAACTTCCATTTGACTAAGCCGTGAAGTTAGTGTGTTTTCCACCTCTTGCAATTTTCCCAGCAGTTTTTCTTCTTTGTTAGAAGATGACGCTACTGTATGTATGCTAGTCCCGGACGCCGCTGCTTCCAGACACTTCATCCGCTTACTCAACTCAAAGAGTATGCGGATACTTTTGTCCGATTGTGACTCCAGGAAGGACTTGATGTCCCGCCTCATCTGAGGGTACTGCTGAACCTTTGAGGGTATATCCTCAAACGTCTTCATCACTTCCTGGAGTAATTGGTCGCTCGGTGTGTCAGCATAGTACTGCTGCTGCTTTCTATACAGGTCCATATTATCAAGCGACCTTCTTTTTGTTTCCGGTCTTTTAATGAAAGTCCTGGCAGCGTCCGGCATTACCGAAGGTGAGGTAGCGGGGCTGGGAATTTGAGGTTTTTTGGCAGCGCCAGATGTTGTTGGTGTATGGAACATTGTGTGTATGTGTGTGAGAGAGTGTGATGTAAGTGTGATGTGATGCAGTGCGAGTACAGCGGGGAAAGTTGTCGAGTGTATATGTCTGTCGGACCCTGTATAGGGGGGTCAGTGTCCAAATGTAAATGTTAATACAGTGCAATTAAAATTATAAATTAATAAAGATATATTTTTTTAGTGTCGAAGTTTAGTCGAAGTTAGTTTAGTAGATTTCTAAATCTAGCTAAGTCGATTTAAAAAATTTTGTAGTCCCTTATGTACCTGTTATAAATAATGGTTGTCTATTCTATGACAAAGAATACTAAAATATTTTTAGTTGATTGAATTATCTAATTGAAGTCGAATTCGAGCTCAAAAATTTGTCTATCTCCCTTGGTTTACTGGATACGGCCCTGGGTCGTGCAAAACATTATTTCCCTTTTCAACACTGCCCGATATATCGGGTAAAATTTGTTATTAAATTTTTTAAGTTTAGGTCTATTTTTTCTGCTGAAAAAAGAGTTTTTCCAAAAATTTAAAAACGTGGAGGGTGGTTTTTAACCACGCTCTATCCAGTCCTTATAAGAAAATCTCGAATTTATTATTATCTAAAAAGTAGATTTTCAGATCGCGATCTCCGCGACAGCCTCAATTTGCGGGTGAACTCTGATGTAAACAAAGATGCTAACGAAGATCGCGATTCGAAAAATTGTCCAAAATTCACCATTTAAAAAGTAATGTGTTCCTTATGACCTAAACTATACTATACTTATATTATAATTTGCGCGCCGTGATTTTTTTACCCTCTTCAAAGGGGTTTGCTTTGGTGTCACTTTCCCGCCCAACCGCAAAAAGCCTTGTTTTTATAAATTAACTAGATTAATTAGAAAACAAAATTAAACTTTCTTCAGAGGTCTATTTTTGAACACTTTTAACAAAATTAATTTTTAAAATATTATCGGTAGGGGGGTGTAACTCCATTTATATTGAACTGATTATTTAGTACACTATTCAAAATTAATTTCTTAATAAACTACACATTCAAAAAAATCTAAAAATTTGGAGAATTTAATTTTAAGGGGTCTACTTTATAATAAAAAAATAAAAAAGGGGGGTTGTCGATTTACTTTAGCTGGAAAATGACACCAAAGATTTTCAAAATTTTGTCGACCTTTAAAGCTTCACTGTGTTGTCCCGGGTTGTCTGATCTCGATGATCCAGGTGTCAAAAGATTCGCCTTGTCAAGACGCTTCTATTGGTGTGCCACACGCCTGTCCAGGTGTCCTGGGAGTCGATCTCGGTAGCACGTGGTTTTCAGAAATTCCG
This sequence comes from Bombyx mori, assembly GCF_030269925.1. Lineage (NCBI taxonomy): Eukaryota > Metazoa > Arthropoda > Insecta > Lepidoptera > Bombycidae > Bombyx > Bombyx mori. The sequence goes on from NC_085122.1 coordinate 14,428,143, forward strand.
GATTACACTGGCTGTTTTCCACCGGAAAAATCCTGGGTATAGTCCAGAAGGTAGGGCTCGACTGGCTGCCAGCAGGGGGGTTTTTTTTTTTTTTTTTTTTTTTTTTTTTTTTTTTTTTTTTTTTTTTTTTTTTTTTTTTTTTTTTTTTTTTTTTTTTATGCCTTTCCCCGATCGTGAGATCACCGGGTCTTTTTTAGTCTAAGCTACTCATTCATTCTAGTTCTCTCTTTTATGCTTCTCGCACTTTCATGCTTCATACTGTTTCTTTCTTGCATTCATCATCTGTCATACTTAGCCGGGTGGGACTCCCGCTACTTTAACCTACTATTGTTTTTATTTTTCGGGGTAAATAACATTTTGCTCATTTATTCATAAATCAATTACAAAAATATTGTTTGAAACTTATGTCGATTTTGAAGCTTATACTATTTGGATCTTATCTTTATATAATTTTAACAATTTCAATATTATTATCTTATTCCTATGTTTTACATTTTAGCTTCTTATTCTATTGCTTATTATATTACGTGCTTATTCTACTTTTTCCTATGTTATTTGTTACATTTCTCTTCTAGTTCTATTCTAACAATACTTTTTAATTTTAATTTTATTTTCCAGGGAGCTGGACAGGAGAAGAGGAAGGTAAGTTTTAATTTATGTCAAGCCCATTTCCTTTGTTTTCTTATTTTTACTGCGTATATATATACTATTGATTTTGCTTAATATATTGTATGCTTATATCTAATATATCTTAATATTATTGTAAACATACTTTATTTTCTATTTATTTCTTTTTATTACTATTCCAATGATAGCTATGCAGTATTTCAAAAACTGATTTCTATTTGTATCTATTATTATTTCATGCAACGTGTCAAGTCCAATTTTCACGTCCAACTTTTGCTCGATGTCATGTCTAGCCTGTGCAAAGATGGGACATTCCACCAGCACATGAGGAACGGTTTCTTTCACTGCTGGGTCGCAAATGCATGACGGGCTCTCTTTACACTTAAATCGACATAAGTATTCCGAGAACCCGCCATGCCCCGTCATGATTTGTGTGAGTATGTTACTGGGCTGTATCTTTCTCACTATTCTGTACGCCACCAATGCATCTGGGAAAAACAATTTAGTGACGGATGCCGTCTCGCCAGTTGTATAGCGCCGGTTCCATTCCTCAAGCGTAGTCATTCGTAGGCTTCGCTTGACGAATGAGATCGGGCAGCGATCGTAGTCTGGTCTTTTCCTGGAGTTTTCAGCGGCTTCCTTTGCAAGTCCGTCGGCCCTCTCATTGCCCTTCAGCCCTGCGTGAGCTTTTATCCAATGAAAGGTGACAGCCTTGCCTTGGAGTAACGAGGCTTTAATGTTTTGTCTTGCTTCGACTGCCAGTGGATGGGGGCTATCATAATTTGCAACGGTTTGGAGGGCCGACATGGAATCGCTATAGACTCCAAAAGATTTGCTTCCACTCTTCCTGACTTCCGACGTCGCCACACACAGCGCCAGCAGCTCTGCCTGGTAGACTGTGCAGTAGTTTGATAGGGCAAGTTTGCGGGTCTTAGTCTCGGTGTCCCCTTTCCAAATCGACAGCGCGGCTCCTACTTTGCCTCCGATTTTACTACCATCTGTAAAAATACACTCGTTGTAGTCGCTGTTACCGTCGACTTGTTCTTGGTCCTCCAAGCAGACTATTCGTAGATCCGCACGTTCCACGGGGTGTGGCATCTCTGCAAAAGGCGTCATTTGTTCTATCTCCGCGTCAGCCAGTCCCGGCAGCAGTTGTCCCTTCTTGGCTTCGTATAATGAGGCCGCCTCACGAACTCGGAGGTCTAGGGGGAGCATACCCGCCAGGATCAAAGCTGAATTGAGTGACACGGTGCGATACGCTTTGCACACCTTTTGTGCAATTCCCCTCTGCACAGCGGCTAGTTGTTTAATTACGCCCAATTTGGCGACTGCCGGCGCCCATACACTGGCTGCGTACAGGACTATGGGCTCTATGGTGGCAGTATATATTAGTTTGATGACCTCGGGGTGTAGACCCCAACTCGCTTTGGCTGCTCTGGCTAGCTGTTTGTACACCTCAATCGCCCTTCTGCAAACATTCGAGACGTGTGCGTTAAACGTCAACTTGCTGTCGACGGTCACCCCTAGAATTTTAATGTCTTCTGACATGGGAATGACTGTCCCGCCCATGTTCAGCCGTGGGGTATCATATTTCAGTCTCCTTGTTAAGGTCATAGCTTTGGTTTTTTGTGGTGCGAACTTCAGTTTGTTACTGATACCCCATTTCTGAACATGTTCGAGAGCCGCATTGGCCCGGTTTTCAATTTGTAACGCCGTGTCTCCGTCGAAAACAAGGACAACGTCGTCTGCGAATGCCTGACAGTACACTCCTTGGGTGTCCAGACTTTTCAGGAGTGGATCCAGCAAGAGGTTCCACAGCACGGGGCCACCGATTGAGCCCTGCACACAGCCTTTGCTGGTATTCACGCTGTGCTCTTCCCCTGCGTATCTCACTCGGACTTTTCTTTCCGTGAGATAGCTGTCCAGTACTTTCCGCAGGTTCAGTGGACAGTTTTCCTGGGCTAATCGGACTCTGATGGCAGGCCACCAGGCGCAATCAAAGGCTCCCTCTATATCTAATGACACCAACGTTACTATTTTCTTTTCCTTAAGATTGTTAGAAATATGTTGCATCATGGTATAGAGGGAGTCCTCGGTGCTCCTTTGTGGCATGAACCCGAACTGCCTTGTGCTTGTCCTTGGGATAAGATGGTATTTCACGCGTGACATCAGCATTTTTTCGTATATTTTGCCCAGTATTGAGAGCAAACCGATTGGTCTATACGACTTGTGGTTTGTGTATGAGTCTTTACCCGGCTTCCGCAACACCACCACGGTAGCTTCCTTCCAGGCCTTTGGGAAGTAGCTTTGTTCCAGACATTTGTTGAGGAGCGTGAGAAATACTTGAGGGCTACTGTTTATGGCATGATGACATATATCCGCTGTAAAGCCATCTGCTCCGGGTGCTTTTTTGGGGTTGAAGGAGTGACTTGCCCATTTCAGTTCTGACATGGTGAATTGCGGTTCGAAAATATTATTATTTTGCTTGCCACAATTCACTTTTTCGGCTTCTTCCCTGATTTGGCGATGGTAGTCGTTATCGCCGTCGGTAGAATCCTTTGGATAGAATGTCTCCGACAACAATTTGACTGACTGCTTAGCATCTAGAATGTTCCCGTCTTTTTCCAGTGGCAAGTCTTCTTCCCGTTTAGTCACTCTTCCAATAACCCTATAGATTCCCTCCCACACTCCTTCCTTATCTTGTCTATGACAATAGTTCTTCCAACTTTCTATCTGGGCACTGGCTGCTTTTAACTCATATTCTTGTTTTAGTTTCAGGTACTCTTCGACGACCCGTGACCTTCGGATTGGCGCAGCGCATCGGATTCTGCGCTTTCTGGTGGCGACTTCACGTTTCATTGCGGCTAGCTCCTCAGACCACCACGGCAAGGTAAGTTTTTCTTGTGTTTTTTTCTTGGGTATGGTTTGGTTACATACTGTTTTAATTATGTTTGTGTATTTGTTTTCTGCTATTTCAATTTCTGCTATTGTATTTATTTGTTTTATATTTTCAATGGTCAATTGTTTTTCTTGTAACAACTGTCGCGTTTTCTCATGAAAATTTGACCAGTTGGCTTTCTTTGTGTTGTATATTCTTGTGGTTCTTTGTATTTTTATTCCTATTGCTCGTTTTGTATAAATATTAAATAGGATGGCGTTGTGGTCTGAGGTCGTCAGTCCCTCATCAACTCTCCAGTCGCTCACCAGATCCATCAAGTCTGTCGAGCAGGCTGTAACGTCGACATAACTTTTGTAGCGCTTTCCTCCCCTAATCGTGTCGAAGGTCGGAATTTCCCCTGTATTTAATATGTTCAGTTCCAGTTCCTCCAGTGTTCCCAGCATACTTGTACCCCTGTTATCTATGCTAGGGCTTCCCCACCAGGTGCTCTTTGCGTTCGAGTCTCCTCCGTAGATTATTTTGCTTCTTCCTATTTCGTCTTTGATTTTCCCTAGATGTTCAAGATAGGGCTCTATGGGCTGGTCTGGCTCGAAATAAAAGGAGACTAGCGTGATGCTCCACGCGCTGGTGTTGATCCCCACCACGCAGATGTTGTTGGTGGTGAGTTTCGGGTACTGCACTACGTTGATGTTATGGTCAAATACAACTATCGCTGCTTTTACAGTCCCACCACTCACCTCAGCGTTTTGGAACACACGCATTCCCCTTTGAGTTTTCATTTCTTTCGCCCCACCCACATATGGTTCCTGTAGGAGCGCCACGGCAATTTTGAGCCTTGCCGCCTCCACAAGGACCTCGTTTGTCGCTAGTTTATTTCTTTGGAGGTTTGCTTGTACTACCCGATAAGGGACTTGATCCTCCTGGCTGCCCTTAGCAATACGCTACAGTCGATCGGGCCAAGTCATCCCATCTTTTCCTCACCTGACAGTTCGAGTCAAAAGCGTTATGCTCTGCGTTATCTATATCTGCCTTTGTACAATTCCTACATTTGGGTGGTACCTTGGCCAACCAGTCAGAACATTCAGTTTTCAAATGCGGACCCCCGCAATGGCTACACAGGTCTATAGATTCGACGCAAAATCTTTTACTGTGTCCATAGCCTAGGCAGCGCGTGCATTGCACCAGAGGAGATTGGTCTTCTACTTTAATCCTTCGCAGATCTATGTGCACGCTTCCTTTTCCGGTTGCTCTTTGCCAGACGGTGGGTGAGACGCTGACCACCACGTGGTTTGTGTGTGGGTTTCTCGCCCTCCGTCTGTACCGGATCACCACTCTGTCCTCTCCCTCGCAGAGGTCGCGGAAAATATCTCGATTTTGGTTCCTCAGAGCTTTAAGGATGTCCTCATCCGAATGTATGGTGAGAACACTCCTAAGCATCATTAAGGGATCCCGGTTTTCCACTTCCTCGACGTGGAGCTGAGTCTCCGCCTTCTCCAACCTATTTTTTAATTTGTCCCTTTCCGCCTTGGTACCTAGGCCTATGATAACTTTTCTATCTTTTGCCTTCCTAACGTTTTTTACCTCTATCCATCCCTCTTTTGCATCTACTGCCTTTCTTACTCTGTCGAGCACCTTTTCCCCAGTCTCACATTCGTCCTTTGAGGTGATCACGACGGAGTGCAGCGTTTGCCTCATAACTTCAGGCTTCTCATTTGTAGCAGCCGGCTGTATCGCGGCTACGCTGGCGTAGCTTGCTGCCGTCACTGTTGCTTTCTCCATTGCTTCCTTCAGGTCTCCCATCATTTTTTTACTCTCTTGCAAGAGCTTGGCGTGTTCCTCCATTTTGGCTACATAAGTATTCGCGTCCATTGGGCTTACCGTAAAGGTCCTATCAGTCGCTCTTTGCCCCACATCACCCGTCTTCTCTTCTTTCGATTTCCCTTTTTTCCGGTCCATTTCGGCATCCTTCACCAATTGGTAAAGTTTGTCAAGTGCCGCTGTAACCTCGATTTTTATTTCTCTTTTAATATTCCCGGAGTTGCTTAAGTGCAGCTTGGCCTTTAAAAGGCAGGCTTTTGCTTCCGCAGATCTGTCCTGGCATTGGCCTGGACTTGTTGTTTTGCCGGCTTGCGAAGTTGTTGGTTTGGCGGCTACGACAGTCTGCGCGGCTAACTTAGTGGATGATGGGATGGTTTTACCTTTGGAGGTTTCCCATTCATCTATTCTCACGCCTATGCTGCGTCTCTCGCCGCCTTCTGGGGATTTAGGGTTTCGGGGTGATTTATCACTCGTCATCGCTTTCTGGACGGGGGATCGTATTCCGAACATGTTGTCAGAGATGTTGAAGTATTTCTAGCGAACGACTGTCTAGTCCGATAGTGATTCAGCCCAGTTAGTTAGTATGATGCAATGTAATGTGTTATGCGAGTATATCGGGGAAAGTTGTCCTATGGCTTAAATAAATGTATAGGTGTAAATGTGTAAAATGTATATATTGTAAAAATAATTGTCAATGTCTTACTTAGCTTAATAATAATTAAGTCGTCGCAACACACTTATTCCGCCCAAAAAAGGCTTGTTTATTTGCCCAATAGGGTCAGTCGAATATAAACCGTGCTGTCTGTATTACCCAGATAGATATGTCTTATTGAAATGTATATGTAACTTTCTATTTCTTTCAATATTTTATTTTACTTTACAGGAGCTGTACTCTGCATATGAAAGTTTATGTCTCTGTTTTTTGTTGCAGATTTCGTCAGACTACACGAGTACTGGACTCGTCGGACGTCGGCAAGAAATTATTTATTTATTTACTTGTGTGTGTGTGTGTGTGTGTGTGTATGTGTGTGTGTGTGTGTGTGTGTATATTATATATAATGATTTAATTTAAGTTATTCCGCTTTCGATATTGACCAACTAACTAAAATAAGCAGTCAAACTGTTAAAAATTTTAAAACATAACAGACACAATTAAATTATTCGCAGTTCTGAATTATAATATGAAATATATAAAATAAAATAGTGATACAAAATAAAAATTAGAGAAAAAACAAGACGAAACAAAACAATAACGTCAGCTCAGTCACACACTGTCCACAATTTCTAAGTAATACAGTGATGTATTTCACTTTCGCACTAAAACTAATATTATTATGCACTAAATATGTACATCTAAGTCAGTGACAGCAAGTAACCAAACCAAGCATTCAATTTCGTTCTATTTCGTTCTATTCGCTATTCAATACGCTGGCTGTGTTATGTTCGACGTTATTTTACTTCAAATTTAAATGTTGTAAAACATAAAGAAACTAAAGACGGGACCAGATGGTGCGGCGCGTGACTCATCCGCTCACCTGCATGTAAACAACATCGATATCACGTCACCGCCGCGCTGTTCTATTGGTCGACAAGTTCGCTCGGTTTCTTACGGCTTAAGATAAATGTTTTATATTGTTCCGCTTTCGATGCGGGTCAAAAATACAAGTGATTCACGAATCAATCAAATTCATAACCTATTCTAAGACACACACAACACGCACAGCAGAAGTATGTACAGTTCTAAATTTTTAAAGTTCCTACTTAATAATACAAACACAAATAAATTAAGCCAAAAATTAAAAAAATTAAAAGTGGTCCGAAACTAGTCGAGTTTGGGTTCGTTTTGTAAGGGCTTCTCTCAGGGTCACGAATATTTATTTAACAATAAAAACCAACCGACGTCCGATTTAATATTCTTAAAAGTAATAAATTTTTTCCTTAAAGTGATTATAAAAGTACAATTTCGGTCCAATAATTTCAAATAAGGCGTCAAAGTTATGCTAAATGTTTAACTCTACAATAATATTTAAATTAATATGTTCTAGATTTTTAATAATTATTTTTTAAATGCAATTGAAAATTTGAAAAATTTTGAAAAATTATTTTCTCCGGAATTTTCTGATAGAAATTTCTGATTTTTTCAACAATGTTGCAGGTGTATGTAAGCTTTAATATGACTATGAAAAAACTATATGTTATCGATCGTTATAAAAAGATAGAAAATTTCGAATATTGCCAAACTTTCAAAATTCAATAACTTAAAAACGCCTTAACTTTTTTCCGGTCTTGAAACGGTTCTGGGCTTCTCTTGTCTGCCTCCTCCAGTCACTATTTTCAAAATTTCCAAAATGGCCGCCGATCACTGACCACGTGCCACGTGGTTTTTGTTTTGTTTGTCATTGGAGAGGACCTCTCGCTGCCGCGCGTCGTGGCTACGATGCTCGGCAGCGACGCGTCCTGGAAGGCGATGCTCGACTTCTGCGAGTCCACCATATCGCAGAAGGAGGCGGCGGAGCGAGAGAGGGAGAGCTCTTCCCTTTCCGCACCGATCCGTCGCCGTCGAGCCGGGGGCCGGAGGCGGGAATACGCCCGTACGTCCCGGCCCCTGTAGGTGGCGGCCTCCCCCCGGTGAAGGTCAAGGGGCGACCTGAGGGGGTGAGGCCGCGCGGCGCGCTACCAGCACTCTAGCGCGCTGCCGTGGAGTGATTAGAGCGACCGGTCGACGGTGTATCGCGTCCCGACCCGGCAGGCTGGTTCTGGTCCAGCGGGGTATTCCGGGACACCAGCGGCACCGTCTGGGCGGCCCGACGGGCTGCCGTACCGAGACGGCCGACGTTTCAGAGCCTTCGATTCGCCTCGAAGGCTCCGTCGGCTGGGCGTCCTTGGGGTGAGCCGCGCCGTCTGGTTGTAGTGTTGACCGCGGTAGCCCCCCTACCTCATCCGGGTTCTGACCTCGGAGGGGATCGGACGTCGGGTGTAAGAGTGCAGGGGAGTCGTTTAGTGGGTGGGCTCTAAAATCCTTGGGCCCGCGGTCTGCTCACAACACCATGCAGATCGTTGAGTCTCACATACCCCGCGCGCCCCTTTTGCGCGGGGACCTCGTAGGAGGTTCGGCCCTCTACCCGAAAAAAAAAAAAAAAAGGTTAGGTTTTTTTTTTTTTTTTTTTTTTTTTTTTTTTTTTTTTTTTTTTTTTTTTTTTTTTTTTTTTTTTTTTTTTTTTTTTTTTTTTTTTTTTTTTTTTTTTTTTTTTTGGATACACCCGTCCTCACAGGGCGTTGCGTCCTACCTGCAACATAATCGGAGCTTTAGCTGCTAGGTTTAACATTTCTTACTATTCTACTTATTTCTTATATAATATATTATAATATTTACAGGACTTTTTTATGTACATTGTTTAATTTTTTATTCTTACAGTGATTTTTACATCCTATTTTTAACGATTTGTTCTTAAACTCTACATCTTTATTTATCTAATTCCTTACTCTATGCTACTCTATAATATATATCACTATATTATGATAGCATAATTACTTGCTACGCTGTTTTGTTTCTGTTTATAACATTTTGAGCGATTTCGATACAGAATTTTAAAAACGTGTCTCTTTCTTTACTATTTAAGATGTTTGGTACATTTTCCCTTACAATGTTTTCATTTATTTTATTTCCTAATTCAAACCTTTGCATTGCAGGTATTGGGCAGTCGAAAAGGATGTGTGGGACGGATTCCTCTGTTCCTGGCTCGCATGCGCACGATGGGCTCTCTTTGCACTTAAAGCGATTCAAGTACTCCGAGAACCCACCGTGCCCTGTCATAATTTGCGTAATTATACCACCGATTTTTATTTTGCGGATCATCCGGTACGCCATCACAGCATCCGGGAAGAATATCTTTGTGACCGACGCGGTTTCTCCAGTTCGATATCTGCGATTCCATTCGTCAAGCGTCGCAAGTCGAATGCTTCGCTTGGCGAATGAGACCGGGTACAGATCGTAATCAGGTCTTCTTTTGGAGCCCAAAGCGGCACTTTTGGCAAGCTGGTCAGCTCTTTCGTTACGCTCCATCCCTGCATGAGCCTTAATCCAGAATAAGGTAACAACCTTACCCTGGAGAGATGCTGTTGTTAATTTATCTCTGCTCTCTACTGCAAGGGGATGGAGGCAACTATGATTTATGACCGTTTGTAGAGCTGCCATTGAATCACTGTAGACTCCAAAAGAAGACGCTGGGTGTCCGAGAATTACATGTGTGGCCTTGCATATAGCCAGAAGTTCAGCCTGGTAGACGGTGCAATACCCTGGGAGAGCAAGCTTGAAGGCTTTTATTTCGGTCTCGCTGTTCCACACAGACAAGGCAGCACCGACTTTGCCCTCAATCCTGCTCCCGTCAGTAAATATACGAATTTCAAAGTCACTGTTTTGGTTGAACTGTTCCCGATCTACCAGGCTCACGAGCCTCAGGCTGATACGCTCAGCGGGGTGTGGCGCCTCAATGGCTGGGGCCACCCGCTCGATCTCCCTGTCCCCCAGCTCCAGCCGGGGCACTCCCCTCTTGGCCTCGTACAGTGAGGCCGCCTCACGCACTCTGAGATCAAGGGGAAGTATCCCAGCCAGTAGCAGCGCCGAGTTCAGGGAGACCGTTCGATAGCCCTTACAGATTTTCTGCGCTATCCCACGCTGGACCACTTGAAGCTGTTTGATCGTCATCAGCTTCTTTGCCGCCGGTGCCCACACGCTAGCAGCGTACAGGATGATCGGCTCTATAGTAGCCGTATAAATAATCCTAACTATATCAGGGTTGAGACCCCAGCTCACTCTCGCCGCTCTGGAGAGTAGCTTATATATTCCAGTAGCCTTTCTGCAGACATTCGCCACGTGAGTGTTGAAAGTCAGCCTGTCGTCTATGGTGACACCAAGGAGTTTTATTTCCCTGGACATGGCAATGTCTATCCCTCCCATCCTCAAGCGTGGGGTGTCGTGTTTAAGTTTTCTGGTAATAACCATCGCATTTGTTTTTTGGGGCGCAAATTTAAGCTTATTTTTGACACCCCACGTCCGAACATGTTCGAGAGCGACATTGGCGCGTCCTTGCACCTCTAGTGCGGTGTCACCATCGAAGACAAGCACGACGTCGTCCGCGAAGGCCTGACCATACTCACCCCAATTCTCTAGGCTTTTTAAGAGAGGGTCCAGGAGGAGGTTCCACAAGATTGGTCCTCCGATGGAACCCTGGACGCACCCCTTGGTAGTGATTTTGGTGCACTCCTCTCCCGCATACCTAACCACTATCTCTCTGTTCCTCAGGTAGCTATCAAATACCTTCCTGAGGTTCAGTGGGCACTTTTCCTCAGCCAGTCGGACTCGTATAGCTGGCCACCAGGCGCTATCGAAGGCTCCCTCTATGTCCAAAGAAACCAGAACAATTATTTTCTTTTCATCTAATTTCCTGTGAATGTGTTGCATTAGATTATAGAGGGAGTCCTCGGTGCTTCTCTGGGGCATGAATCCGTACTGGCGAGTACTCATTTTAGGCAGTAGGTGAAATTTGAGGCGTGACACCAACATTTTTTCATATATTTTGCCTAGTATTGGCAGTAGACCAATTGGTCTATATGCTTTGGGGGTGGTATAGTCAGTCCTTCCCGGCTTTTTCAACACCACGACCGTAGCCTTCTTCCAAAGCTCTGGAAAGTGATGGTATTCCAGACACTTGTTCAAAAATATTAAAAATGCATCACTGTGGTTTCTAATGACGTGTTGGCAAATATCTGCAGTAAAGCCATCCGCTCCCGGGGCTTTTTTCGGGTTAAAGGATTCGCTGGCCTGTTGTAGCTCCGCCATCGTGAATGGTGGGTCGCAGGGCTCAACTTGCTTGCCATCAATCACTTTTTCGGCTTCGGCTCGCGTTTGACGGTGGTCACTATTTTCGGCGTCAGTGAGATCGTCTGGATAGAAGGTCTCTGCCAGAAACTTGACAGAGCCCTTCTCATCCAGAACCTCCCCTTCCTTTACCAGCGGCTGATCCTCCTCCCTATTCGTTGTCCTTCCGATCACCCTGTAAATACCCTCCCACACACCCTCCCTGTCCTGCTTACAGCAAAACTCCTTCCAACTTTCCGTCTGAGCTTTTGCTGCTTCTAATTCATACTTTTCTTTTTGTTTCAGGTACTCCTCGATGACCTTTGACCTCCGGATTGGGGCAGCGTTCCTGATTCTGCGTTTTTTAGTGGCAACGTTCCTCTTCAGATCTGCGAGTTCCTCGGACCACCACGGCAGGGTAAGTGTTTCATTTGATTTTTTGATTGGCATCGACTCTACGCAAGCGTCCGTAATTGATTTCGTAAGACCTAGTGTGGTGTTGTTAAGTTGTTCAGCACTTCGTACATTCGTGAGTTCAGCGGTGGTAAATTTATTTTCTACTAATTTTTGATTTAGTTTCTCACGAAAACTCGTCCAATTGGCTTTCTTTGTGTTGAACAACCTAGTGGTCCTACTTATTTTTGTGCCCTTAGATTTTTGCAGCCGAATACTAAATACTATGCCGTTGTGGTCAGCGCTCGTCAGGCCCTCGTCAACTCTCCAGTCTTCCACTACGCCAATTAAGTCCGCAGAACAAGCTGTTACGTCCACAAAACTTTGGTATCGCTTACCCCCTCGGATGGTATCAAAAGTCGGAGTTTCCCCTCTGTTTTGTATGTGTAGCCCCAGCTCATTGAGAGCACCCAGCATCTCCTCACCTCGGTGGTCGTTTAATGGACTCCCCCACCATGAGCTTTTAGCGTTGGCGTCACCTCCAATAATCCACTTTTTAGACCCGATTTCTTTGTCGATTCGCACTAGATATTCTAAGTCAGGAGTGATGGGCTGACCACCCTCTGAGTTCTCAAAGTAAAAAGAGACTAGCGTGATCTCCCAAGCACCGGTACGGAGTCCCACCACCACGATATTGTTTGTGGTGAGCTTCGGGTATTGGACTACGTTTAGGTCAGGGTTAAAAACAGCTATCGCAGCTTTAACTGTTCCGTCTCTTGGGCCAGCGCTTTGGAAGATTCTTGCGCCCCTGTAACTTTTCATCACCCTGGACGCCCCAACATAGGGTTCCTGAATTAGGGCTACCGATATACCGCGATTTTTCGCTTCGATCAGCAACTCGTTGGTCGCTAACTTCATGCGTTGGAGGTTTGCCTGTACTATTTTGTAGCGAGTTCTTGGTTTTCTTCCTATATTTTATAGAAATTCTGCTCCCCTCCTCATCGAGGCCGCGGAAAACAGCCCGGTTCTGATTTCTCAGGGCTTTATAGATGTCGTCGTCAGTATTGACCTGCAAGACGTCCCTGAGGATCAAGAGCGGATCCCTGTTCCCCACCTCCCCGATGGTGAGATCAGCAGCTTCCTTTTCAAGCCGATCCTTTACTTTGCTTCTCTCCTCCTTCGTCCCAAAACCCATGATCACCTTCCTATCTCTTCCTTTCCTAACTCTCTCCACCTTTATCCAACCTTCTTTGGCATCCATTGCATGTCGAACTTTCTCGAGTACCTCCTCTCCCGAATCTGTTTCCACTTTCGAGGAGATCACCATAGAGTGCAGCGTGGTTCGCCCGCGTGACGACTTCTCTCCCTGAGTCGCCGTCATACTAGCGTAGGTAGCCGTTCGCTGGTTAGGTTAGGTTAGGTTAGGTTAGGTTAGGTTAGGTTAGGTTAGGTTAGGTTAGGTTAGGTTAGGTTAGGTTAGGTTAGGTTAGGTTAGGTTAGGTTAGGTTAGGTTAGGTTAGGTTAGGTTAGGTTAGGTTAGGTTAGGTTAGGTTAGGTTAGGTTAGGTTAGGTTAGGTTAGGTTAGGTTAGGTTAGGTTAGGTTAGGTTAGGTTAGGTTAGGTTAGGTTAGGTTAGGTTAGGTTAGGTTAGGTTAGGTTAGGTTAGGTTAGGTTAGGTTAGGTTAGGTTAGGTTAGGTTAGGTTAGGTTAGGTTAGGTTAGGTTAGGTTAGGTTAGGTTAGGTTAGGTTAGGTTAGGTTAGGTTAGGTTAGGTTAGGTTAGGTTAGGTTAGGTTAGGTTAGGTTAGGTTAGGTTAGGTTAGGTTAGGTTAGGTTAGGTTAGGTTAGGTTAGGTTAGGTTAGGTTAGGTTAGGTTAGGTTAGGTTAGGTTAGGTTAGGTTAGGTTAGGTTAGGTTAGGTTAGGTTAGGTTAGGTTAGGTTAGGTTAGGTTAGGTTAGGTTAGGTTAGGTTAGGTTAGGTTAGGTTAGGTTAGGTTAGGTTAGGTTAGGTTAGGTTAGGTTAGGTTAGGTTAGGTTAGGTTAGGTTAGGTTAGGTTAGGTTAGGTTAGGTTAGGTTAGGTTAGGTTAGGTTAGGTTAGGTTAGGTTAGGTTAGGTTAGGTTAGGTTAGGTTAGGTTAGGTTAGGTTAGGTTAGGTTAGGTTAGGTTAGGTTAGGTTAGGTTAGGTTAGGTTAGGTTAGGTTAGGTTAGGTTAGGTTAGGTTAGGTTAGGTTAGGTTAGGTTAGGTTAGGTTAGGTTAGGTTAGGTTAGGTTAGGTTAGGTTAGGTTAGGTTAGGTTAGGTTAGGTTAGGTTAGGTTAGGTTAGGTTAGGTTAGGTTAGGTTAGGTTAGGTTAGGTTAGGTTAGGTTAGGTTAGGTTAGGTTAGGTTAGGTTAGGTTAGGTTAGGTTAGGTTAGGTTAGGTTAGGTTAGGTTAGGTTAGGTTAGGTTAGGTTAGGTTAGGTTAGGTTAGGTTAGGTTAGGTTAGGTTAGGTTAGGTTAGGTTAGGTTAGGTTAGGTTAGGTTAGGTTAGGTTAGGTTAGGTTAGGTTAGGTTAGGTTAGGTTAGGTTAGGTTAGGTTAGGTTAGGTTAGGTTAGGTTAGGTTAGGTTAGGTTAGGTTAGGTTAGGTTAGGTTAGGTTAGGTTAGGTTAGGTTAGGTTAGGTTAGGTTAGGTTAGGTTAGGTTAGGTTAGGTTAGGTTAGGTTAGGTTAGGTTAGGTTAGGTTAGGTTAGGTTAGGTTAGGTTAGGTTAGGTTAGGTTAGGTTAGGTTAGGTTAGGTTAGGTTAGGTTAGGTTAGGTTAGGTTAGGTTAGGTTAGGTTAGGTTAGGTTAGGTTAGGTTAGGTTAGGTTAGGTTAGGTTAGGTTAGGTTAGGTTAGGTTAGGTTAGGTTAGGTTAGGTTAGGTTAGGTTAGGTTAGGTTAGGTTAGGTTAGGTTAGGTTAGGTTAGGTTAGGTTAGGTTAGGTTAGGTTAGGTTAGGTTAGGTTAGGTTAGGTTAGGTTAGGTTAGGTTAGGTTAGGTTAGGTTAGGTTAGGTTAGGTTAGGTTAGGTTAGGTTAGGTTAGGTTAGGTTAGGTTAGGTTAGGTTAGGTTAGGTTAGGTTAGGTTAGGTTAGGTTAGGTTAGGTTAGGTTAGGTTAGGTTAGGTTAGGTTAGGTTAGGTTAGGTTAGGTTAGGTTAGGTTAGGTTAGGTTAGGTTAGGTTAGGTTAGGTTAGGTTAGGTTAGGTTAGGTTAGGTTAGGTTAGGTTAGGTTAGGTTAGGTTAGGTTAGGTTAGGTTAGGTTAGGTTAGGTTAGGTTAGGTTAGGTTAGGTTAGGTTAGGTTAGGTTAGGTTAGGTTAGGTTAGGTTAGGTTAGGTTAGGTTAGGTTAGGTTAGGTTAGGTTAGGTTAGGTTAGGTTAGGTTAGGTTAGGTTAGGTTAGGTTAGGTTAGGTTAGGTTAGGTTAGGTTAGGTTAGGTTAGGTTAGGTTAGGTTAGGTTAGGTTAGGTTAGGTTAGGTTAGGTTAGGTTAGGTTAGGTTAGGTTAGGTTAGGTTAGGTTAGGTTAGGTTAGGTTAGGTTAGGTTAGGTTAGGTTAGGTTAGGTTAGGTTAGGTTAGGTTAGGTTAGGTTAGGTTAGGTTAGGTTAGGTTAGGTTAGGTTAGGTTAGGTTAGGTTAGGTTAGGTTAGGTTAGGTTAGGTTAGGTTAGGTTAGGTTAGGTTAGGTTAGGTTAGGTTAGGTTAGGTTAGGTTAGGTTAGGTTAGGTTAGGTTAGGTTAGGTTAGGTTAGGTTAGGTTAGGTTAGGTTAGGTTAGGTTAGGTTAGGTTAGGTTAGGTTAGGTTAGGTTAGGTTAGGTTAGGTTAGGTTAGGTTAGGTTAGGTTAGGTTAGGTTAGGTTAGGTTAGGTTAGGTTAGGTTAGGTTAGGTTAGGTTAGGTTAGGTTAGGTTAGGTTAGGTTAGGTTAGGTTAGGTTAGGTTAGGTTAGGTTAGGTTAGGTTAGGTTAGGTTAGGTTAGGTTAGGTTAGGTTAGGTTAGGTTAGGTTAGGTTAGGTTAGGTTAGGTTAGGTTAGGTTAGGTTAGGTTAGGTTAGGTTAGGTTAGGTTAGGTTAGGTTAGGTTAGGTTAGGTTAGGTTAGGTTAGGTTAGGTTAGGTTAGGTTAGGTTAGGTTAGGTTAGGTTAGGTTAGGTTAGGTTAGGTTAGGTTAGGTTAGGTTAGGTTAGGTTAGGTTAGGTTAGGTTAGGTTAGGTTAGGTTAGGTTAGGTTAGGTTAGGTTAGGTTAGGTTAGGTTAGGTTAGGTTAGGTTAGGTTAGGTTAGGTTAGGTTAGGTTAGGTTAGGTTAGGTTAGGTTAGGTTAGGTTAGGTTAGGTTAGGTTAGGTTAGGTTAGGTTAGGTTAGGTTAGGTTAGGTTAGGTTAGGTTAGGTTAGGTTAGGTTAGGTTAGGTTAGGTTAGGTTAGGTTAGGTTAGGTTAGGTTAGGTTAGGTTAGGTTAGGTTAGGTTAGGTTAGGTTAGGTTAGGTTAGGTTAGGTTAGGTTAGGTTAGGTTAGGTTAGGTTAGGTTAGGTTAGGTTAGGTTAGGTTAGGTTAGGTTAGGTTAGGTTAGGTTAGGTTAGGTTAGGTTAGGTTAGGTTAGGTTAGGTTAGGTTAGGTTAGGTTAGGTTAGGTTAGGTTAGGTTAGGTTAGGTTAGGTTAGGTTAGGTTAGGTTAGGTTAGGTTAGGTTAGGTTAGGTTAGGTTAGGTTAGGTTAGGTTAGGTTAGGTTAGGTTAGGTTAGGTTAGGTTAGGTTAGGTTAGGTTAGGTTAGGTTAGGTTAGGTTAGGTTAGGTTAGGTTAGGTTAGGTTAGGTTAGGTTAGGTTAGGTTAGGTTAGGTTAGGTTAGGTTAGGTTAGGTTAGGTTAGGTTAGGTTAGGTTAGGTTAGGTTAGGTTAGGTTAGGTTAGGTTAGGTTAGGTTAGGTTAGGTTAGGTTAGGTTAGGTTAGGTTAGGTTAGGTTAGGTTAGGTTAGGTTAGGTTAGGTTAGGTTAGGTTAGGTTAGGTTAGGTTAGGTTAGGTTAGGTTAGGTTAGGTTAGGTTAGGTTAGGTTAGGTTAGGTTAGGTTAGGTTAGGTTAGGTTAGGTTAGGTTAGGTTAGGTTAGGTTAGGTTAGGTTAGGTTAGGTTAGGTTAGGTTAGGTTAGGTTAGGTTAGGTTAGGTTAGGTTAGGTTAGGTTAGGTTAGGTTAGGTTAGGTTAGGTTAGGTTAGGTTAGGTTAGGTTAGGTTAGGTTAGGTTAGGTTAGGTTAGGTTAGGTTAGGTTAGGTTAGGTTAGGTTAGGTTAGGTTAGGTTAGGTTAGGTTAGGTTAGGTTAGGTTAGGTTAGGTTAGGTTAGGTTAGGTTAGGTTAGGTTAGGTTAGGTTAGGTTAGGTTAGGTTAGGTTAGGTTAGGTTAGGTTAGGTTAGGTTAGGTTAGGTTAGGTTAGGTTAGGTTAGGTTAGGTTAGGTTAGGTTAGGTTAGGTTAGGTTAGGTTAGGTTAGGTTAGGTTAGGTTAGGTTAGGTTAGGTTAGGTTAGGTTAGGTTAGGTTAGGTTAGGTTAGGTTAGGTTAGGTTAGGTTAGGTTAGGTTAGGTTAGGTTAGGTTAGGTTAGGTTAGGTTAGGTTAGGTTAGGTTAGGTTAGGTTAGGTTAGGTTAGGTTAGGTTAGGTTAGGTTAGGTTAGGTTAGGTTAGGTTAGGTTAGGTTAGGTTAGGTTAGGTTAGGTTAGGTTAGGTTAGGTTAGGTTAGGTTAGGTTAGGTTAGGTTAGGTTAGGTTAGGTTAGGTTAGGTTAGGTTAGGTTAGGTTAGGTTAGGTTAGGTTAGGTTAGGTTAGGTTAGGTTAGGTTAGGTTAGGTTAGGTTAGGTTAGGTTAGGTTAGGTTAGGTTAGGTTAGGTTAGGTTAGGTTAGGTTAGGTTAGGTTAGGTTAGGTTAGGTTAGGTTAGGTTAGGTTAGGTTAGGTTAGGTTAGGTTAGGTTAGGTTAGGTTAGGTTAGGTTAGGTTAGGTTAGGTTAGGTTAGGTTAGGTTAGGTTAGGTTAGGTTAGGTTAGGTTAGGTTAGGTTAGGTTAGGTTAGGTTAGGTTAGGTTAGGTTAGGTTAGGTTAGGTTAGGTTAGGTTAGGTTAGGTTAGGTTAGGTTAGGTTAGGTTAGGTTAGGTTAGGTTAGGTTAGGTTAGGTTAGGTTAGGTTAGGTTAGGTTAGGTTAGGTTAGGTTAGGTTAGGTTAGGTTAGGTTAGGTTAGGTTAGGTTAGGTTAGGTTAGGTTAGGTTAGGTTAGGTTAGGTTAGGTTAGGTTAGGTTAGGTTAGGTTAGGTTAGGTTAGGTTAGGTTAGGTTAGGTTAGGTTAGGTTAGGTTAGGTTAGGTTAGGTTAGGTTAGGTTAGGTTAGGTTAGGTTAGGTTAGGTTAGGTTAGGTTAGGTTAGGTTAGGTTAGGTTAGGTTAGGTTAGGTTAGGTTAGGTTAGGTTAGGTTAGGTTAGGTTAGGTTAGGTTAGGTTAGGTTAGGTTAGGTTAGGTTAGGTTAGGTTAGGTTAGGTTAGGTTAGGTTAGGTTAGGTTAGGTTAGGTTAGGTTAGGTTAGGTTAGGTTAGGTTAGGTTAGGTTAGGTTAGGTTAGGTTAGGTTAGGTTAGGTTAGGTTAGGTTAGGTTAGGTTAGGTTAGGTTAGGTTAGGTTAGGTTAGGTTAGGTTAGGTTAGGTTAGGTTAGGTTAGGTTAGGTTAGGTTAGGTTAGGTTAGGTTAGGTTAGGTTAGGTTAGGTTAGGTTAGGTTAGGTTAGGTTAGGTTAGGTTAGGTTAGGTTAGGTTAGGTTAGGTTAGGTTAGGTTAGGTTAGGTTAGGTTAGGTTAGGTTAGGTTAGGTTAGGTTAGGTTAGGTTAGGTTAGGTTAGGTTAGGTTAGGTTAGGTTAGGTTAGGTTAGGTTAGGTTAGGTTAGGTTAGGTTAGGTTAGGTTAGGTTAGGTTAGGTTAGGTTAGGTTAGGTTAGGTTAGGTTAGGTTAGGTTAGGTTAGGTTAGGTTAGGTTAGGTTAGGTTAGGTTAGGTTAGGTTAGGTTAGGTTAGGTTAGGTTAGGTTAGGTTAGGTTAGGTTAGGTTAGGTTAGGTTAGGTTAGGTTAGGTTAGGTTAGGTTAGGTTAGGTTAGGTTAGGTTAGGTTAGGTTAGGTTAGGTTAGGTTAGGTTAGGTTAGGTTAGGTTAGGTTAGGTTAGGTTAGGTTAGGTTAGGTTAGGTTAGGTTAGGTTAGGTTAGGTTAGGTTAGGTTAGGTTAGGTTAGGTTAGGTTAGGTTAGGTTAGGTTAGGTTAGGTTAGGTTAGGTTAGGTTAGGTTAGGTTAGGTTAGGTTAGGTTAGGTTAGGTTAGGTTAGGTTAGGTTAGGTTAGGTTAGGTTAGGTTAGGTTAGGTTAGGTTAGGTTAGGTTAGGTTAGGTTAGGTTAGGTTAGGTTAGGTTAGGTTAGGTTAGGTTAGGTTAGGTTAGGTTAGGTTAGGTTAGGTTAGGTTAGGTTAGGTTAGGTTAGGTTAGGTTAGGTTAGGTTAGGTTAGGTTAGGTTAGGTTAGGTTAGGTTAGGTTAGGTTAGGTTAGGTTAGGTTAGGTTAGGTTAGGTTAGGTTAGGTTAGGTTAGGTTAGGTTAGGTTAGGTTAGGTTAGGTTAGGTTAGGTTAGGTTAGGTTAGGTTAGGTTAGGTTAGGTTAGGTTAGGTTAGGTTAGGTTAGGTTAGGTTAGGTTAGGTTAGGTTAGGTTAGGTTAGGTTAGGTTAGGTTAGGTTAGGTTAGGTTAGGTTAGGTTAGGTTAGGTTAGGTTAGGTTAGGTTAGGTTAGGTTAGGTTAGGTTAGGTTAGGTTAGGTTAGGTTAGGTTAGGTTAGGTTAGGTTAGGTTAGGTTAGGTTAGGTTAGGTTAGGTTAGGTTAGGTTAGGTTAGGTTAGGTTAGGTTAGGTTAGGTTAGGTTAGGTTAGGTTAGGTTAGGTTAGGTTAGGTTAGGTTAGGTTAGGTTAGGTTAGGTTAGGTTAGGTTAGGTTAGGTTAGGTTAGGTTAGGTTAGGTTAGGTTAGGTTAGGTTAGGTTAGGTTAGGTTAGGTTAGGTTAGGTTAGGTTAGGTTAGGTTAGGTTAGGTTAGGTTAGGTTAGGTTAGGTTAGGTTAGGTTAGGTTAGGTTAGGTTAGGTTAGGTTAGGTTAGGTTAGGTTAGGTTAGGTTAGGTTAGGTTAGGTTAGGTTAGGTTAGGTTAGGTTAGGTTAGGTTAGGTTAGGTTAGGTTAGGTTAGGTTAGGTTAGGTTAGGTTAGGTTAGGTTAGGTTAGGTTAGGTTAGGTTAGGTTAGGTTAGGTTAGGTTAGGTTAGGTTAGGTTAGGTTAGGTTAGGTTAGGTTAGGTTAGGTTAGGTTAGGTTAGGTTAGGTTAGGTTAGGTTAGGTTAGGTTAGGTTAGGTTAGGTTAGGTTAGGTTAGGTTAGGTTAGGTTAGGTTAGGTTAGGTTAGGTTAGGTTAGGTTAGGTTAGGTTAGGTTAGGTTAGGTTAGGTTAGGTTAGGTTAGGTTAGGTTAGGTTAGGTTAGGTTAGGTTAGGTTAGGTTAGGTTAGGTTAGGTTAGGTTAGGTTAGGTTAGGTTAGGTTAGGTTAGGTTAGGTTAGGTTAGGTTAGGTTAGGTTAGGTTAGGTTAGGTTAGGTTAGGTTAGGTTAGGTTAGGTTAGGTTAGGTTAGGTTAGGTTAGGTTAGGTTAGGTTAGGTTAGGTTAGGTTAGGTTAGGTTAGGTTAGGTTAGGTTAGGTTAGGTTAGGTTAGGTTAGGTTAGGTTAGGTTAGGTTAGGTTAGGTTAGGTTAGGTTAGGTTAGGTTAGGTTAGGTTAGGTTAGGTTAGGTTAGGTTAGGTTAGGTTAGGTTAGGTTAGGTTAGGTTAGGTTAGGTTAGGTTAGGTTAGGTTAGGTTAGGTTAGGTTAGGTTAGGTTAGGTTAGGTTAGGTTAGGTTAGGTTAGGTTAGGTTAGGTTAGGTTAGGTTAGGTTAGGTTAGGTTAGGTTAGGTTAGGTTAGGTTAGGTTAGGTTAGGTTAGGTTAGGTTAGGTTAGGTTAGGTTAGGTTAGGTTAGGTTAGGTTAGGTTAGGTTAGGTTAGGTTAGGTTAGGTTAGGTTAGGTTAGGTTAGGTTAGGTTAGGTTAGGTTAGGTTAGGTTAGGTTAGGTTAGGTTAGGTTAGGTTAGGTTAGGTTAGGTTAGGTTAGGTTAGGTTAGGTTAGGTTAGGTTAGGTTAGGTTAGGTTAGGTTAGGTTAGGTTAGGTTAGGTTAGGTTAGGTTAGGTTAGGTTAGGTTAGGTTAGGTTAGGTTAGGTTAGGTTAGGTTAGGTTAGGTTAGGTTAGGTTAGGTTAGGTTAGGTTAGGTTAGGTTAGGTTAGGTTAGGTTAGGTTAGGTTAGGTTAGGTTAGGTTAGGTTAGGTTAGGTTAGGTTAGGTTAGGTTAGGTTAGGTTAGGTTAGGTTAGGTTAGGTTAGGTTAGGTTAGGTTAGGTTAGGTTAGGTTAGGTTAGGTTAGGTTAGGTTAGGTTAGGTTAGGTTAGGTTAGGTTAGGTTAGGTTAGGTTAGGTTAGGTTAGGTTAGGTTAGGTTAGGTTAGGTTAGGTTAGGTTAGGTTAGGTTAGGTTAGGTTAGGTTAGGTTAGGTTAGGTTAGGTTAGGTTAGGTTAGGTTAGGTTAGGTTAGGTTAGGTTAGGTTAGGTTAGGTTAGGTTAGGTTAGGTTAGGTTAGGTTAGGTTAGGTTAGGTTAGGTTAGGTTAGGTTAGGTTAGGTTAGGTTAGGTTAGGTTAGGTTAGGTTAGGTTAGGTTAGGTTAGGTTAGGTTAGGTTAGGTTAGGTTAGGTTAGGTTAGGTTAGGTTAGGTTAGGTTAGGTTAGGTTAGGTTAGGTTAGGTTAGGTTAGGTTAGGTTAGGTTAGGTTAGGTTAGGTTAGGTTAGGTTAGGTTAGGTTAGGTTAGGTTAGGTTAGGTTAGGTTAGGTTAGGTTAGGTTAGGTTAGGTTAGGTTAGGTTAGGTTAGGTTAGGTTAGGTTAGGTTAGGTTAGGTTAGGTTAGGTTAGGTTAGGTTAGGTTAGGTTAGGTTAGGTTAGGTTAGGTTAGGTTAGGTTAGGTTAGGTTAGGTTAGGTTAGGTTAGGTTAGGTTAGGTTAGGTTAGGTTAGGTTAGGTTAGGTTAGGTTAGGTTAGGTTAGGTTAGGTTAGGTTAGGTTAGGTTAGGTTAGGTTAGGTTAGGTTAGGTTAGGTTAGGTTAGGTTAGGTTAGGTTAGGTTAGGTTAGGTTAGGTTAGGTTAGGTTAGGTTAGGTTAGGTTAGGTTAGGTTAGGTTAGGTTAGGTTAGGTTAGGTTAGGTTAGGTTAGGTTAGGTTAGGTTAGGTTAGGTTAGGTTAGGTTAGGTTAGGTTAGGTTAGGTTAGGTTAGGTTAGGTTAGGTTAGGTTAGGTTAGGTTAGGTTAGGTTAGGTTAGGTTAGGTTAGGTTAGGTTAGGTTAGGTTAGGTTAGGTTAGGTTAGGTTAGGTTAGGTTAGGTTAGGTTAGGTTAGGTTAGGTTAGGTTAGGTTAGGTTAGGTTAGGTTAGGTTAGGTTAGGTTAGGTTAGGTTAGGTTAGGTTAGGTTAGGTTAGGTTAGGTTAGGTTAGGTTAGGTTAGGTTAGGTTAGGTTAGGTTAGGTTAGGTTAGGTTAGGTTAGGTTAGGTTAGGTTAGGTTAGGTTAGGTTAGGTTAGGTTAGGTTAGGTTAGGTTAGGTTAGGTTAGGTTAGGTTAGGTTAGGTTAGGTTAGGTTAGGTTAGGTTAGGTTAGGTTAGGTTAGGTTAGGTTAGGTTAGGTTAGGTTAGGTTAGGTTAGGTTAGGTTAGGTTAGGTTAGGTTAGGTTAGGTTAGGTTAGGTTAGGTTAGGTTAGGTTAGGTTAGGTTAGGTTAGGTTAGGTTAGGTTAGGTTAGGTTAGGTTAGGTTAGGTTAGGTTAGGTTAGGTTAGGTTAGGTTAGGTTAGGTTAGGTTAGGTTAGGTTAGGTTAGGTTAGGTTAGGTTAGGTTAGGTTAGGTTAGGTTAGGTTAGGTTAGGTTAGGTTAGGTTAGGTTAGGTTAGGTTAGGTTAGGTTAGGTTAGGTTAGGTTAGGTTAGGTTAGGTTAGGTTAGGTTAGGTTAGGTTAGGTTAGGTTAGGTTAGGTTAGGTTAGGTTAGGTTAGGTTAGGTTAGGTTAGGTTAGGTTAGGTTAGGTTAGGTTAGGTTAGGTTAGGTTAGGTTAGGTTAGGTTAGGTTAGGTTAGGTTAGGTTAGGTTAGGTTAGGTTAGGTTAGGTTAGGTTAGGTTAGGTTAGGTTAGGTTAGGTTAGGTTAGGTTAGGTTAGGTTAGGTTAGGTTAGGTTAGGTTAGGTTAGGTTAGGTTAGGTTAGGTTAGGTTAGGTTAGGTTAGGTTAGGTTAGGTTAGGTTAGGTTAGGTTAGGTTAGGTTAGGTTAGGTTAGGTTAGGTTAGGTTAGGTTAGGTTAGGTTAGGTTAGGTTAGGTTAGGTTAGGTTAGGTTAGGTTAGGTTAGGTTAGGTTAGGTTAGGTTAGGTTAGGTTAGGTTAGGTTAGGTTAGGTTAGGTTAGGTTAGGTTAGGTTAGGTTAGGTTAGGTTAGGTTAGGTTAGGTTAGGTTAGGTTAGGTTAGGTTAGGTTAGGTTAGGTTAGGTTAGGTTAGGTTAGGTTAGGTTAGGTTAGGTTAGGTTAGGTTAGGTTAGGTTAGGTTAGGTTAGGTTAGGTTAGGTTAGGTTAGGTTAGGTTAGGTTAGGTTAGGTTAGGTTAGGTTAGGTTAGGTTAGGTTAGGTTAGGTTAGGTTAGGTTAGGTTAGGTTAGGTTAGGTTAGGTTAGGTTAGGTTAGGTTAGGTTAGGTTAGGTTAGGTTAGGTTAGGTTAGGTTAGGTTAGGTTAGGTTAGGTTAGGTTAGGTTAGGTTAGGTTAGGTTAGGTTAGGTTAGGTTAGGTTAGGTTAGGTTAGGTTAGGTTAGGTTAGGTTAGGTTAGGTTAGGTTAGGTTAGGTTAGGTTAGGTTAGGTTAGGTTAGGTTAGGTTAGGTTAGGTTAGGTTAGGTTAGGTTAGGTTAGGTTAGGTTAGGTTAGGTTAGGTTAGGTTAGGTTAGGTTAGGTTAGGTTAGGTTAGGTTAGGTTAGGTTAGGTTAGGTTAGGTTAGGTTAGGTTAGGTTAGGTTAGGTTAGGTTAGGTTAGGTTAGGTTAGGTTAGGTTAGGTTAGGTTAGGTTAGGTTAGGTTAGGTTAGGTTAGGTTAGGTTAGGTTAGGTTAGGTTAGGTTAGGTTAGGTTAGGTTAGGTTAGGTTAGGTTAGGTTAGGTTAGGTTAGGTTAGGTTAGGTTAGGTTAGGTTAGGTTAGGTTAGGTTAGGTTAGGTTAGGTTAGGTTAGGTTAGGTTAGGTTAGGTTAGGTTAGGTTAGGTTAGGTTAGGTTAGGTTAGGTTAGGTTAGGTTAGGTTAGGTTAGGTTAGGTTAGGTTAGGTTAGGTTAGGTTAGGTTAGGTTAGGTTAGGTTAGGTTAGGTTAGGTTAGGTTAGGTTAGGTTAGGTTAGGTTAGGTTAGGTTAGGTTAGGTTAGGTTAGGTTAGGTTAGGTTAGGTTAGGTTAGGTTAGGTTAGGTTAGGTTAGGTTAGGTTAGGTTAGGTTAGGTTAGGTTAGGTTAGGTTAGGTTAGGTTAGGTTAGGTTAGGTTAGGTTAGGTTAGGTTAGGTTAGGTTAGGTTAGGTTAGGTTAGGTTAGGTTAGGTTAGGTTAGGTTAGGTTAGGTTAGGTTAGGTTAGGTTAGGTTAGGTTAGGTTAGGTTAGGTTAGGTTAGGTTAGGTTAGGTTAGGTTAGGTTAGGTTAGGTTAGGTTAGGTTAGGTTAGGTTAGGTTAGGTTAGGTTAGGTTAGGTTAGGTTAGGTTAGGTTAGGTTAGGTTAGGTTAGGTTAGGTTAGGTTAGGTTAGGTTAGGTTAGGTTAGGTTAGGTTAGGTTAGGTTAGGTTAGGTTAGGTTAGGTTAGGTTAGGTTAGGTTAGGTTAGGTTAGGTTAGGTTAGGTTAGGTTAGGTTAGGTTAGGTTAGGTTAGGTTAGGTTAGGTTAGGTTAGGTTAGGTTAGGTTAGGTTAGGTTAGGTTAGGTTAGGTTAGGTTAGGTTAGGTTAGGTTAGGTTAGGTTAGGTTAGGTTAGGTTAGGTTAGGTTAGGTTAGGTTAGGTTAGGTTAGGTTAGGTTAGGTTAGGTTAGGTTAGGTTAGGTTAGGTTAGGTTAGGTTAGGTTAGGTTAGGTTAGGTTAGGTTAGGTTAGGTTAGGTTAGGTTAGGTTAGGTTAGGTTAGGTTAGGTTAGGTTAGGTTAGGTTAGGTTAGGTTAGGTTAGGTTAGGTTAGGTTAGGTTAGGTTAGGTTAGGTTAGGTTAGGTTAGGTTAGGTTAGGTTAGGTTAGGTTAGGTTAGGTTAGGTTAGGTTAGGTTAGGTTAGGTTAGGTTAGGTTAGGTTAGGTTAGGTTAGGTTAGGTTAGGTTAGGTTAGGTTAGGTTAGGTTAGGTTAGGTTAGGTTAGGTTAGGTTAGGTTAGGTTAGGTTAGGTTAGGTTAGGTTAGGTTAGGTTAGGTTAGGTTAGGTTAGGTTAGGTTAGGTTAGGTTAGGTTAGGTTAGGTTAGGTTAGGTTAGGTTAGGTTAGGTTAGGTTAGGTTAGGTTAGGTTAGGTTAGGTTAGGTTAGGTTAGGTTAGGTTAGGTTAGGTTAGGTTAGGTTAGGTTAGGTTAGGTTAGGTTAGGTTAGGTTAGGTTAGGTTAGGTTAGGTTAGGTTAGGTTAGGTTAGGTTAGGTTAGGTTAGGTTAGGTTAGGTTAGGTTAGGTTAGGTTAGGTTAGGTTAGGTTAGGTTAGGTTAGGTTAGGTTAGGTTAGGTTAGGTTAGGTTAGGTTAGGTTAGGTTAGGTTAGGTTAGGTTAGGTTAGGTTAGGTTAGGTTAGGTTAGGTTAGGTTAGGTTAGGTTAGGTTAGGTTAGGTTAGGTTAGGTTAGGTTAGGTTAGGTTAGGTTAGGTTAGGTTAGGTTAGGTTAGGTTAGGTTAGGTTAGGTTAGGTTAGGTTAGGTTAGGTTAGGTTAGGTTAGGTTAGGTTAGGTTAGGTTAGGTTAGGTTAGGTTAGGTTAGGTTAGGTTAGGTTAGGTTAGGTTAGGTTAGGTTAGGTTAGGTTAGGTTAGGTTAGGTTAGGTTAGGTTAGGTTAGGTTAGGTTAGGTTAGGTTAGGTTAGGTTAGGTTAGGTTAGGTTAGGTTAGGTTAGGTTAGGTTAGGTTAGGTTAGGTTAGGTTAGGTTAGGTTAGGTTAGGTTAGGTTAGGTTAGGTTAGGTTAGGTTAGGTTAGGTTAGGTTAGGTTAGGTTAGGTTAGGTTAGGTTAGGTTAGGTTAGGTTAGGTTAGGTTAGGTTAGGTTAGGTTAGGTTAGGTTAGGTTAGGTTAGGTTAGGTTAGGTTAGGTTAGGTTAGGTTAGGTTAGGTTAGGTTAGGTTAGGTTAGGTTAGGTTAGGTTAGGTTAGGTTAGGTTAGGTTAGGTTAGGTTAGGTTAGGTTAGGTTAGGTTAGGTTAGGTTAGGTTAGGTTAGGTTAGGTTAGGTTAGGTTAGGTTAGGTTAGGTTAGGTTAGGTTAGGTTAGGTTAGGTTAGGTTAGGTTAGGTTAGGTTAGGTTAGGTTAGGTTGAGGTTAGGTTAGGTTAGGTTAGGTTAGGTTAGGTTAGGTTAGGTTAGGTTAGGTTAGGTTAGGTTAGGTTAGGTTAGGTTAGGTTAGGTTAGGTTAGGTTAGGTTAGGTTAGGTTAGGTTAGGTTAGGTTAGGTTAGGTTAGGTTAGGTTAGGTTAGGTTAGGTTAGGTTAGGTTAGGTTAGGTTAGGTTAGGTTAGGTTAGGTTAGGTTAGGTTAGGTTAGGTTAGGTTAGGTTAGGTTAGGTTAGGTTAGGTTAGGTTAGGTTAGGTTAGGTTAGGTTAGGTTAGGTTAGGTTAGGTTAGGTTAGGTTAGGTTAGGTTAGGTTAGGTTAGGTTAGGTTAGGTTAGGTTAGGTTAGGTTAGGTTAGGTTAGGTTAGGTTAGGTTAGGTTAGGTTAGGTTAGGTTAGGTTAGGTTAGGTTAGGTTAGGTTAGGTTAGGTTAGGTT